>NC_142106.1:6600000-6955000 GCF_056152115.1 Neolamprologus brichardi
TCAACACCATTACAATCTAATGATTTCAGTGGTTACAAAGAAAAATCTATATGATATTTTAATAGCTGTTTTGACCACCAGTGGCATTTTAGGAGTGTTTAGAGGCTTTATGCAGAAATTTCCGGATAAGTCTGAGGTGCTTCTAGTTCTGGTTTAACCCTGGAGAACCAATGGGGTCAGAGCCGACCCCATTGGTTTTCTAGGGAAACCATGGGGTCAAATTTGACCCCATGGTTTCCCTAGAAAACCAATGCACAAATTTGACCCGATGGGTTCTCCAGGGTTAATAAAGTCGGGTACATTATTCTTGAAAAATGAATATCGTCTAGCAGTCTAATATCAGGATTACACACTCACAGACCTGCACAGTAGCTTTAGGCAGCCAGGCCACAGAAATGAAGAGCTTCTCTTTTAGGTTGAATCCTCCATAATGAACCAACAGGAAGGTGACAAGTAGACGGATCACCAGACCAATAAGAATGCAGGCCATACCCAGACCTAAGGGCATAGACAGAACAACAAAGAGGAAACCAATATCTTAAATTTCCTCAAGCAGTGAAATGTTTTGCTCTGCAGGTTAAAGCTCTTTGATTACTGGGCCCACTGGGCTCCTAGTAACTGAGAACAAAATCTAGACCCAAATGGAGCAAAGTCTAACTGAAATATACTGGTAGTATAATGTTCTTACCCACAGTACTTGGGCTGAGTGCTTTAATCGTGATCTCAGCTCCAATCAGACCAAAGAGAAGTGGCTGAAATACATCCCATGACCGACCCACCATTTCTGCTACTGGTGCCTGATTGAAGTTAGAGATACCTGGATTAACCATATTCCATGGTGCCAGCCATTAAAAAACATGTTGATTTAGGGTAAACATGGCAAAATCCAGGGGGCAGGATGCAGGTTAAAGTGATCCTGATATATGATACCTTTTCAGTCTTCCAGCCCAGTGCAGCCAGGAAAGCCAGCACCAGTGTACAGAGACCTCCAGCTCCAGCAAAACCAATAACATGACTGAAGAAGACTGAAAATGTGGACAGACCCAGCAACATGAGGGTCCTCCTCAATACCAGATCCTCCTGCGATCAGACAGAAGATATTAAAGACACATCTTGTGAACAATTAAAAAAGTAAAAATCATATTAATAAAAAAATGTCAGACCTGGTCATTGCTGGGGAAGCAGTACAAGAACATGCCCAGGATCATACCAGCTACGATGCCTCCCACCACCTCCAGCAGACCCTTCAGTATGTTCATCCATGTAGAACCTGCAGGACAAACACAACGAGACCATGTAGACTAGAAAAGAACGAACTGACCAGCACAGGACAGAAACATTTTGTCTGACCTGTAGAGAAGGCGATTCCCAAACAAGTAGAGAATCCTGTTATGGCGAGAATATCATCAAAGCTTCCAGCAGCCATCAGGAGGGTGGGGATTCCCTGAAGAACAACACACAGTGACATTAAAGATTCATATTAGAGCAGAAGACTTGATCTTTCTTGACTCCCATGGAAGCTCTTGGGTTTGAGGGGCTTTACTGGAGGAGCCCTAGATCTTTTTGGTGATGCTTTCTCTTCCTTTAAATAGACTTGAAGTGATAAACGCTTTGAAAAATAGCTGAAGGGATTCTAGTGGTGTGTTATAGGTATTGGGGTTGTTGTGAAACCCAATAAGGTGTACAACTCTTTTAGAAGAGTATTGCTACTTAATCAGTATCCTATCAAAGGTTCAAGTGTTGCTTAAGCTGGCTTTAGTAACTTTGTATGAGGTATTAAGGACCACTGTGGGTCCTTGTAAAGAGGGTAGAGCATGATTAGGAAGCTTAGCAATCACTGAGAAGGTGTTGATGGAGCTCGAGGATCTCTAGAGGCCCCTATATTGATTTTATTAATGGTGTCAATTGTTATGTAATGTTTACAGTCCTGCAGGTGGTTCTGCTGTTATTTTTATTTTATACTTGCTCTGCATAAGCCCACACAGATGATGTGTCATGTCTATAGACTCATCTCAGGCTCATCTGTTTTCCACCCATACGCTGCCCCTTGTGGCAGGATGAACCTTTCATCAGTCAAATGTAGTGATGATAGTAACGGGTGATAATTTACCTTCTCCACTCCATATCCTTCTCTCTGCAGGAGCAGCATTGAAGGAACAACAACTGCTGGAGAAACGGCAGCCAGTACAAAACTGCACAAACACAAATATCACAGGCGCAATGAGTGTCGCTTTACTTACTTTGAATCTAGTCATACAGAAAGAAATAGCTGTGTGTGTGTGTGTGTGTGTGTGTGTGCGCGCGCACAAATTACCCCAGTATGAAACCCCAAACCCATGGCAGACCCAGCAGGAAGTGAGAAACCACAGCAACAATGCAGGCTTCCACCATACAGGGTCCAACTGCAACACGTACGCACACTGCTTTCAGTCGACTTAGAGCCTGCATGCAAACACAGATTTAAGAGACTGCATTTGATTTTCTGTGTGTAACTACCAGCATGTCAGAAACTTAGACTGATATTTGAATGTTTGTGTACCTCAGGGTTGAGGCCCAGACCAGCCCTGGTCAGGATGATGGACAAGGCGATGTTCCTCAGAGCTGCAGACCAGTGAGTGTCAATGAAGATGGCGTCCGTTATGTAAGGAACGTTACGCAACAGCAGACCCGCCAGCAGCATACCTACACGCACGCACGCACACATACACAGGTTTTTACATGGTTGCCACACTTGTACCCCAGCTAACATAATCTGTGCACTTTAAAATACAATGATTCAACATGCATCTGAAATTACAATTCAATTCTTTTTATCTACAAATGCTGGCAAATACAGTATGTTATAATAAAGGGGTAACAATTCATGTTTTACTGGAATTAAAAAAATAATTACAGTAATTTTAAGTAGTGTATCAACTTTTAAGTAATTTACACTATGCTGTACTTTTAGAGGTGCAGGCTTTATTATTAGGGGATTCGCTTTGCCTTTGATTTCTTATTATGTTGGTGTGTATCACTATTCAAATGGCCCTTTATATCACAAAACATATGAGAAGGATTTTTCTCCCTTTCCTACAAAAAATGTGCACTAAACGAAACACTAAACGGCAAAGGCCCATCTGACAATGATGGAGCCAACTCAAACACTCTTCAACCATCAAAACTATCCCAGCAAAAGGACTTTAGGAAAACTACAAAAAATGAAAAAGTAATGGATTTTCTTCTTTTCACTTATTTTCATATGTATGATGAAGGAGTGGGATTTTTTTTTAAACCTTTTTGGTAAATAAACCCGAAAATATGGTCAACTTCAAATAACTTACATTGTAATTATTTCTTTAAAAACTTGAATTGTGTTTGTAGGTAAATATAATTTAATCATAATTTCAGATAAAACACACAGAGAATCAATTTAATTCCAGGGGAATTACAGCCACATGCTGTATTATAAAGTTCTACCTAATCACTTTGTCTAATTAAATCATCATCAAATGGACCTGCGTCTCCTCAAAGCAGTGATTGGTCCAGTGCTTCCACCTTTGCATTTTTGCTTACTTCTAATGTCACCATTTTCTCTTCTAATTGACTCAAGGAGAATGGATGAACTCCAAGAGAGAGCACAAACCACCCTCTACTGTTTATGCTGCATATTGCAGCACAACACAGACACACAAGCATAACTGCTGGGAAGATCTACATCAGAGGCTCTTAACACAGATTTTATACTAGCTTAAACTAGAGCTGGGCGATAAACGATAACGATATGTATTGCAAAATAACTTTTTCTCGATAGAAAAATGAAACTATTGCGATAGACCTCATCTCTCTCTCTCTTCCTCTCTTATAAAAAGAATGAACAGCCAATTCAAATTAAGTAGCGCAGAGCCGAACCAATCACAGCCGCAGCGTCACGTCACCTAACTTGTTACGTACAGCTCAAGTGCCAAGCCGCACATGTGTATTTGTTTGGGAAGCAGCCAGCCGCCGTGCCGCCCGGGTAATGGAGGAAATGAGTGTGCTGACTAGAGAAAAATCAACCGAGAGCGTGACCGAAGGTTACCGAAGAGAAAACAGATGATGGTTCCAATGCCAGAGAGATTGTCAAAAGGAAAGGCCAGAGAAGTTCCGTAGTGTGGAGGTATTTTGGCTATTTCAAGTGTGACAAAAAAACAGAGTAACGCGCACTGTAAATTGTGCCAAAAGCAAGTTTCCACAAAGTCTGGAAATACAACAAACCTTTTTTATCACCTGAAGCAGTGCCACCCACTAGAGCACGCTCAATCTCTGACTGAAAGCGCTAATTCGTCATCGAAAACAACCAGGAGAATCCCTGCGAAGCAGCAACAGTCAATTGAGTCGGCTTTCTCCAGCGTCTTACCATATGACAAAAAAGCTAAGAGGCATAGCAAAATAACGAATGCCATAGCTTACTGTCTTGCTAAAGACATGCTACCAATAAACACGATCGACAATGAAGGATTCAAGCCGCTAATTAAGGTAATGTATCCTCGTTACCAACTCCTTAGACATAAACATTTCTTCAGACAGCGCTTCCAAAGCAATATTAAATAAGTTAGTCAATTTTGTCTGTTCTTCTGTAAAACAAACTAAGATTTATTTTTAGAATTAATATTTTGTTTCTAAGTGGAATTGACAATTTAGTCTGTTTTGTTTGTTCTATTTTGAAACTTAAACGCTTTAGCGGCTACCTTTTGTGTAGTTTGCAATATTTGCCTTTATTTATCTGAAAAAGTCTCATGTTCCTTAAGTACATCTGCCCTGCTGAACTTATTATGGGAAATAAATATTTAAATCAAAACAAGCTGCTGGTTATTTCACATTTTACTTGTGAGCAACGGCACATTTAAATCTTACAAATATAGTTATTTGGCTTATATCGTGATATATATCGTTATCGCCTGATATGAAAAAAACATCGTGATATGAAAAAATCTTATATCGCCCAGCTCTACTTGCTTAAACTATAAAAGGAATGAGTGATTGGGCTGTACCAAGCAGTGGAGGGAAGGGGGGCAGTGTGGGCAGTTGGATCATTCCCACCAGCTTCCCTCCCAGCACGGAGCAGATGAAGAGGATGATGATGCCGAACAGGTTCCCTCCAGGTAAACACTCTTTTCCCGTGATGGACCAGACGACTCCGAACAGCAGAGCAAACAAACAGACTGCGAGCAGACGTGACATCCCATTAAGATTCAGTTTGACAGGACACATTTACACAGTGCTGCTGGTCAGGTAGAGTATTTAATGAAGAGGTATCAGGCATCATGAGTGTTCGTTACCTTTGGTGATGAGCAGGTTGACGATTCCCCGAGGTCGAGGACATCTGTCCTTCAGACTGATACAGGACGCGCAGCAGGAAGAGTCAGATGATGGCGTCTTCATCTGTTCATTAGATGTTTTTTCAGTTTCTGATTTTCATCTAATATATATAATCAGGTCTTAATCACTATGTCACACTTGCCTAGATACTAGTTGGCGACAACATAGCAACCAGTGATCGCTAGGGAAAAGGGGTATTCCTGACAAGCTGGTGACTGGTTGCTGAAGGTTGCCCACTGTTGCTAGTTGTAAAGATGTAAATTATGCCACCCTGGAGGTCTCCTGTTACCTGCTTTGGTCACAGCAACAGATTGCTGCAGACACCAGTAGTTTGCATAGAAGACGCCAGCTTGTCTGAACTATTGCCAAATGTAGAACATTTGTCTTTCAAGAAAAACGTTTTCATTTTTGCTGCAACCTACAACTTGCAACTTATTTCACCTAGAGACAGCTAGCAACCACTGACCAACTGTTCGGGAAATATACATTTTTTTTCATTTCCATTTTTATATACCGGCCTTTCTCTCAGTCAGCGCAGTGACCTACTGAGTCTTCAGCAATAAGTTAAACAGTGTCTGCCAGCGAACTCCAGCAACCAGGTGGTGAATTTTCGTTTTTCCCTAGCAACAGACTGTTTCTAGGACATCGCCAACCAGTCTCTACACTTATGTGACTGAGCCCTTACAGGACACAACGCCTAAACCACAAACTTTATTGTCATTAATATTCATGAGAACTTTAAACCCTCAACTACAACCTGAGGTTTCATTAGAGTGAGGTTGCATTCGATCCATCTGTAGTTGCTAAAAGAGCACAGATTCAGTAACTATAAGGTGTTACCCTTCAAATTAAGTGTCTTATATGAATTTTGTCCTTGGAATTCTTATGTTATAACATTTGGAAAGGAAAATTCCCAATAAATGGGTAGAAACTGTCTTAATAACAACAATGCTTGGTCCTTCACTCTGACTCCAAAGTGTTTTTTACACATATTTTCACATGTAGAGCCCACAGCCCAGAGGTTAGCTGCAGTTCTCATGTGTCCACCTACATTCAGTCTAAACCTTAAAAATTACAGAGCCCCAACACTTGCATATGTTTTCTATAAATAGACGGCCTTTCTCAGAGCTCAGAGGTGAATCACACTCACCGTGGTCGTGTCATCCGGCTCCTCCGTCTTCCTCCGGGGCAGGACGGTGATCTCTCTGTCCTCTTGACCAGCCTGAACTTTACTCCCTACCTTTACCAGAAACGTGCATGTGTACAAAAGTGAGAGAGAGAGAGAGAGAGTGGGTTTAGAGACGTGGGCTGTAGGGTTTTGTCCTTTGTCCTCTTCAGCCAAACCTCTTGAAGCAGGTGAATTTCAATGGTTGACGAATTACTAAGGCCCTAGAAGTTACTCTGTTTGCTCTTTATGTTTTCCTCAATACTTCCCAGATTTTCTTTAAAAGTTGACAAAAGACTGCTGATTTAGAGATGCAGGACTTTGTTCGTGTTCAGAGATTTTTTTAAAAATAGTAATAATTTTATTAGAACAGAAATAGGAAAACCAACAAAAATAAAGTAAAGAGAAATAAAACTGGTATGGAAGAACCACCAAAAACAGAGAGTGCTGTAAAATACTTGAAAGCTGATTTCAAAAAGACAATCAAAGGCAGTAAAAGACCATAAAGAATTCAATCACAGCAAAACACCAATACTTCTGTGAGCCTTATCTCCTCAGGCTGATCATTTCAAAGCTGGAAAGCCCTGATGGAAAAATTTATGGTCACCCTTTAGATATATAACAAGCCTCATCTTTGGAGGATCGGAAGGTGCCAACAAGCTGATAACATATGGGGTCAACTCTCTTCTGTATGTCACATAAATCTTAAAAATCCATGCATTATTTAAACTTATCCAGTTTAGGCTTCCTGCAACATATATTAGGGGACACCTATAAACCAAATACCACAAAGTTGCTTTTGCAGTTTTTGAGAGTCATGCTTTAAAAGTCTGACTAGTACAAGGCCAGCCACCTCATTCCTGCAGGTTACTACAACGGCTGCAGAAGCACCAAACTGCTGTGAACCAACTACATTAATTGGACTCGTGCTGCAAAAACCTGTCAGTGATTATTTTTTTCATTACTATATTGTATGACTACCAAGGTCAAAAACCTTGAATATTGTGACGTAGTTGTGTGGTGTAATCTCTGATCGGGTCATGTGATGGCTTCCTTACTGACATACCTCCTAAAAGTCAGATAACGCAGAAAAGAAACTGGGGTGTGTTCATCATGGTGTGCTGGTATTGGTTGTTGTTGGTCTGCCCATTTGCCCCACTAACCTGTGGAAGGCCACGCCTCCACCGTGACACTGAGTGAGCACATGTCAAAGAGGAACGCACACCTATTCCTCTGTTTGTCTGTTTACTAGACACAGAGTTATTGTTTCATCCCATCAGTCACTAAACTATCCCACCTCTCACACACACATACAGATCATGAGAAATGTCAACAATCGACATTTTATGGCTCTGGACCCTCACTAATGTCTAAAGTCCGCTGGTTTCCAGTTGATCTATCCAACCTTTTATGTTTTCAGAAGAACTTTTCTAAACACTCTGCAGCCACATGGGTGATTTACAGCTTAAATGTGACAGACAGCCATTAAAGTAAAGCTGAGTTTGTTTCTAAGAATAACAGAATAAGTACATGGGTGTTTAATGTTTGGTGATCCAATTTCATGAACTTAACAACTGTTTATGATCAAATAGCAGCTTATCTGTACCTCTAAATCTGTTAATTGTTTTATGATCTGTCGTTGCCATACATTGGTCCACTGTGACATGTGATCGCGTTACTGCTCCGGCCTTCATTCACTTTATATGGTTAAAATGACCTTTACTGAAGCGCCAAGGGCCAACTGGAGGTGGACGGTGTGAAATATCAACACGCTGCATTAAAACTATACGCAAGAAATCCTGCTTTACACAAAGTGTTGTCAACCTAATGTATTTCAAGTGTCTTGTGTGTTTGTTTAGTGCATATATGGCAGACATAGTTTATGATTTATTATCATTAGTGTTAGATCCTCTGCCCTCTTTTCTTGAACAGAAGTATCCATCTGATCATCAGCCCGTCAGCATTTCAAGTTCCAGGTAAATGACTCCTGGTCATTTGGCAGCTCTGCTTTGAGTGGCTGTTGGTTTTTGGCCTCTGCGTTCCCCATATTCATAATTTATAGTTAAGTCTGGCTTTGAGGTTACAACAGCCAGAGATGGGCAGTAACGCGTTACTTGTAACGCGCTACTGTAATCTGATTACTTTTTTCAAGTAACGAGTAAAGTAAGGGATTACTATTGGAAAAACAGTAATTAGATTACCGTTACTTTCCCGTAGGAACGCTGCGTTACTGTGTTACTAAAACCGTGATTTTTTTGCGAGAATGTCTCATGACAGTGACGTAAGCGAGTGTGATGTTCATGACAACAGCTGTGTGCAGATCAACAATGGATCATATATCGAGTGCGGAGAGAGTATGAGCGTGCAGCGTTTAAAGCGTGGAAGTACTGACCTTACTTTGAGTTTGATTCCATAAAAAGTGACAAAAACATTAGTGTCCGTTGTGCGTGGGAAGAAAACTTCTTTTTACACCGAAAAAAACCCTAAACAAGCTCTGAGTAGCTACGACGTAATGGGAAATTCACAGAGAAACTCGTGGATTCTTCCACTGACCGCTGCACACCTGCACCAGGGTAAACCTCCGCCTACCCCACTCCTGCTTTACAGGTGAAAATAGAGCAACAGGACCGCTAGTCTTTGATTTTATTTATTTTCTGCTGTGTTTTACTTGCATCTATTTGAAAGACTGAGTGTAAACACACAAAATATTTTATTTTATGTGCTGGAATGTGCAGAAAATAGGTTTAAATATTAAACAAATTTCTTCCAGTCAGAGAATGTTGCAGATAATTAAATTTTTGCTTGATGCATAAAGTTAAAAGATTAAAACTAATAAAACAAGTTTAAAAAAAGAGACTTTTCCATTTGATTACATTTTGTATGATGATTATGTAGAAAAAGTAGAATTGGGCTGAAAGATCTATCACTTTATCACCTATTCAGGTTGGAAATCGTGTTTTTAAAAAGTAACTAAGTAACTAAGTAATTAATTACTTTTGAAAATAAGTAATCAGTAAAGTAACGGGATTACTTTTTTGGGGAAGTAATCAGTAATTAGTTACTGATTACTTTTTTCAAGTAACTTGACCAACACTGACAACAGCTCAGGCAGGTCTCTCTGGTCCTTATTCTCACTCACTTGTTTTATTGTCAGTCAGGAAACTTGTGCCAGTTATTCAGTTGTTCAACTGCTCATGAATGCAAATATTACATCAGCAAGTCACATGGTGACGACTCAAGATGACCTGCTGAAACTCAAAGAGACTTTGGTAATCAGAGTATTTCATAAACTGCTGATCTGTTGGGATTTTCCCACACAGCCAACTCTAAGGTTTACAGAGAATCATCTGAAAACATCCAATGATCTTCAGGTCTCTGGATGAAAATGCTTCAGTGATGTCAGAGGTCAGACTGCTTCGAGCTAACAAGAAGGCAACGCTAGATCAAAGGCATGCAGAAGAGCACCTCTGAATGCACAGCGTGTTGAACTTTGAAGCTAGCAGTCAACAGAAGTCTGCACTGGGTGCACTCCAGAGAGCTAAGAACTAAAGCTACAATTCACAGACTCATCAAAATTGGACAGTAGATGGTTGGACAAACATTTCCTGGTCTGATGAGTCTCAGTTTCTGTTGCAACATTCAGGCAGGGTCAGAGCGTGGATCCATCCTGCCTTACATCACCTGTTCAAGCTGCCAGTGGTGTGGGAGAGATTTCACAGGTACAGAAGAAGCACCCTGTCAGTTTGTTATCTCAAACAGACTTTAAAGTGACCATCTCCAGTCTTGGATGACAAACTGGTCACACGTACTGGGTTAGTTTGATGGCTGGAGCAGTTGTGTTTTCTTTACAATGTCAGAGCAGAAATAGAAGGAAAGATAAAGTTGTAAGCCACGTGACTCCACGTGTGTGGTTTTAATAGGTGGATGTTTTGTGTGACGTGAACAGTCGATGGTACCTCAGCCTGTTCCTGCTGCAGCCCGACGTCGCTCACCCGAAGGTAACGCTTGGTGGCCTCTTCATCCATCATCTGAAACAATCACGCATTTCGTCTCATATATGTGAGGAGCCGCATTTAAATATTTCAAATAAGTCTGATTTCAAACTCACAAAGTCACTAATGTTAAATGCTATTGAAGTCCAATCAGTCTATTCAAGTAAGAATACTCAACAATGAAAGCATGCTTGTGTGTTCTGCCCATACTTAGTTTTTGAACTCATTGAAAAAGTCATGAAAATCATGGGAAATGAACAAAATGACCATTCAGAAAATCCTCATCTAAATCCTTATTTCATTCACCTTGACTGTTCCACATTTCATCTAAGAGGATATTTCAGTTCTAAAAGCTCATGGAGAGTCACATTGTAGGCGGTCCAGAGACTCGCTGAGCCGCCCTGTAATCATGTAAGTAGGTGCACTTTAGTCCCAGCAACACCTTTAATCACGGATACTTTTCATTGTTATTACCAATCAAAACTGCCCGCTGCAACCCTTTCGCTCTTCTCTGCGGTTGATGAATGGACCAACAGCAGTACAAGCGAGAGTGACGCACACACTAGTCGGTCCACATACAGGCCTCCATTTGTGCACCGCCTCCATCTGACATCAGCTTTTTGCAGGCAGACAGGCCATCCCAAGACTGCGGTGGACAGCGAACGCACCACCTCAGAAATTCCACTTAATGCTGTCCTGAGATCCCTTCTCATCCAATTTAATCTCCACTCATACCTTAGCCAATGTGCTCCTAATGCCTCGCATGACTGTAGGGCGATCAGCGACTCATAAGAAATTCACTTTAGTGACCCACACCTTGATTCCCACCTTGGCCCCTGTGACCCCTAACGATTCTCATGATTATAGGGTTGAACCATCTGCAAGGTGACTCTCCAACAACGAGTCTCCACCAGCTTTTAGACCTGAACAAACCTCTCAGATGGATAAACGGTGAAACTTCTCCAAGAACCTGAAAAGAAGTCCAAACTCAAGAAGCACCCGGAGTGACTTCTTCAAAGGTTTTAATGCCAGCTGATGATTGTTATTGTCGACATGCTGATAATCCTCACTATAGATTACCAGACTTAACAGATTAGAAAAAGCTTACGCTCGGAAATCTTTCGTCTTTAACGCCACCCTTACTGTAATCTCTTAATCTAATGCATGACTAATAACTGAAGCCTTCAGAAAAGCAAAGTTACATAAAATGTGCAGTTTTACCTAGAAATACAGTGAAACTTTAACTTATTTCTAATAGAAATTATTTGTTTAAATAAACAGTTTCCTGTAAAATCTCATGTGCAGTCTTTTCTCTTAAAAACGTGAAAATTGGCATTTCAAGTAAAATAAATACTTGATCAACACACTGCTTTATTAATTGTGCGTAAGCAAAAGTCAAATAGTATAGTCCAACTACTCTCCATTTCCACTTCAGGTCTTTTCAGCCCATCACAGAAATCTCCACGTAAACCCAAAACAAAAGGACAAATGTTTCCTCCACTCCCAGCTGACAGCTTCACTGAAACCTCACACACTTCCCATCCTGTACCCATCAAAGCTGAAATATTCTCATTTTCTCAGGCTCTTACCTCGAGCTGATGAAAAGTTGTGCGACTGGAACAAAGAGGAAAACACAGCAGGCGACTTAGTCATCGAGCAGCAACAAGAGACGGAGGAAGCGAGTGTCTGCCGCGTGTTAACAACAGACGGTTTTAACTCCGTTGTGTTTGTCGCCGTGCAGAATGACAGACGTCACACACAGACACACACGCGTGGTAAAGCCTGGCATTATGGGAACACAGGTCGCAGTAACCCTGAGCCCTCTGTATTAATGCCAGGCTGCAGGGCAGCAGACACAAACATTATCATACACATAATAGCAGGTGTGTGTCCGTGTGTGCGCACACGCAGCACTGACTGCACATTTACACTGCACGCCTGACGTTACCACGCCGCGCGCAGGTGCTGAGGTGACGGCCAGCTTCGACCTTTTTGTAGAAGCTGAAATGTTCGTGTGAGGAGTTAAATCAGAGCTGAGAGGCGCGATGAAACCACTGCTTTGTGATCCAAAAACCACACCTGTGCACGCACGTATCTGAGGATTAGTGGTTTGCTTCTGCAACTAACTATTAAACCATCAGGGTATTATCTTCTTAAGAGTCAGGAAGTTGTGACGAATACTTTTTGTGATGCTCGCCAAGTGAGACAAGACGTTTGGACGTTCTACTTTGTTTTGTTTGAGATGTTTGCTTGGAGAATCAGCGGTTACCAGACTGAGGATGTGAACAACAGGACGGTGGCAGCGCTCTGGACTGGGAGTAAGATGCTGCCCCAACGAGGGCGTTTAAGTATCTTGGGGTTTGTGAGCGAGGGAGAAAGGAGGAGACTGGTGGATGGATCGGTGCAGCGTCTGCAGTAACATGGGCACTGTAACTATCTGTGATTTACTGATCGATCTGCTCTGTCTGTGAGCTGTGGTTGCAGGTATGAGCTGCCTCTGAAGGCTGTCCACATCCACAGGAGCCTGCTGTGGTTCAGGGACCTGACTGTCATGCCTCGTGGATGCCTCCCAGGTCAGGTGCTTCCTTGTAAGTCAACAGTCTGGGCAGCAGTGACCCGGACCTGCAAACCTGTTCATTCAGACTGTTGTAGTGACTCCATGTAGCGCCTGCGATGTGACCAGCACCACTGCCAGCGTATTCATGACTGTGCATATTGTATTATGTGTTAATTAAACTTGTGGTCATGTCCTGGTGTTTTAGAAACAGCGGACATGCAGGGACCTTTGTCGCTCTCGGCTCTCTGCTCTTTGTTTGCTGTGACATAGTCCACTGTGGGTGCCGCATCTATATGGCGTACTCGAATATTTGATAAAAAATACCACATTTTTTTGCATTTTCGTTTCAGTTTGAAAACATCCATGCATGGAAACGATATTTGTGTGTTGTGATTGGTTGTGCTCTCACGGGTTTCATGGATTATTCGACTCTTCCAGGCAAAATCAAAGTAGTGCCGACTTCAGTCGTAGACATTATCTATACAGTCTATAAAGCATGATACTGCGAGTAAACGAGCAATGCTTCAAACGTTTTTATTTTTTTCCTGCAGGACAGCAAAGTGGGCCTAAACAATGACGATACCCCCACTGCCGTCTTTTTCTGTGGTACCTTCTTCAGGTTATTTCCACGTCTGTTCTTGGTGGGATCTTTGCAGCACGCTCGGAGTCGTGGGTTTCATCTGTTCATAGACAGTTTGCTTGGATTTAAATGATCTCCTGAGTTTTTAGAGAATATTTGTTAGCACCGAGCTTGTGTTTGAAATACTTTGTGAGCAAAGCAAACACATTCACACATTGTAATTGCAGTTGAAGTGTGGTTTCTGTGCTCAGTCTTTGTCAGCTAACAGACTTTCTCTGTCTTTATTTATTGGGAAAGGACCCTCTACAACCCAGACAACTAACTCCAGGAAGCTTTTGAAGGAAGCACAACTGATATAAATGTGTAGCAAGCCTATTGGGACTGTGCTTGTCTTTAACTAAACCAGAGTGTTTTTAAGGCTTTTTATTATTCCCAGAGCACAGTTCTCCAGTCTGAGCACGTTCTATTTAAAATCTCCATCTAAAGATACTTCTGACACTCGACATCTCCATTGTTTATCTCTTTTTCTGGACTAGAGGAAGTGGAAAGAGACGTGACGCCTCTGCAGACACGCCGTGAGTCACATATGCAGTCGCGCATTACTTAATCTAAACATAACCCTCGGCAAACCTTTCATGACTCGTGCTTAGAGCACTTTAGGTCAAACACACACAGGAGGGAGTGTGTGTATAAGTTTATTAGTGTGATACAAGATGATATAAACCAAATATTCACTGTTTACACAAACATTAAAGGCTACAGTCTGTCCATAAAGCATTTGAATCATAATCATCATCATCATGATAACAAAGTCATAACAGCTAAATCAGGAAGAAACAAACACACAGTCCGTACATGTGACTGTGTGCTCACACACACACACACACACACACACACTAACAGCCCTGTGTAAGAAGCATGACATACAAAACGCTGTAGAAAAATACTCTTAAAAAACCAAACACACAAAACAACATCAGCAGCAGCAACTTGGAATGTTCTGGATGTGAGTCCGACCTCAGCACAGAAGGTCAACGGGGCAATTCGTTAGGCAACTCTTCCACTGGGTTAACAGGGAGTCGAAATGGGGAGAAGTGCTAAAATGTTGATCTCGCCAAGTGAAACAAATTCACAGCCTCCAAGAAACATTTCCACCTTTGTTTTAAACTTACATCTCAGGTTTGACAAACTCAGAGTTTTCACTAAACCTGCTTTCTGAAACAAAAGCCCAGATAACTGCAGGCTGTATTATGACCAGCATTCAGCCTTTTGGAGCCTCTGGTGGAGAAAAACAGGAATCACCACCTGCATGTCCAATAGCTCCACCAGATCCCCCAGAAGTCTCAGGCTCCAGTCACAAGGCCTAGAGACTGGTTGGCAACCACCGAGCAACCACTGTGTGCAGAGAAAAATGAGAAGATGTCTTCCAGACAAATTAGAAGGAGTCACTGCAAACTGCTAACAACCAACCATCACGTGGAGATTTTTGGTGGTTTACCTTTGTTGTGACTGATTTCACCCGGCAACAGCTAGCAACCACTTGCCAACCGATTGAGGACTACACGTTTCCCCCTGTGACCAGAGGTTGCTGAGGGTCTCTAGGCCTCAGTATGAGTTAGGGTTTTCCTCTGTTGTATTGATGCTTCTTTGCTGTCTGTGTGAGTATTTTTGTCACACATATGAGGCAAACAAAACAAACAAAAACAGTTACCATTAATATTTCAGTGAATTCAGTGTGAGGCAGTTAGCTTAAAGCATAAACGTGGTAAACATGTGTATGTAAATAGAGGCAACACCCCAGTGATCACTCGGAGTACTGCAACAAAGACAATTCAACCTTTTTTTTTTCCCTCTCCGTGTTTGAAGAGTCATCTAAAAAAACGCCGTCAAGACACGTAAACTGCAAACAAACCGTCTGTTGTGAGTTTTAATGAAGTCTTAATATCTTTTTTTCCTCCTTCTAGTTCAGCTACGGTGTGAAAACTGTTACTGTTGAACAGTTGGACCTAAACGGCTTGTAAATACACAGCAAAAGCTAATGTAGCTTAGTGCTAACGCTATGAAAACACATCATTAAACGCTCTATACTGTGCTACATTTGTGCTTCGTACTCTAGCTGGCGCTAATTTGGCAGTTAATCGTTTGTGTTAGTGAGTCTGCTAGCTTTAAACTACAGTCTGACCGTCTCATACATGAGATAAAGCTCATATGTCTTATGTTAACATTTGGATTAATACTAATGTTTCCACATTAGCAATACATTAAAGTTATACTTCACAGGCAGTTTAAATATTTGCTTTTTTGCGCTTTATCCACTTTGATGAACATTTAGGTTACTTTACTTCAAGTCCCCTGATTTATCATTTATAATAAGCGTGTTATTAACTGTTTACGTTACTAACGATATATCTGTAAGCCAGAAACTTTAAAGGCTAATGATCTGCATTGTTCTAACTTCACCTCTGAAGACATTTTTCATTATCGTAAACAAACATGAATAAACACAGCTTAAAACTACATCGGTGTATGCTATATACAAAAATAAAGCTTGTGTTACATCTTCATGTGCCATTATACAGCACGACTGGGGTCGGGGGGGTCAGTTACAGGTTTCTGTCTGAAAGAAAATAAATGTAACTAGCAGCTGCGAGAACAAAGTTACATGTTGACCAACAAAGTTGCCCGATATAAATTGCCAGTGTGGTTTGAAGCACTTTCTGACGCTCACACAGCAGCGTACACTCACACACACACGTACAGTACGACATTGTACAAGTAACAAATTTGTTTTTGTTTTTTTTCTTCTTTTTTTTTACTGCTAGGCACTATAGAGTGAAGCATTGTGGGAGAATGAGTGCTCGGCTGGTCTGTTTTAGCAGCTTCAGCGCTAAACGCCTTAATATCATTAAAATGTTCGGTTTCACAGCTACTGTCCGGGAAACAGTCCTCAATCTTCTCTGAAACAGCAGATTTAGCTTCTGCTTACAGGATGTTTAACACAAACACAATTTTGTATCACAGCTGCAAAACTATCATTAATCTGTTAAATGCTGTTATTAAATACTTTTTAAAATAGGGATTAATGAGTTAGGTAAGTAAGTGAATCTATCCTGCTCATTTCCAGCTCCATATTTGTATTCCTTGATGTTTCTAGAGTAGCTGTGCATGAGTCACACTTTATAATAATCCTTCTTTAACTTATGTCTGAAACAAGCTGTTTCAGCTCCTCCTTAAGACAACCTTCTTCAGAAATCTTGAGGAGTATTTCCGGCAAAGTAGCCGGAGAAAATGACTGAAATGGAGTTTTTCTGCTTTAATGCTGATTTAAAGTTTGAACCAGAAGTTTATGGAGTTCTTGGAAACAGACCATGTGCCATCTGATACACATGAACATCACAACGTTGAGTTTGAACTACTGCTCTAAGTCCTCACTCAAGCCTGGAGGCTGGTTCGCAACCTCCAACCTGCAACTACTCGCCGACTGCGCGTCAAACACTTTTACGTTTTCCTTCTGCTTGGTGAGCAGTTGCAGACAAGCTTCGATGTAACCTTTGCAATCTGTTTGGCTTGGACTGGTTGAACTGGTCAAACTAGAGGTTTTGAGCAGCATCTTTTTAACCAGTTTCACTTTGAGCAGCTGTTAGGTCTGTGTGAGGATAGTGTAGTTTGTGACAGAAGCAAAACGAAACCACTGCTGAATGTCTCATGATGGAGTTTAAACAGTTTACTGTTTCATTGCTCAGGATTCAAGTTTGTTTACCTTACAATATAAAGCATCTTGATGTATCTGTTGTTGTGATTTGGTTCTATATAAATAAAGTTGAACTGAAATAAACTGAATTGAAAAGTGGGTGTTTTCTGCGACTTCAGTTAGCTGAGATGAAGCCCAGCAGAGGAACTGCCGTCTTTGACGCTTTGTCGGTTTTTCAGTTTAATGTTTGGTTCGAACTACATAATTTAAAAGTATCTTAGTGTAAAGTCCAGCATGAAGCACTGAGCGTTGGTTAACCGTCACAGTTTTTGTTCCTGTGATGTTTGTAGGTGTGAATGTGTCGAGTAATGAAAACAATAAGGTCAGAGTTCAGTGATTGTATGGATGTAGCTTTCAATCACCGACAACATCAGCGAGCTGCTCACACAGCGTCTGAAGCTATCAGTATAGGCACAGGTTAAGGAACCGAACGTGTGTTGTGGCTGACGATGACATCACTTCCTTCTGGAATGAACGAGAGCTTGGAGCAGGAAGTGTCGGGCGAGTGAGCGTATGTGTCAGTCGGTCAGGTATGTGTGGATGTAGATCTGCTGTTGGATCCAGGGGGTGAAGTGCGTGACGTTGCTGTAAACCCCGGGTCCGAGCACTTTACTGAAGCACACGCTGCCCCACGACGTCAGGCCGAACAGCGTCCAGCGGCCGCTGCTCTCCTCGCACACCAGTGGGCCGCCGCTGTCGCCCTGAACACACACGTTAAACACACACACACTGAGAAACTGTGTGGGCTCGGTACTTACACACTAATGTGGGTGCAGATGTTACCATGCAGGAGTCGACGGTTCCAGCTTCATAGCCGGCACAAAGCATTCTGGGAGTGATGGTCTTCATGTCGAAGTAGGACTGACACTGAGACAGAGAGATGATCCGGACCTCCCCTTCCTGCAGTTTAAAGGGCACTGCACACAAACACACAGGACGAAGAGGAGGCTTTAAATATAATGAGAGCGCTCAGGATCTGGAAGTACTCTGAGCGCTCCTTTCAAAGGACGTTAAAGCTCAAAGATCAGAAAGAACGAACGCTGTTTTCACATGGAGGACGCTCTTGGCGACTAACAAAAGCACGTCTTTTATGTCGTTCCAAGTTGCCCCTGATGCATCCACTGGTGTCTAAGTGTGTAAATGTAAAAGCTGCATGAGTGCATGGGTGATTGAGACGTGAAGTAGAAAGCGTTTGAGCACTTATTGAGTGAAAAGGCAGATTATGATTATGATCATGGAGACTGAAAAACCTAACACCTAGACTTGGTGTTATTTTTGGAGCCACTGTGTGACCCTGAAACATGCTGGTGTGTATCTGGTGGAAACTCGAATATTTTCCTGAGTGGAAACGACCAGCTGCAGCAGCTGCATCGGAGCTGGAACGCGACCCGGCCACGCCTGGAGCATTCCCAGGATCGGCGTCGGTCCTGTGACACACGTGTGGGTGCAACAGTGAGACCAGACGCGCTCCAAGCTCATTTCAATCCACACAATATCTTTGGTAAGCTACGCGCAGAGTTTTCTTGCTTAACTGCTCGCTAATCTGAAATGAATGAAACCAGTTTGAGAGTTTAATGAAACATCAGTTACAACTTTACAAGCAGGAGAAAGGTTTGTAGTTTCAAACCAAGCTGCGTGATTTCAAGTTTATGTAACTTTCACGGTGATGGAGTCTCGATTTAGAGCGCTTGAGCACAGAGCAGCATGAGGAAGTGAGTTATATCCACTCTCTCTCAGAGTGACGTCTGAATAACGAGAGCAGAAACTCTGACTCGGCTCATTCTTCCTGCTTTCAAAAAGAGCTGCCAGCCTGATGTTTTTCAACCAGCAGATGAAGACAGAGAGCAGCACTCTGCAAAGTCTAAATGCACCGACTCTACGTGACGAGAATAAAACTCTGGTAGATGAAAAATGATTGAAAGATGTGTGCGTGCCTACTACAAAAAGCGAGTTTAGTCTAAGAGTAGGAGTGGGATACGGCCAAAGAGGGAAGTGTGTGTACTCACTCCTGTTGCCCATGTGACCCCAGCCGGTGATGTAACAGTAGGAGTCGGGTAAAGGCAGCTGGCCCGGCTGAGGCAGACACACCGGTCTGACGAAGGCCGTCTCCTCGATCTGCAAACATTAACACGCCTCATCAGTCCAGTGCGACTACAGCTGATACTCGATCCTGTGCAGCAGCACGCTCTGACCTCAGAGTCCAGCTCCACTATACTGATGTCGTAGTCCACCACCGCCCGGTTGTAGCGCGGGTGCACGACGATGGAGCGCACCCCTCGGCTCTGACTGTGACCTCCCGGGTGGTCCAGGTTGTTGATGCCCAGCACCACCTTCCACAGGTCTGCACTCTCTCTCCTGTGACACACGCACGCCTTTAGTGTTCGAGGTTAAAATAACACGCGGCTCATTGACGACACGTCCTGACGCCTTACCCCTCGAAGCAGTGGGCGACTGTCAGAGCCCACTTCCGGGCGATGAGGACGCAGCCGCAGACGTGTCCGCTCTGACCGCTCTGCAGCGAGCACTGCCAGGGCCACGCCCCCCGCCGGGACACCCGGCCACCCAGAATCCGCTTCTTCCTGTGAGGGTGAAGGCCCACCGCCTGGCGTAGACCGCACTCTGACGGCGACAAAGAGACAAACTGGATTTGTTTATGATGAGCCATCACGGCCAAACAGCAAACTCACAGCCTGCAGTTCCTCCAACGTCCACTTGAGGCTCCAAAAGGGCAACAGCCCACAGAGACTCCCGTGTTAAAAGTCCACTTTACACCAGAAACAAACATGTTTACAGCCTAATACAGAAAACGGTCTTGGTCTCTGATGCCATGTTAATTATTAAAGTTATATTCGTGGGGGCGTGGCCTCTTTGGCTGACAGCAGGACAGCGACTTGAGTTCCTGAGCTGTGTTTGTACAGTTGGAGCCTTTTTGAAGCATTTTTAATGCAATTATCTGATAAATAATAATAATAATAATAATAATAATAATGATGATAATAATAATATTAATATTGATAATAATAATAATAATAATAATAATAATAATATTGATAATAATAATAATAATAATAATAATAATAATATTGATAATAATAATGATAATGATAATAATAATAATAATAATAATAATGATAATAACAATAATAATAATAATATTGATAATAACAATAATAATAATATTGATAATAATAATAATATTGATAATAATAATGATAATGATAATATAATAATAATAATAATAATAATAATGATAATAATAATAATAATAACAATAATAATAATAATAATAATAACAATATTGATATATCTGGTGTGTGGTTAATTGTACTAACAGATCGTCACTTCAGGCTCCAATGTGGTGGCAGCCACACAGTTATAAGGTAAAGGCTTTAAAATGAGGCCTCTGCATCACGGTGTGATATATACAATCTATAATTGTTATGTCTGCTTCAGTCAACCTGCAGACAACAGGCAGGTTGTGACAGAGAACGCGGTATAATTGGTCAGGAGCTGACCATCTCTGTAATCTGACACAGTCAACATCAGTCAGACAACAGCTGGACGTCTGAACTCCAAAATACCAAACTACACTTAAACCTTGAAGGTCCAGCTGTTGATGCTGATCAACAGCTGGACCTCTGACTGCAGCGCTGAATGTGGCTGCTTTGACAATTTTTGAGATTAAACTTTTGAATTTGAGCTCCATCTGTTGGTAGCAGGAGGAGTGACAGTGCTGATCTACTCCTGCTCATGCAAAGCAGCTCCGTTTGACTCTTCAACTCAACTACAGTAGCTTTGCATAATTCAGAGTTCAAAATCACACTTCTTTATCTCACACTGGGCCTTTGCGCAGCCCCATTTTTTAGCTCCTCCATCCTTTATAAGTCAAACCCTGAATGGATGTTCTTTGCAAACAGAAGCTTGGAACATCAGAGATAATGATATAGATCTGTGACATCATACAGAGCCAGAGTAGAAAAAAAAAACCTTAGCGCACCATTATTGACCTCATTATTATTTTATGAGCATCCACCACCAGAGCAAGACTATGAGGGAAAAGTTAAACACGTCCACTTTAACATGCTTCTACAAACACACTGATTTGAGAGTAAGGGATAAAAGAAGAAGGTTTACCTTCTCTGGTACACAGGACTGAAACTCTCTGCCTGGAGTGACACGCATGACTGCAGGACAGACAGAGAAACGTCTGTTATAAACACATCACTTCCTGCCTGATGGGCCCAGATACTAAAGAAAGTTTTTAACATCAGTGCCTGGCAGATAAACTCAAAGCTGGACTGAGGCCCTCTTATTGAATCAGCCTCAGTTTGATCTCTTTGACCGACTCACCACGAGGTCCTTACCTTCTCTTTTCCAGCCGGGCCTGCAGAGCAGAACCGTTCCTCTGGCGCCACTCAGGGTGGACGTGTAACCAGCGTCGACGGCCTTGGACGCCGGGCTGATCGGGCACCCTGGAAACAGAGGAGGGAACCCTGCAGAGACAAACACGACATGCTTATTGCATCAGAAACTCAGAAAAGCTCACACTGCAGGAAACAATGTGTTTGCTTTAGGTCAGTGAAGCTGTCTGGGTGGAGTGTGCTCGAGACAACACTGACAATTACCTGCTCTGTTCTCACAGAACAAACCCACAAATAATTACTTTTACAAGGATGAATCTGACAGGAAATCTGTGAGTCAGACATCTGTTTTCACCTCCAGCTCCTCTGGGTAATGTCTACAGAGATCAATGCCTGCAGTGCACGTCTAAAAACTACTTTTAGATGGTTTGTGTATGTATTTAGAGTTTCCCTCAGAATAACGTGTCTCCAACTCCACAGCCTGAGCCTGTCAGCTGCAGTCCAGGATGATGCAGCTGGAGTCGGAGGTGAGAAACACAAGACAGGAAGTCCAACTGGCTGCTCTTTGTTTTTACTTCACTTTGGGGACTCGTCTCATTTATCTCCACATCATAACTAAAAACATTTGAATGTGAAGAAAGTTTTTAATGACGTCCTCTGAAGTGCTGCGAACACGTGTGCGTGTGTTACTAACCTTACCCTAGTCCCAGCTGGTTGCAGGTCAGTTCGCTCAGCTCGTCGGTCCACTCGTCTGCACAGACCTGATACTCTGCCGCCGTCTTAAACACCGTCAGCACAGAGCCCGATCGATCGGACAGAGACACTGCAGAGAGAACAGACCAGCGCATGTTTGGAGAGTAAACACTCGTCAGAGATGAAATACTGTAAAATACCTCTGTTTAGAGCTGGGCGATATACGATTTTTCATATCACGATATGTTTTTCATTTCAGGCGATAACGATATATATCACGATATAAGCCAAATAACTATATTTGTAAGTAAAATGTGAAATAATCAGCAGCTTGTTTTGATTTAAATATTTATTTCCCATAATAAGTTAAACAGGGCAGATGTACTTAAGGAACATGAGACTTTTTCAGATAAATAAAGGCAAATATTGCAAACTACACAAAAGGCAGCCGCTAAAGTGTTTAAGTTTCAAAACAGAACAAACAAAACTACTAAATTGTCAATTCCACTTAGAAACAAAATATTATTTCTAAAAATAAATCTTAGTTTGTTTTACAGAAGAACAAAATTGACTAACTTTTGTCAATATCAAATAAACTGAGAACTAAAAGGAAATTCTCGATCTCTCCTTGTTGTATAGCTGAGCTTTTCAAACAGTTTTAACAGTTACTTTAGTCTGACAAAAGCCGAATGACGAATTAGCGCTTCCAGTCAGAGACTGAGCATGCACCGCTTTATTGTATTTCCAGACGTGCTTTCGGCACAATTTACAGTGCGCGCTACTCTGTTTGACTTGAAACAGCCGAAATACCTTCACACTACGGAACTTTTCTGGCTCTTCCTTCTTTCTCCTCAACCAATCACAGCAGATGGCCCCGCCCCTCCCTGAGCCTGGTTCTGCCGGAGGTTTCTTCCTGTTAAAAGGGAGTTTTTCCTTCCCACTGTCACCAAAGTGCTGCTCATAGGGGGTCATATGATTGTTGGGTTTTTCTCTGTATCTATGAAGCGCCTTGAGGTGACTTTTGTTGTGATTTGGCGCTATATAAATAAAATTGAATTGAATTGAATTGAATTCAACAATCTCTCCGGCATTGGAACCATCATCTGTTTTCTCTTTGACAACCTTCGGTCGCTCTCGGTTGATTTTTCTCTAGTCGGCGCACTCATTTCCTCCATTACCCGGGCGGCACGGTGGCTGGCTGCTTCCCAAACAAATACACATGTGCGGCTTGGCACTTGTGCTGTAGGTAACAAGTCACGTGTCGAGACGCTGCGGCTGTGATTGGTTCGGCTCTGCGCTAGTTAATTTGGATTGGCTGTTCTTCTTTTTTATTTTTTAAGAAGACAAGAGTGGTGAGGTCTATCACAATAGTTTAACTTTTCTATCGAGAAAAAGTGATTTCGCAATACATATCGTTATCGTTTATTGCCCAGCTCTACCTCTATTTATAAGTCCATTCCATCCATTCACTTCCGCTTATCCTTTTCAGGGTCGCGGGGGGCGCTGGAGCCTATCCCAGCTGTCATAGGGCCTATTTATAAGTCAAGTCCGAAATTCCTTTTTTAAAACCAGTAAATAAATGTTCCCTGTGCAACTTTATCATGTTGAACTTCACTTTACGCAGATGATGCACAGCTTCCTGCTACAAATACTCTCTGCTGTTTCACCGTTATCAATAGTTAGTGAAAGTATAAATAAGCAGACACACAGATGTAAAGTAGAAGGACCAAAGCTGCACTCAGGTGTATGTTAACATATTAAAGAACAACCCAGCGTTTTAAAAGTGGGACCATCCTACCACAGTTCCACTCGTCGGAGCTGTCTGAGCAGTGCTTCTTTCCATCACACCACAGAGTGCGATGGACACACTGATGGTTGTTACAGGAGAGCTCGTTGTCCCTGCACACCGCTGAGGAAATAAGAATGGATATCATTAATAATACAGTCAGGAAGGTGAATATTCGCCCAGAACAAAACATAATGACATCAGGGAGTCTTACAGCAGTTGGTCTCGTCCACCAGCTGGGGGCAGTCTGGGAACCCATCACAGATCATACTGGCTTTAATGCAGACTGTGCTGCCGGGACACTCCCACAGAGCACGCTCAGAGCAGCCTGACGCACAGAAAGGTGAGATCATGACCTGCTGCACTAAACTGCTGAAGCGTTCGTCTGGATGAGGCCGCAGCGGCCTCGATGACTCTGAAATGACTCACCGCAGTTGTCCTCGTCGCTGTGGTCGTCACAGTCCAGGTGTCCGTCGCAGCGTTTGCTTGCCAGCACGCAGCGACCTGACCTGCACTTGAAGTGGCTCGGAGAGCACTCTGTCGCCACGGAAACACACATTAAACAGAAGATTTTAGTTTGAGGAGCAGAAAGTTTCAGCGATCGTCGGGACAAACGGAGCGTACCGTCGACGCCGGCCTCTGGCAGCAGGCAGGTTGTGTTTCCTCCCTCCTCTGGAAACTGACTGCAGTCTGAGTCTTCCGGCCACTGCAATCCCACAATGCTGAGCACCGACTCACACTTCTCCTTTGCACTGCGACACAACGACCTGCAGGGCGAGAGGGCGAGGACAGAGTGAGGGAAGGAGACAGGAAAGGAATAAAGTGATGATGAACTAGCTGACGGTGCGCTGACCTGCAGGGCGGCACCCTCTGCAGGCTGACCGGGTCACACTTCGGTACCAGCAGCGTGCAGGCGTAGAACATCAGGTACTGGTAGCAGCCGGTCTGGACCAAAGCGGGGAACAGAGAGGACTCCCAGGACACGGAGCTCTCTCTCTGGGACAGGTGACCCAGGTAGTTGGGGAAGCTGGTGAGGTTGTAGGGCAGGTTCATACAGAGCTCCAAGCTGATTGGCTCACAGCGAGCTGGGACACAGAGCGCAGAGTGAAGACTAATACTCACTTTCACCCACATAATGCGACACGACTAACTTCCATTTTTAGGTTTAAAATGCATCCAAGCATGAATCAAGTTCAGCCTGTAAGTTAGAAGGTAATTACTTTAAAATATCAAAACAAAAGCTGAGAAGTAAAAAGAAGTCATGTAGGAATATGTGAAAATGTAATTTTAAGTGTGTGGGGACTGATGAGACCACTTCCTCAGGAGCTAAATGTTTCTGCTTCATACAGAATTCCAGCTGTTCAAAGCTCTGGAGCTCCAGATGTTTTCAGACAATAACAGGACAGTTTAACAGTCAGAGACCTGCTTTTGAAATATGAGCAAAATGATTCGGTTTGCCATCATCGTGCTGAAACAATCTTTAAAAACAAAACAAAAAAACATCTGGATGAAGCAGATGTTGTTCCTAAACATGTGGATATGGGTCGGCATTAATGGAGCCTCACAGATGTTCCAGGCACTCCTGACATGGCTTACGACTGCGTGCCGGATGGTCTCTCTCCTCTTTAGCAGTGACAACAGTATATTGTTGTTGTTATATATATATATATATATATATAGTAACTCTGTTACTGTCAGAGGAGAAAACTCCAGGAAATTTGGAAAGAAGAGAAGACGAGCTTCACTGGGCGATTCGGAGTATCAGATTAGGATATTGGATTCAGGCATCACCGCCTGGATCTGTGCACCTCATTACTGTAGCTCCTCATTTTGGGTTAAATAGAAAATTCAACTGGAAACTGAAAGTTTGTGTTTTTTGTAATTTTACAGCCAAAATTAAAAAGTAAATCCAGGTGTGATACTTGGGTGATGAAGGGTTAAATGTGACAAGCTTCTCATTGTCACATTTATCTTTGTGAGGACAGTTTGGCTGTGTCCCAATTCAGAGTCTGCAGCCTTAAAGGCCGCATTTTAAGGCCGATTACGTCACCGCGACGCGACGAAGGCTGTCCCAATTCAAAGGCTGCTCGAAATGCGGCCCTCAAATGCGTCCTTCATTTCCCTGAATTATAAGGACGTGGCGGTGTAGACTTCGTGGCCCAACATATCCCAGAATGCGGCGGTGGGTGTGGATAATTTTGCCGAAAAAAAACGGCGGATGAGGGGCGCCCGAAGAGTAAACTTTAAGTAAGTACTGAATATTATGTCACTTATTTATGTGCAAATGTTTAATAACGAAGAACATTAAAACATTGCTGTTGGCCACATGTCGGCAAAGTCATGTGACATTAGTGACGTTTGTACTAACTTGGTTTTAAAGCCTTTAAAATATACGCCGTTCAATAGCTGAGCTTAATCAGAGAATGATCAAAGCTCATGTAGAAACAAACAAACAAATGAACAAAAGATTTTCTCCTTCATTTCTGTCAAACAAAGCTGTATGAAACGTTTCCAGCTGTTAGTATCATGGTTGCTAGGCAACCTGGGCAGCGCGACGGAGGCTAGACCGTCCCGTTTCACAAGCCTCGCACTTCCGGCCTTAGCGGTCTTTGAGTACGCGGCCCTTGAGGATCGTTGAGGCTGCAGACCCTGAATTGGGATACAGCCCTTGTTGATGACTCACTGCAGCTGCTGTTGCTTCGCGGGTCGCACACGGCGTTGCCGCCAGCACACATGGGCTGACAGGAAGTGGCAATACAGCTGGACTGACCAGGAACACATCCACCCTGACCTGGAAACACACACACACACACAGGTAAGATGCTACAGTGAAGGTGAGACTTTACCAAGTGAGTCAGACCAATCAAAAAGGACCTGATAGCTATCAGTCAGTATATATAACAGTTTGGCTCCTGTAACTTGTTTTAAGTTTTAAGAATCTGCCTCTGTGCAGGAAAGCTGCTTTATAAATAAAAGTGTTGTGTTGTAGTGACGATTAGGATGTGATTAGCTGTGAAAATGAATTATTAGTCATTAGAGATCTAAGATTTATGTTATGATGTTTGAGTTCATCTGAACGATCTTCTGTCTTTTATAACAGCTTTTGGGTCAAAAGGTTCATTTGTATGAACTTTCTTTTAGTGTGATTTTGCTCACTCTGGTCTACGGTGCAGTTGTCTTCATCGCTGCCGTCTTTGCAGTCGTCCTCGCCGTCGCAGCGAAACGCAGAAGGAATGCACTGACCGTTCCTGCACTCCAGCAGACCCTGACTCTTACAAGCTGCAAACACACACACATGTCATTTCTGATGAGTTATAGTAACACGTGACACAGCAGTAACTCAGAGTAAATCAGCTGAGCGCTCACAAGTTGTCACGTTTCCCTCGGAGTGGAAACCATGTGAGGCTAAAGCTTTCTTCACATTCACTATTCAGTCCTTTCATCTATATGTGCATTTGTTCCTGCTGCAGTTCCTCTTTTATTCTTTTAACTGATCCAAAGATGCTGTTTTTTGGTAGTGCACCACATGAAAGCACCACCAGAGGGCAGTGTGCACCACTGGAAAGTTTTGCTGAGCTCAGCGAGCTGTGAAAATGGGAACAAGCAGCAGCAAACAAAGTGTAAGTAGTAAATTGTTTAATTATGAGCGAATCAATAAAGTTAAACCGCTCATTTCTTAGTTTAAATCCTTCTGTGGTCGTCTATGGAAAAAGTCAGGAGTTGCCATGGCTACTATTTTCCTAATCAATTAAATCAATTTGAACACAACTTTAGATCAATCACCAGTTATAAACATGACTGATGTCTCAAAGCTAAGCCAGCTGTCACTCACAGCAGTTGAGTTCGTCGCTCTTGTCCAGACAGTCGTGGTCCCCGTCGCAGAGCCAGTCTCTGGACACGCAGCGCCCATCACCACACCGGTGCTCCCGGGCCACGTCACACACTGCAAACATGCAATTAGCTACACTCAGATAAAATAAACAACGTGAACGACCTCCAGAGTCTGTTCTATTAACAGCATTGAATTAACTTAGAGCGATTGTGATAATGAAATGTGTTTAAGTCTTCCATCAGTAAAAGGTTAGGGTTAGCCATTTCCTGACAAAGCTAGGTCACCGTGAACAACATTACAGTTAAAGCCTTTATTTAAAGGACGGGGAAACAAAGACACGATGTGAAATGATGAGACTCAGACATTTGATTGATTTAATGCTCTAAGTCAGCGGTCTCCAACCTTTTTTGCGCCACGGACCGGTTTATGCCCGACAATATTTTCACGGACCGGCCTTTAAGGTGTCGCGGATAAATACAACAAAATAAAACTAGTACCGGTACCGAAAAAAAGATTTATTCATAACACACGTGAAAAGACCCAGGAAAACCGAGTTAACGATAAAAACGATAACAAAATAACGCTGAAAACCGATAAAAACCCTGAAAACTATACATTTCACACCTGAGCCTCAACTCTCACGGCCCGGTACCAAACGACTCACGGACCGGTCCCGGTCCGAGGCCCGGGGGTTGGGGACCGCTACTCTACGTGCTCCCTTTCACACATTTTTCCCTATCCTGGATCTTTAGTGTCCCAGAGAGGGATTAGATATTGTTATATCCTTCTGCTGGTGATATCATTTAGACGTTAGGTGGCTTTAAAGAGGAGCTACAGTTTGTTCGAGACCGAGGATGAACTGACACACAGAGGTTCAAAATAGTCACAGTTGATTTTGAACTCATGTGAAGCTACTGTAGTGTATGAAGAACAGAAATACAAAGGTAAAAATGAGCAGAGCAGCTGCACTTTTAATGAAATTTATCGTTCCTGTAATTTAGCTGACCAGTTAGATGTGTTGCCTCAGTGCAGGAATGATAACTGGTTTCGATCTCAGACTGTTTATCTCAGCGTGGGTCCTCACAGAGATACAAAAGTGTGTGTGTGTGTGTGTGTGTGTGTGTGTGTGTGTGTGTGTGTGTGTGTGTGTGTGTGTGTGTCGGATGGACAGGTGGTGGATTCCCCTCGTCCACACTTCCCCTCTCTCTGATTTCACAGCTGATCCCGAGCTGCCAAACTGCGTCACCCTGAGTGTGTGATACTCTGTGATGGATATGTGTGTGTGTGTGTGTGTGTGTGTGTGTGTGTGTGTGTGTGTGTGTGTGTGTGTGGTCTTACCACAGTTGAGCTCATCACTCAGGTCTCCACAGTCGTCATAGCCGTCACACACCAGAGCGGGCGAGAGACACCGACCCGTGTTACAGTGAAACTCGCCATCTGCACACACTGAGAGAGAGAGAGAGTCACATGATCAGCACTTCTTCTTCATGTGTTTTTTCTTTTATCTCATGTTAGATATTTATTTTCTTCATAATAATAATCACGTTCCTGAGAGAGCACAGAGGAAAAAAACAGAAAAGATGTAATGGAACATTTTTTAACAATCCACCTTTTGAATACCTTTTATTATTATTATAACGTTTATATTATTATTATTATTTTGTTTCCTCTTGTTTTGTTTCTGGCTCCCTGTTTTTTTGGGGGGTTTTTTCACATTTACTTTTCTTCACATTTATGAATGGTTAAGTCTGGCCTCTTTTGCACTTTCTTTTGTCTTTAACCTCTTAAAACCCTAAAAATTATAAATAGTTCTAAATACTAGAAGATGTAGATTTGAAATCAGCTCTCTCGTGTGCAGTTTGTCTGTTATAACATTTCCATAGGGAAACAGGTAAAGACTCCAAATAGAGGACGTGAACTTCAAACTAACAGGAGACCTGATGAATATTGAAACTGTCTCATGTTTAATCTTCTCGTCCCTCCTGTCCTCTTCAGTTCTTCCTGTTGTGTTGGTTTCTCACTGTTTGTCGTTCTTCCTTCATTCGTTGTCATGTGTGACTTTTACAGCCACATAAACCTCTGCTGGTTAAAAGAAGGCTGGGCTCACAAAAAGGGAGAGAGACATTAAAAGACAAAGAGAAAACTCTCTCTCTCCCCTTCTGCCTTTCTGATAGTCGCTGCCTATAGATTCTCTATATTACCATGGCAACCACCTTTCTGTGACAGCGCGACCATACCACTGTCATCCACTCAATCACCTGCAAACACCATGACGACGGGCTGAAACGTTTCCTGCTATTTACACAGACCACAATAGTGTGTGTGTGTGTGTGTGTGTGTGTGTGTGTGTGTGTGTGTGTGTGTGTGTGTGTGCGTGTGTGCTCACGTGTGTGTGTGTGTGTGTGTGCGCGTGTGTGTGTGCCCACCACAGTGTGTTTCGTCGCTCCAGTCATCACAGTCGTTGTAGCCGTTGCACACCAGTTTCTGAGGGATGCAAATCCCAGTCGCACACAAGTAATGATCTTTCCCGCCACATACGGCTGCCAACCAATCAGAGAGAGAGCACAGCAGTGATGTACAACAACAATATTTATGACGTATAAAAAGTTGCAGTCCCTCTAATGTCCACTTGGCCGATAGAGAAACTGTTTTCAGTCACGACCAGAACTATAACTTAAGGGTCATTCTGTACTCGCACTGCAACAACAACGTTGATGTGAAAACTGACATCATGTCCACTTTTTGCTAACTCCCATGTCTTCAGGTTGTGTAGCTCTCAGTTTTTGTAAGATGTGGTTTGAAGACACGAATGTGTGACTGTGTTGGTTTTTACTGCAGTTTTAATGTCTCAGTATCATCATCAGAAGCTCGGAGTTTCACACATATACAGACGGGGAAGTTGTACAAGTTTGAATACATGAGACTTTGTGGAAAAAAGACTTTGGCTACATCGTAAGGGCTAGCGTAAATGGAAACTGTATTTACTGGTGACTCCAAGATCTCACCTGAAAACGTTCGAACCCAAATTATTTTTACTCAGTGCAGTAAGCAGCAGATTAACTGTGAGAACAGGGCGTCACAGACTGGTTTCAGGTTGTGGAGTTCCACAAGGCTCTATCATGGGTCCTCTACCTTTTATTCAGATTCGAATCCTATTCTTGTCTAAGTCCATTTCCACAAACTCCCATTTTAAAACTTTACAGGAGAAATTAACATGTTTACTACAAAAATAGTTCAAAAACTGGTCTCTGTAGATTTCATTCACCTTTAAGAAGTTTAAGGCTTAAAGTTTGTACTATTACGGGTCAGGTGGATGATTGCTGCTAACTGGAGTTCCTGACCTGGACTCTGGATTGAGTTTGGAGCCTTTAGAACGTTTTAATGAAATTATCTGAGCTAATACGTTAGCTGATTGGCTCATTTTTCCAACTGGCGGAGGTCTGAGCTCCAGTTTTGGTGAGTGAAGGATTTTACGTGTGGTTTGTACTCACAGGGTTTCCCTTTAATCTGCCGCGGTGTGTAGCAGGCAGGTGACGTGAGGAGACCTGTTGGCGAAGGTGATGATGGTGATGATGGTGATGATGGTGGTGACGGTGGTGACAAAGCAGAGGTGGTGTTGCTGAACTGGGAGCAGCGCAGGAAGTCAGGCCAGGAGGCGTTGAACATCTGTAGGACTGGCTCGCAGCCTTCTCTCGCCGCCTCGCAGAACGACGCACAGGGCAACACGACCGTCCTGCACACACACACACACGGACGTCAGGGAGCATCATTAAAAAAGTCCCATAATCCTCCAGTCAGAGGTCGTCTGGAGTTGAAACTGACACTGAAGGTGTGTGTGTGCCCTCTGAGTTTGGAGGGTGTTATTATTAGCCGTATACACACATACAGCTGCTGTCCCACTTACTGTGTGAACAGCTGATGTTCTTGTTTGTGTTTTATAGCTGAGGAAGTTCAGTCTTTGCTGAACGTGCTGGAACTGAAACACAACATTCGCATTAGAGATTCAAGGTTTAGGTAAACTGAGAGAAGCTGCTCGGCACTGTGAGGAAGGCTTTTAAAGAAGACCTGAGCATTTTGGTACCTCCAACATTCCTGATGGTCACCTGACAGCTTTGGAGAGATACACTTTAATCTGTGTCTGTGATATCAGTAACTTCCTCCTGAAACTAATCCAACATGCTGTTTGAACAAAGCATGATGCTAGGGAAGGAGGACAGGGAAGAAGAAACGCTGTTTCACTCTGGACCGAGTTTGCACCTGCAGCCTCTGGCGCTGTGCTAAAAGCTGAAACTGAGACATAATAAGGGCACCACCTGTTTGAGCGTGCAGCGCACTGACTTTATTAATGCCCTGGGACCTCCCCTCGCCCCGAGCAGCAGAGCAGCTGGATAGTGTTGCCGATGAGAACATTTGACACTGCGATCAAACAGCAACCTAACACTGAGCTCTAATTGTCTAATTACGAGTTTTATGAGTGTCCAGAGACGACTGTGATATCTGAGAAACAGATAAGACCATATTTCAATCTTCTCAAAGGTCCACTCAGGGTTCAGGCTTTTCTAGTCACAGCAAAGAAGCTTACAGATAATATAAGGACAAGTAAAGGAGCAAACATCAGCTTCAGTTCTGGACAGATTAAAATAGGTGGACGTGTTGTGGAGAACAAGCAGACGGCAAATAAACAGCTTGCACAGCGCAGCAGGACTTTTTCTCACCACCTTTCTCTTAATATAAACAGCTTCTATATTTTTTAGTTTTTTATGTTTGTCGTCTGGTCAGAGCGGCCCTCCAGCTCACATCAGACTCTTCAATCAATCTTCAATCCCAGGTCAAGTCCAGAAAGGTCGACACGGACGACCTCCACAGCGACGAGCTGCTTATATGGAAACTGGAGAGGCTGTGAAATAGGCCAAGTAAGGTCTGCGTATGGAAACAGCTGACTGTAGGTTTGTGTGTGCGTTACCTGTTGTGTGTGCCGTCAGCTGCGATGCACTCGGGCAGAGCCAGCGAGCAGCCGAAGAGCATGATGTGTCTGTAGCACGAGAGTCTGCTGAGGTAGCTGAAGAACCTGCAACACACACGCTGGCGTTCAGCTAACACTCGTCTACTCGTCGATGAATCGTTTGGATCATTTAAGTGTAAACCCTGACATGATTAATTGTGTCGTCTTCTTTTCAGCATGAAATAGCCGTCTGTAGACAATTCAATGACTTTTAGTGGAAGTAGCTGTTACCTTAGCAACATGTCGACCTCTGAGCTCTTCACCACGGCGACGGAGGAGGACAGCCACGTCTGATTGTAGGGCAACATGTGACACTGAGGCTCCACGATCAGCTGGCAGCTACCTGCACAGAGACGAGGTCACGAGGATCAAACCCTGAACGCTGCCCCTGCAGGCTGCTGTCGTCATTGCAGCCTCGTTTTAAAACAACGTGACATTTGTACCTCACAAACGTCTTTTTTCTTCCTTTTGACTTTTTAGGCTTTTTGGTGCATGTTTGGTTTTCACAGATCTTTATTTTATTAGTGATATTTCACTTCATTGTTGCCCACGACGTGATGTGTTTGGTGGATGTTGACCACTGTCATTGTTGTGTTTTGTTACCCAGATGGAAGCTGTGCTTGGTGTGAGAGAAGTGGCATAAAAACCTAATTCTGGATAGAAACATGGGTTATTACTGGCTTATCCTCGCTGTTTGATAGAGCTGTCACAGACTCTTTGCTGCTAGCTGTCTGCTAGACTTCGCCTCAGCTAACTGGAGTCCTTGAACTGGTCCCTTGGATTGTGTTTGTTCTGTTGGCGTCTTCTGGAGAATTTTGATGGCTGCTCTGGAGGTAAATGCACCAGCAGCGTCTGGTGGCTAAAGTTTGCTGATCTTGTGAAAATGATGGCAAACAACAAAAACCAGCAGGTGAAACTCACAGTTATCAGATTTGAATCCTCTGAAATCTAACCCGTAACTCCTGAACCATTTGGTCAATTGAAAGAATTCCAATGGTGAAATTCGGGTCATTACAGTAATCCAGGCATGGTGTTGCAGCAAAGGTTGAGTTGAAAGTGAGGGAGTGTGATGGAGCTCTACAGGAAACAGACATTTGAGTTTTTACTGTCTGTTTATTATTTTGTTTTGCTGTTTGCTTTTGTTCTCTGGGTTATTTGCCAATAGTTGGATGTGGCGCCCTACTTGGGATTACCATAACGACCCTAATATCACTGAAAAATCTATGCAGAAACATTTGCATTCAGGAACTGTTGAATTCTTTCGACTGTGCCAGTGGGTTGGATTGGATTGACCTAAAGCCAATGGGAGCACCCGTGTTTAATACGTGTTTGATCTAACCAAAACTGTACTGGTGTTTTTCACCTGCATGATTTTCATGGAATGTCAGTGTTTATTTTTAAATATTATGGTCATAATCAAAGAAAAACAATCTTTCGTCGTAATGGTCAATCTATAATCTAACCCTCACCTGTGGTCACGAGCAGTCAAATTCAGTTTAATTTATGCAGCTCCACATCACAGCCACCTCAAAGCAACATAGAGAAAAACCCCAACAATCAGACGACCCCCTCTGAGCAAGCACTTGGTGGGAAGGAAAAACTCCCCTATAACAGGAAGGAACCTCCGGTAGAACCAGGCTCAGAGGGGCAGCTATCTGCTATGACCAGTTGGGGTGAGGAGAGGATAGCAACCAAAAAAAGGAAGTGACTGAAACATCAGGGAGGGTCCCAGACTGACTGTTAGGGACAAAGTAAGAAGTGCAAACATCTGGTGAGCTGAGCTGCTGCTCCTTCGCAGGAGCCAGCCAATCAGTTTTGGCATCTGATCAGGATGTCCTTTAGAGGTTTTTGGGGACATAGGCAAAAAGGGTACATTCAGAGATTATATAGTAACTGGAAAACTTTGCTAGCTTAAAGAATAACCTGCTGCCACAGATCCCCAAAAGAAAATGGATGGACAAAGGAATGGACGTCTGGATGGATGCTTACAGTAGGCCAAACTAATGCCTTCCAGGATAAGTAAGACCATCCTTCTGAGATTTTTAGGGGCAAATAACTTAGTAAGATAACAAAAAACTAATAACAAATGATAGTAAATTGAGGTCTTTCTGTGTTTAAACCTCGCCTGTAATTGGTTGGATTGTGCGTCCAATGTGATCTGATATCGTCGTGTTGGTGTTGTTCCCAGATCATCATGAAAATGTTGTTCCAGGTTCAACATTGCAAGTGACCAATCACATTATTGTGACGTTATTCTTTTGCGCACCAACCCATTCGTGCATTTATGAAATTCCAATGTTGCAAGGACAATATCAATTCTGCTTAGTGTTTATTAAAGGGTTAGGGTCCGTTGATCGGCGGACAGAGGCGGTTTCTCGCAGCTTAAGTACAGTTTTTTGTTTTACGCCGGTTTTTCCCGAAGTCGCAAAAGTATGACATCACAACATTCTGATTGGTCACTTGCAATGTTGATCCTGGAACAACCTTTAGTATGATGATCTGGGAACAACACCAACACGACGATATCAGATCGTGCGATTGTCCACAGTTGGATGCATCAATGTCAGTGCTTTAAGAAGACACTTGTAGCTAGCATTAGCATGACAAACAGCCAGGTGACACCGCCGACACCTTCAGGGCCGAACTTGTTGTCTCAGTGGGAGAAATCTGAGTCATCAGAGAGTCGGTTAATCACTGAGCGTGACCTTTTTTAACAAGGTGGCCGAACTGGGCAGGAGGTCAAACGTCCACCAAATCTGGTGAGTGTCCAGTGTCCAATCAGAGCGCGGGACAGACTGAGGCTCATTAGCATTCACCTCGACTGCACATTAATACATGGGAACAGACAGAGAGACACTGAAGGACAGCAGAGGAACAGAGAGAGACGGAGACGAGGGGAATTTTAAAATAGCAACCCAACAAACGATTTATCAGCACAGATGCACACACACACTCTCAGCCCGTCAGGTCAGCAGAGGAGAGGACAGCAGATCTGAATGCAGCTCATCCTCTGCAGCTACTCGCAGGTATCAACTCGTCCAGTCGACACTAATGGAGCCTAATAAGATTTTACTGTTTGACGGGAAAGGACACAACAACAACAGACAGACGGATAGCAGGAAGGACACAGACTGCAGAGGACTGTGGGATTTGTAGTTCATCCTTAGCCGTGGCATTACTCAGGTCTTTTAAAAGCTGCGTTTCCCACAACCCCCTGCTGCTTCCATCTTTCCTGCTCACACCTCATACCTGTGTCGGGCGCAGAGGCGGCGCTGCTCGGCCAAGCGGTGCTCAGCGATGTCACAGAGCCAAGCCAATCAGGGGGCGTTGTGTATGGCTGAGTGGGCGGAGCCTGAGAAGAGGTCACCGGGGGAACGCCGGCGGCGACAGGTGTGCTCTCGCTGCGGTTCTGCGGCGAATACGTGACGGTTTCCACCGTGAATGAGGAGGCGGGGTAGGGGTCACTTGTGCTGTTGCTGTGGTAACCAGGGTTGCTGTCGGCGATGGGTTTGGGCGAGGGGAGGAGGCTGGGGTCCAAGTGAGTGCTGCCAAATATACCTGCAGAGGAAGACACGGGTATCAGCCAATCATAGGAGGCGGTTCAGGGATGATTCTGAGCTCATGAACGTCCATGAGCGTGGCTTCAGTTCATGAACGAATGAGTGCTGTCTGGTGTCACACAAAAAGTCCGAAATTTCAAATAGTTTTAAGGAAATAATTTGACAATTTAATAATTTAGAAGATATAAAAGCTTTCATAGAAACCTAAATGTCTGTATTCTCCAGGCGTGGTCACATTTAACCTAAACGTCCATGAACACGCTGACTCTTTTCTACAGGTGTGTCATCAATAAAGGACCCCAGAAGCAAAAGTTATGGCGAGAATGGAAAATGCCACAAAGTTCTCAATGGAAAAGAAGCTTTTGAGTTGATAAATGTGTTCCCCACTCTGCTTTTGAGTCTCATTTCTCTTTTATTTTGAAGGTCAGGTCCTCTTTGGCTTTCTCTGTTTTCACTTCCTGCCTTTTTTCTCTTCCTGTCTTGAATATTTCCTTGACTGACTCCATTGTTGTCCCTCGCCCTGCTGGTGTGAGGTTACGGTACATCTTACAGTGTCGATCTCACAGTGAGTCTCCCCACCCCTTCCTTTCTTCCTCCCTTTGTTACTTTAGAGTTTTTAAAGCACTGTTTTTCATCAACTCCCCGGCCGCGTCCGTCTTTATGACATTTCTGGCAAAGAAAAAAAACTATTAATGAGACAGCACAGCCGTGTCAGACAGAGCTGGTTACCATGGTAATCTTTTTACACAGCCGTGGGTTTCATCATTTGCATTTCTGGTATAAATGTTACAAATGAGTCACTGACAGATCATCGGCTTCACCCCCTCAAACACCGAATTACTGCCGACATGTGAGATTCCTCTCAGCTCTGGTGGAAACAAATCAAACGAGGAATTTTCATTTTGCACGTTTGTTACATCGTTTTATGACAGAGACGTCTTCGCGTATGTGAAGGAACATGTTTGCATACATAAGTCGTGCACTTGGAGGCTGTTTTCTTGCAGCGTAAGGAGGGTTGTGGGTGCGCTGTAAATATCAGTGGGTACGTGTCCTGAGTGTCTCCCTGAAATCGACACCAAATGACTGTGAAACACTCGTCACTGTATATAAATAATATAGCTACTGATAAACAGCTACTGAAGCTCCGCCTACAGACACAGACCTCAGGTCAGCCAATAAGTCAGAAATGAACGTGAGTGGTCTCTGACTTCCATCAAATAAATAAATAAAACTGGTGCCAAAGTGTAAGTCCCACAGCTGGAACCATTAATCAGAGCGAACGCCACAAGAAATTCAGGAAGGAAATCAAGAAATGGCGCCCTGGGATAGACCTGTCCAGGTGTGCCCTGCCGCCGGGTCTGTGACAGCTTGAATAGGATGGATCCAAAAATGATAGTCGATGGTTTTCAGACTGCAATTTACCTTCATTTGCTCTGTGCTCAGGCTGTTTACCTGCATGCAGCATTGGTCAGTAGATCTCGAACTACAAATATGGTTGTCAGACGGTGAGCTGGTGTGAAGGACCAGAGAAAAGCTCCGCAGTGAATTAACCAGATTTTATTTGCTGATGTTCTCACACTGACTTTAATTTGACTAAAACTGAACTTATCATTTTTTATTTGTTGATTCGATTAAAAAAACAGCCTGATTTCTTCCCCCCACGCCTGCAGCAGATATCTGCAATAACCAGGAGCACTAAAAGCTGTCGGTGTGATTGGTTTCCTGCTGCGCTCAGCAGAAAGTTCACTTCACGCCCCTGATGAGGACACATGTGAGGCTGCGGGCTGCTGCTTTTGACAAAGCTCAGAAGAACACTCTGAAACCTTCTGCTGCTGCTTGTGGAGACTCAACAACACCGTCCAGGTGAGAGCCAGGTGTGATGTGCACACAGCGTGACTGTGGATCATCGTTCAGTCGGAGGCTGAGAAATAAAAACTGCTGAAGAGTGAATGTGACGGCTCTCACTCACAGCCTCACATTAAAGTCTGAAAACAGACGGAGGCAAGCAGGAGGCTCTGCAAAGACCATTAAGTGTGCAATGGGGAGAGAAGAAGACAAAAGAAAAACAGCTGCAGAGGGAGAAGAAACCAACGAAGAAGAAAGAGGAGAGGAGCTCTCACTGCGAGGAGAATGAAATAAGTTCTCAAATTTTCTGTTAGTGTAAATTAAAAAAGTTTATTCATTCAGACAATGTTTGTGTGTGTGTGTGTTCAGAAAGAGAAATAAGACTGAATTGAATACATTTGAGAAAGAAATGAATCATCAAAGCAGACACGAGAAAATAAAGGAAGGAAAATCCAGTGGAGGAAGAGAAACGATGAGGGGGGAGGCTGAAAAGGTGATGGGGGTGAAGACGATAGCTGGGGGAGGAGGAGGATGGTGAAGGTCTGGATGGACAGATGCTGCTGCGTCTCTTTTACTACCTGCGTAAATATTTGAAATTCTTTCTGATCCTCGTGCTGATTGGCTGAGGGACTCCCTGCTGTCATGGTGACACACATGCACACTTCTCCTCCTACACACATCTCATCCCTCTGTAGCTCCTCTTCATCGAGAGAAAGGAGGGATGAAGGCAGAAAGAGGATGACTCAGGGGAAAGAAGGAGGATGTAGCAGCGACGGAGGGAAAAATGGAAACAAAACTGAGGAACGTAAAAAGAGAAATAATGAAATAAAAGACAAATAAAAAAGAAGGAATGATGTGTGAATGGGATGGAAAAAGAAGGGAAAAGGGAGGAAAGAGAGAAAGAATCAGAAGGACGGGTGGAGATTAGAGGACAGAGGAGGGGGTGGAGTGATATCAGGGTCATGTCCAGACTGAAAGTGAAGGTGGAGTCTTTGACCTCAGAGGTCATCAGCCAGACTGTGTTTGTGTGTCTCTACCAGTGAGGACCAGGACGAGCAGCAGGAGGCCGGCCAGCAGGCTCACGGTGGGAATCAGGATGTAGAGGAGAAGCCGAAGGTGGTTGGTGGAGCCCAGCTTGTGGGGACACGCCTCCCCGCCCATCCTCGCCTGGGGTCCTCGAGCCAGATTCTTTGTGGGACACAGAGAGACATTCAGAGGACTCATAAAACACCAGGATCCAGGTTATCGGAGCACAAAAGAGCAGGCTTCTGGCTCTATGCTGTCTGTTTAGCCCCGCCCCCTTCTTCCACTGAAGGTTATTTTTACAGAGAGCAGAGGTGTGGGTGCTCGGGGTGTTTCTGCCCTCTCAGAGTTTCCGTTGGACACGCCGAAGCTATTTTTGAAGCGATGTGACAACGAGCCGACACCTGACACCACACAGCAGCCCCCCCACTTTAAATACTGCTCACTCCACCACCCTCTCTCTCTCTGTGGAGCTGCTCTGGATGATGTGCTGATTGGCTGATTCGTTACCACAACGTCTGCTGTGCATCTGAAAGAGCGTGTGAAGCAGTGTGGATCATTTTCTTTTTATTGCACGACAATAATAACAAGAAGCTCACTATTTATTTATTTATGTACGTCTTACACCACAGACTTTTACTTTGAAGGGTCAAATTAAGTAAGGAGCAGATCAGACGATGTGAATCATATTTAATATCTGCAACACATATTCAGAATTGAGCTATTTGTATATATTTTGTAACTTTATTTGTATTTTATTTATTTCAGTCGGTTACTGTTCGTATGTCTCGGAGCAACTGAAATCACATGATCCTCAGGCATTAACCTCTTAAGCCCCTAACCCGATCTCCTGCCTTTTGCCCCCCGTATCAGGGGGCGTTGGGGCTTAAGAGGTTAATAAAGTAAATTCTTAAAACTGTTCATATTTATTGGTTCTGACATATTTATATGATCAAAAACACCCAGTTTACTGTCACACAACATAAAGAAAACACAGTTTAAATGTTAGTTTTCTACAACATCATCATGTTCTTAATCTTAATGTTTTTATTTAAGAAAAAGAGTCAAACATAATAAAACTTTCTGATCAGATGTGAGTAAACTGTTTGTTTTGTATGCATTTTAATTATTAGCTGTAGTTATTAAACTAATTCTTCCAGCACTACAACTCTCTGTTAATAACTAAGTTTGTAATCATTTAGTCTCCGAAACATCACAAATGTATTGATCAGGAGGCGACCGTGTTTAGCACGTAAACGAGTGCACACCATCAGGTCTGAGCGTGTGTGTGAACTTTCAGCTGTTTCCTGGATCATCTTGTAGAAACGGAGACGCGTCAGGAGCTTCAGCTGGAGCCACAATTAATATGACTTTTTAAATTTGACATCAAAATAAATCAAAGTCTTTATGAACAAACAGAGATCCACTAATCACCCAAACAGGATCGAATCTAAGGCGCCATTGAGAAAAGAAAGAACATTTATAAGAAGAAATTCAATTTATCAGAGTTATTAAGAAAGAAATGAAAGTGTAGCTGCTGGGTGCAGTTTAATAACCATCAGAGCTCACATTCGCTGGAAACTCTACACAGACGGACATCACTACATCACTACACGACATTAAAAGTCAGATATTGGAACAACATCGTGTTTCCTCCATGCTTCATGCTCCTGAGCACACCTGTGCCCTCAGGTAAATGTTACAGCAAAAGTGCACTGACTTTTGCACAAATGTGACAGTAACATAAAAAAGGTAAACAGAAAATAAATCTGTAATTATTTCTGTGACCGGTTATTTCAAACAGAGATGACTCAATGAGATTTGAAATAAAACAGAAATAAAAACATATTTGTGTCAGTTTTCTGTTGACGCTTCTCTGATTAAAGCCTTGAAATATCTTTGAAGTGTTGCAGAATAAGAAGAGTCTGCAGCAGCAGCAGCACGGAGAGGCGGAGAGGACAGAGGACGGACACCAAGGACAGCAGCAGAAGCGGGGACAGAGGTAGAGAGAGCTCCGCAGACAGCGGGGACACAGAGAGAGAGAGCGAGGGGGGCACTCACCGCCGCAGTTCCCGCTCCGCTGAAGGTGACACGCGGGCAGGTCTCCAGCCGCGCGGACAACATGACCTGCTGCTGCCCGCCGCCGAGCGCGAGACCATCCCTCTGTCTGCTGCCCGCGAGCTGCTCCGCTAACTAACCGGGCACGAGACACGCTGGCTCCGCCCCTACCCCGTCTCCTCCCCCTCCGCTGTTTACTGTCACACAGCTCAGGTCGTGCCCACGTGAGGAGGTCTTAACGTGGGATTAAAGCTCCTGGATTCAGGTGCAGGGCCGGAGCCTCGTGCCGCCCTGCGCGCCAGCTTCAAAGCTGCTGCCGCACATGTGCGCTCCTCAGCAGGGGGCACCCCCAACGGGTGCAGACACCTCCGAAAGTTCCGTCAGGAATACAAACACAAATCAGACTCTGAACTCTCTGGTTACATCTGCATCCACCTGGGGAAGTGGCAGGGAGAGGGTGGATGGGTGGGTGGAGATGGGTCTGCCCTGGAGACAAACAGAAGCAGCATAGAGAGTCTGAGATGGGTGGAGTTTACTATCATAGGATGGAGGTAAACAGGTGCATTAAGAGTATTAAGAGGTGCCCCAGTTTCAACAGCGGGGGCGTTTCCAGAGCTGTGACTCATCAGTGAGGAGTGGACACCACAGAGGAGGTCTGTGCTCGCTGAATGTTTTAAATGCTAAAAAAAGTCTGACAGCACAACATACATGTAACATGATGTTAACTTGTAATAATGTTTCTTTTTTGATGACTTTGATGGTCGTAGTCATGGTTACGATCTGCTATAATGTAACTACAATGTTGCAGATAAATCTGTTGTGATTTTGTCACCAGCTGTTGCAAACTCAGATGGGGAAGAAAGGCTTTTAACCTCCTTCTGTAAACATTCACCACGATCAAGCTTCAGTGGGAGGGGCGTTTCCTGAAACTTTGTTTTAAAGGTCACACAAACGAGCAAGGAGGGGCTCACAGGAAGTCAGAACATTAACAACAAAAAAGAAGGTGGTTGGTGTAAAGTGATGGACATAGTTTTTGTTTCTGAACTGAAGCCAGCACAGAAGTGCATCAAACCTTCTGATTGGAGGACATAAAGACTTGTGGCTCCTTTACTCAGTGACCTGATTGAGTCTGAATGATTTCACAAGTTTATCAGTTGTGGTATTCAGCTCAAACTGAGTGAAACAGGAAGTTCAGAGAGAGCGTGCTCGTTGCACGTCGCGTCGTCGGCCTCACGACGTCCCTCTCTCACCACCTCCAATTTCCCAAGGCAGCTTGAGGCTTCATTAACCAATGAGTGACATCACAGTGTCCATCATTTATGTACAGTCTGTGTACAGAAGACGTTTACATTTATTTTGATGCTGAGAAGTCATAAAACTTGTAGTATGAAGATATACAGCAGTACTTATTGTACTCAAGACTCATCTGTGATATGACGAGATCATAATTTTTGATATCTTAACATTTGCATCGCTTTAATACTGCAGCTGAAGGTGGTTTTAATTACTCTGAGAAGCTTAATACAAACATAAATGGGCGTAACCACGGTGACGCAGCCCATTAGTTTCTGTTTTTCCTGTGATTTCACACCGTATGTGATGAGCGAGCGGTGGATCTGACTTTGAAAGCTGCAGATTAGCCAAGAGGCGTTTTCCTGTTGACTTCCTTATAACGGGAATGTTTTTGAAACAGCAGAACTGGCGTTCATACGTCAGCATTAGTTTGAAGAGTGGGCGTGGTCTGACTGACAGAAGGTTACAAAAAAGCTCAATTGGAAAAATGAACACAGGGTTTTTGTTTTATTTCGCTTTATTTTTTAAGTCTTTAGGAAAAAAGAGTGAAAAATATGAAAGAAAAAGTTTAAATCAAAACAATTGAAACATTTCAGCATCAATATTAGTTGAGTTCCACCATCTGATGGGTTCCTCACAAAAATGACTCTAGGAGATTTATTTCAGATTTTTCCAGTCAGAAACTTCCTGTTGTTCATTTTGTACTTTAAACTTACACAAACATAAAGATTACACATTAGGGAGAATAATGAAGGTACATTAATGAGGAAAAGCATTTAAAGGGAACCAAAGATATCAATTACTACAACTTAAGTGTCAAAATGTTCGTCTCTTATTTTCATTTTGAACTTGAAACACATTAAAAACAATTATGGAGAATATTAAAGGTTGATTAGAGGTTTACCAGGATGAAAACAGGAATCATTAGGACGTGTTGTTGTTGCAGCATCAGTCTCTCTACTACAACCTCAGGTTCACGTGGGCATGCTTTCTGTGCAGGCATGCACACACATCAGTGAAGACACCCAGCAGGACAGCAGGAGCTGCCTGCAGGAGGGCACAAAGCAGCTAATGTATGGAGACTAAACCAGTTTAAAGATCGCCCCACACTGATGTGTAGTAAGGCATGAGCTGACTCCATGATCTAACACTATGCTCCATGTCAGTGTGCATGAAACTGATGATGAAACTAGACCAACCCAGTGGTTCCCAAACCTTTATTTCTGTCCCAGTTAAACCACCATGAAACAGACCCAGTCTCCAAAGGCTCCAACAGCATAAAGACAGCCTAGAGGTCCCACAGAGACCCCACTAAAAAACAAACAAACAAGAATATAATTTAAATCAGAATAAAAAGTAGAGGATCTACGATAGAGCCATGTGGAACTCCACAAACACAGTTTAGCCCCGCCCCCTTCTTCCACTGTAGGTTATTTTTACAGGTTTCAGGTTTTTGATACTCTCAATGACCTTGTTGGTTACTGCATTTCTGTATGTGTTACGCTATAGAACCCAAAAACATATTTATATCAGATTGTAAACATATTTATTTCTGTAATGTTTGACAAATAAACAAGGGACTGGCTCAGTGGAACCTCAGGGACGTTACTAAACTGCAGTGCTGCTTAGTTTGGGAACCACTGGATCAGGATCAGGCCAAATAATTTGACCTTTTTTCACATAATTGAGATATTTGGTTGGTAGCAGAGGGGAAAATCACTTTCCCATAAGTTTTGATCAGACTGAGTCAGTCATGCCTGTTACCATGGTCACTGTGAGCCACAAAGTCTTACTTTATGTGACGAAGTGACAAACCACACGTAGCTCATCTCTCACAACAATTTAGTCAAACTTAAACTATTTTAACGTTTTTCTTCACTGCTTTCAAAAATCAATCGAACTTTTCACTGAATGAAAAAGGAGAAACTTCCTCTTGTTCTGAAACGTGAGGCAGCGTTGTGTTCAAAGTTCTAACCATCCAACCTAACCTAAAGCCACTGCTGCTATGGTCAACGCAAGGTTCGCAAGGGAAGAGTCGCAGCGAGCGTCTGAATGGCGGCAGGAAACAGAAGCTTGCACGCCGCCGTCTGCTCAGGCCGACTCCTGCAGGTAGTAGTAGGTGGCGGCAGACAGCAGCGCGCCGCCCAGCGGGACAAGGACAAAGGCGGCGCACCTCCTCCACCACCTTGCCGCCTTCGAGCGCTCGTCGTCCACCTCCTCCCTTCTACCTCGCTTCTTGTTCCTCCGCCCTCCTCGCTGCTGCCGCTTCTCGAACGCCTCCAGCTCCTCCTGCACAATAACACAGTTCAAACCCAGCAGCTGGACTCCGACCACATCAACTCAACATCCGCCGTCATCACTCGCAGCTATTATTAGCTTTACATGTTGAGCGTTTGAAAGTCTGAACCTCATCCAGGTGGAACGGCATGAAACTCACCTGAAGCTTCCTCTGCTCCTCCTCCTGAGCCGCTCTTTGCTCCGCCTCCTTCAGCTAAACACACAAACGCACGCAGAGTCAGTGTTCGTGTGTCCAGGTGTGAATCACTCAGTCTGTACAGGTGTGTGTTTATACCTGGCTGACTTTCTTCTGCTGCTCTCTGCAGACGTCGTCACACTCAACAGCAAACTGAGCCGACAGCGAGCACAGCACCTCCTGCGCACACACACACATGAACACACACACACACACACACACACACACGCACACACACACACACACACACACGCGAACAGAGCTAATGTCAGAGTCCTGCAGAGTGGAAATTGTTCTGTTTTATGCCAGGAAAAACCAACTTATCCACATTTCATTCCAGACGCTGCAGAGAGTAAATGTATTTGTCTCTGCAGGTGTGAAACACTGAAGTCAGATCACATCACAGAGGCAGAGCCTTCAGTTTTCAGGCCCCTTGTAGTACCATATCACCCTATTAGAGCACTTCGCTCTCGCTCTGCAGGCCTACTTGTTGTTCCTAGAGTATTTAAAAGTAGAATGGGAGGGAGAGCCTTCAGTTTTCAGGCCCCTCTTCTGTGGAACCAGCTTCCAGTTTGGATTCGGGAGACAGACACTATCTCTACTTTTAAGATTAGGCTTAAAACTTTCCTTTTTGCTAAGGCATATAGTTAGGGCTGGACCAGGTGACCCTGAATCCTCTACAGCTCCACTGTCGACCCCTCAAACATCCAAATGTGAATGTTTTTACCTTTTTAATGTAGGAAATACTGTTGGAAATATGTTGTACCTGCTCACAAATCAGTAGATTAGAGGTTGTGACTGTTTCCTAAACAGCTGAGAGTGACAGAGTGAGCCTCAAAGTTAAATATAGACAACCAAAATATCCATAACTCCACCAGTGACATCGTCTATCCAACCACGAGTCTAATGAGTGATTATTTTTGCTTTTTCTGGGGTAAATTAAACATGAAGGAATCGTTTATAGTATTTCCACTGAAGAAATTACTGAATGAGACTTTACTGATGCTCTATCATGACTGATAGTGTCATAAGCAGAGAGTCAACCTTCTCATCCTGACAGACGTCCACAGTTACATCATCATCAACACTCACACTGCACAGGTGTCTAATAAAGTGGCCACAGTGCTTCTGGTTTTACCTTCTTGATCCTCTTGCAGGGACACCGGAGCTTCACCTTCTGCTGACACGTCTCCTCACACACACCTGGATGGCACACCTGCTTACAGCGATGGCCACAGCTCAGCTGCACACACACACACACACACACAGATTAATTGTGCTGCTGTAGCGAGGCAAACGTCAGCTCTGTCCAAGACAAACATGAAGCAACCGTCGAACAGTGAAACGAAACACTGGCTCCGCCCCTACGGTCGCTTTGATTCTTTCGCGGTGGAGGAAACGTCACCACTGTCAGCTGGAGCGCAGCTTGTATCAGACTCACATAAACTAAAGGCTGAAACTCAAACAAGTTTTTTTGTGGTTTCTTTCATGTTTTGAAACGATTGTGAAGAGTTTCAACATCTCCAGACGAGACGAGACGACTTCTGGATTTATTTCTTTTAACCCGGCGAAGTCCAAGCCAGCGTCTGACGTCTTTGATGGTTAGCAGCACAGAAAACACTGAAGCTGGAGTTTGTTTTCATGAACGCGCTGACGTCACAGACGCCACCTCTGTGCCAGATACCTCCACCTGGGCGTTTGTAATGCTGACATCAGCAGCAGCAGCCACACACTGGGTGCACAGACAGAGAGGATGTGGAGGTGAACTCAAATCCTCATGCTTCTCAACTTCTGTACGACATGAAAAAAATAAATGTTTGCTAAGTTTTCTTTCTCTTCTGTAATGATTTATGAAAACAGACCTCCACTGCTGCAGGACTTCACAGGGTCACACCGATCGACACGCTGAAACAAACATCTGAAGGTCTTTAAATACTTTGTTTCTTACTTCATGGGAACATTTTTCAGATCAGCCGACTGAACGGAGAGAAAATCGAACTGAGAGGCTGAAACCTGCAGACGAAGAGTGTAAACACCACAGCGCTGCGGCCGCTGCATGTTTGTTATTCCTGCTGTGTGTGTGTGTCTGTGTGTGTGTCTGTGTGTGTGTGCGTAAGTGTGTCTTGGCTCTTCAGAGCTGAATGAAAACAGTGTTCTGACAGAAGGACGCACACGAACCGCCGCACTGCTCAAACATTTTACTTGTGTGTGTTTAAGTCACAGAATGAAAACACTAAATCACTCCCAGGTGAAAGGAAAGCACGAGTTTGAGAGCGAGACTGTTGGTGTTCAGCTGGCGCCACACGGTTAAAGCCATCAGAGCGCTGAGCGGACGGCGTTGTGTTACTGTGTCACTGACGATTATTGACCGTTGGAGGAGGAGGGAGAAAAACAGGAGAAGAAAAGAGGAAAGGAGCGTAGCAAGAAAGGAAAGAGCTGGGACCTGCAGAGCGGTCACACTTTAATGGCACTCAAAGGCTGATAAACTAGTCCCATGATGCACTGGGGCCCTTAGGGAGGACACCACAGATGGTTGGTGCTCGTACCTCTTTGGGACACTGGTTGTTGCAGGAGCTCAGGGCCTCCTTGGTCTGCTCGTCGGCTGCGGTCAGCTTCCTGCAGAGAGAGCGATCGATCGGTCAGCAGTAACACTGTTAGTTCACACATGTTTTATTAGCGATGAGCTGCTGATCACCCGGAGCTCACAGCAGCAGATAGGGAGCCTCTGTGTTTACGCTGCTGCAGTGACACTAGATGCAGTGAACCGACTGCTCAGAACGTCTTGTGAAGCTCGACGTCGCAGTTAAAAACATCCAGCTGGAACAAGCCTGGACTTGCCTCACGGCACGGTTTGGAAACCACAGCTGGAAGTGAGTTGAGTCCTACAGAAAACCACTTCACACTTGTTCTGTTGTTGTGTTTTGCGCCTCAGGGCCACCGAAGACTCGGGAGATGTTCCAGATTTGTCGCCAAGTGTCTGAGTTTGTGCCAGACTTTAAAAAGAACTTCAGTTTCCTCTTAAACAAACACGCCTCCACTCATACAGACATTATTTTACACAAGGTAGGCAAGAGTGTTTCAATTAAATCTTCTATTGACATATAAGTAAGACCACAGAGTTACAGTCCTGTGCAAGTGTTAACCCTTTAAGACCTACCATAGAACCAAGTCCGCCAGAGCTTATATTATATGTTTACATGCTGTGGAGCCATTTTTGGGAGCATTTCAAGTTGATATACATCAATACAACCATTACAGCCCAGATTTTAATAATATGTCTGCATTAAGTGCATAGTGATTATATAAATTGCAAAAAAGTGCAATAAACTACAAAAAAATTGAAAAGCATTTTTGTTTTTTTAACATATATTTCTAGTTAGAGAAATTTAAGAGGCTTATCCCTCAAAACTGTAAATACAAAAAAGTTGCACAAAATAGTTTCCCACCACAGGAAATTTATTTTGAGTGTCTGCATAGTTTTATTTTTGAAATACACCAATTTTTATACACTGCAGGAAAAATGAAAATAAATATTATTGTGCAAATTTGCAAAAAAACAGCATATGCATCAAAATAAACTATTTCCAGCAGTGTAATATGAGTCCTAAGCATCCCAGAAACCACACTGAAAGTCATAAAGTCAAAGATAACTTTTAAAAACACCAGTATAAGACATGTGAAAGTTCACGCTGGCGTCTATTCCAACATAGGAAGTGTTATGAACAGCTGATCGGATCGGCAAAGCGTGTTTCTGGAATATTATGTTTTTGTTGCTGCATGTGCTATTTATGCAGTTTTTGCAAAGCTATATGTGGAAGGAAACTGTGACCGAGGACAAGCTGATGGCACAAGATGTAAGTACAACTCCTCCGGTTTCATATGCAAAAAAAATTATTGCTCTAGCTTACGTGGTTGCAGAGCTACCGGGATTTAAAAGTAGTTATGCAAAACAGAGCGTGCTGCTCTGATCGGCTTTAAAGTCTTAAACCACCCCACACTTTGTTGTCAGGTTTAAAGAAGCAATGAAAGGTCTTAAATAATCAGGCCACATCTGATCTTAATGAGCTTAGAGAACTGTAGCGCTCCATTAGAGCACACCGGGTGTTTCATCTTTTCCTCACTATGTGTTTGCCACCTCTGTCCATTGAATTATTCCTTTTTATTAATCTCCGGCTCTCCCTCAGCTTGTCTTCGTCCTCACACCTCTCACAGATGCCCCCTCCCAGAGTCTGGCTCTTATTTGTTAAACCCCTAAGCACTGATCTGTAAATCATTCCAGTGCTGTGGCGACACGTAACAGAAAACAAAGAACCAAATTTAAATGGCGTCTTTTTTCCCTAAAAAACAATCACACATCACTCGCTCTCATTCCTTTAGTTGAATCTGTGAAAAATGCCAAAGATAAAACAGTTTCACGGACATCAAATGGGATTTTTGTACCAACAAGGTGATTCCCAAAGAGCTATTAGCTGAAAGCTTGGCATATCTCAGCACGCTGCACAGTGTGTCCTTAAAGAAGGAAACAAGTGGAGGACAAAAGAAGAAGTGGCAGACCTAAAAAGCTGCAGCAGATGGACGGTGTCTGAGCGCCACACAGGGTCTGTCGCGTCCCCTCATCCAGCTACACGTTTTGATAAATCACCGTCGCACATTTTCTAAGCAAAACAAAGAACGATGGGTGACGCGAGGCTTCTTACACAGCACTGACATCAGGCTCTGCTCTTACTCATCATTGCACAGTCTGACAGCTGGCTAAAACACTGATATTACTTCTCTTTAAACGCATTAACATCGACCATCCTGTGAGTCTCAAGCATTTTTGTTCCTTCTGCTTCAAATTATGAAGCAAGAAGCTCTGCTTTGATTTAAAAAGAGGAAGTTAAGAAAAGAAAAAGCTTCTGATGAGTCTGTCATCTTTACACGCAGTCGTGACTTTATCGTTCATGTTTCCAGTCATGCCATCACTCACTTTGTTTACATCATGTGTTCGTGTGTGTGTTTGTACTGACGTGCACTCCACGTAGAGCAGGCTGATCTTGCAGTGGCACCGCTGGCGGATCATCTGGCTGCAGGGGGGGCAGGCGCCTGGGTGACAGGGGCGGGGGCAGGAGTGAGGGCAGCCGGATGGGCGGGGCTTAGAGCAGCCCTCCTCACACACCTCACACTGCAGAGAGATGAGATGAGGTGAAGCAACCAGTAGGATCACTGTGAGTAACAAACACCAGAACACGTTTTCTCACAGCTCGCGGAGTTCCTCAGGGCTCTGTTATCGATCCTCTAGCTTTTAATTACTAAAATATATACATGCTTGCAAAAGCACAAGGTGCCTCATACTTAACAACTGTACTCTATAAATTACCTGTTTACATTTTAATTGGGCTTACAGATTGTATCATTAAGGGCCTGGCTTCTGTAACTGACAGGTGGATGATGACATCAGCTATTTGGAGTCCCTGGACGTGACCTCGGCGCATTGGAGCATTTTTAATGCAATTATCTGACCAATAAAATAGCTGCTGTGTTTAACTTTACCAACAGGTGGTTCAAGACGTCTGAGCTCCAGTTTTGGTGAAATTCGAGGATTTTATTGGAATATTAGAGCAGCAGCTACCAGGTTTCTGTGCGACGGCAGCCTGTGGATCCAGAAAAAAGTCCAGAATCCAATGAATCCAAAATTAAACACAATATTTCCAGGATGTTTGTGATCATACTGGATGATGTTTTGTTGGTGACTGTAGCTTTACTAGTGCAAACAAAAACAAGGGGATTTTCTGTTACTGATGAAGTCTAAGTGTGAATGTATTGCTACAAGGTGCCGCCAGCAGCAGCATCACATCCTGTAGTCCAGGTCGTGTTTTCAGTAAAGTATGACATGAGTGTTTAACACTTTAACAACAGAGTAACTAAATCTTGTAATAAATTACATTTAAGTCCTGTTGACCGACATCAGGGACTTGATTGTAATTCCTTGAATGTGTTAGTGGTAACCAGTGTTGGTCAAGTTACTTGAAAAAAGTAATCAGTAACTAATTACTGATTACTTCCCCAAAAAAGTAATCCCATTACTTTACTGATTACTTATTTTCAAAATTAATTAATTACTTAGTTACTTAGTTACTTTTTAAAACACGATTTACAACCTGAATAGGTGATAAAGTGATAGATCTTTCAGCCCAATTCTACTTTTTCTGCATAATCATCATACAAAATGTAATCAAATGGAAAAGTCTCTTTTTAAAACTTGTTTTATTAGTTTTAATCTTTTAACTTTATGCATCAAGCAAAGATTTAATTATCTGCAACATTCTCTGACTGGAAGAAATTAGTTTAACATTTAAACCTATTTTCTGCACATTCCAGCACATAAAATAAAATATTTTGTGTGTTTACACTCAGTCTTTCAAATAGATGCAAGTAAAACACAGCAGAAAATAAATAAAGTCAAAGACTAGCGGTCCTGTTGCTCTATTTTCACCTGTAAAGCAGGAGTGGGGTAGGTATCCGAAGTAGCTGTTTTTTCTAAATTGCCACTGGAGGCTGACTCACTGTCAGAGCTGCTATTGTTGTACCTGCCAGGAAATGTGAATATATACTTAAACATATCTGCAGTGGTGTTATCGTGACTTATGTGCCCTAGCAGCTACATCCATCTGTTATATACAGTCTCTGGGGACCGCCCAGCGTTTGGTGCCAGTCTCAAGTGGCTGACAGAGGAACAGCAGTTTCTGTTGGTGCCATATTATTTCATCAGATTTCATTAACAGACATCTAAACAAGCTCCTTACTGGATTGCTGCTGTTAACCAGATGACACTCTCTGCTGCAGGAGTGGTTGCCGCAGGTCAGAGGTCGTCCGCAGGGTCGCTTGCAGGAGAAACGACCCTGACGATGACACGGCACCGGGCTGACCTGCCGAGCACAAACAGAGTTCAGCACAGACCCTCCATCGTTAGCTCTGATGACCTCGTCTGGAGGTGAACGAGCGCCTGTATATGAGTGTGTTGAATACCAAACGACTAAATGAGATGAAACGCAAGAGAATTAAAAGAGCGAGAGAGATACAGAGAAGGACAAAGCAGATGAATAGAAGGAGGAAGGAGTGAATGAGGAAGAGGAGGTCAGAAGGACAAACTAATAATGAACGGCGTTTGGAACGAGGGAACATGATGGAAAGGAAAACATTAAGGAGGGGAAGGACGGTGGGAAAGTAGGACAGATAAAAAGAGGAGTGCAGGGAGGAAGTGATAAATCTACAAAGACAGATACGTGGAGCCTTCGTGCTATGCTGGAAACGAGTGTCGATGACCAGAGAGGAAGAGCATCATCGTTTGTACAGTTTAAAGAAACAGAAGAAGAGTGAAGATGGAGGCTGTGACCAGGCTGGCTCTTACCTCGTGTTCTCCAAAACAGGCCCTGAAAGACAAAAACAAAGACTCACTGCACCGCTCACCTCCACTCATTATTCACACGAGTGTCCTCGTTAGGGTTCAAATGTTTACTGCAATCACTCAAACTCAACGTTCGCTCGTTTGCAGACGATCAGATACTCAAAGTCTGTGCAGTTTTATGAAATTCTGAAATTTTTTGCAGTTTATTTCCACCGATCGGTGACCGTCTGCCTCTATAAGATGCTCTTCTCGTACCCACTCATGTCACTGACCTGCTGAAAAACAACCTGATCATCTCTAACACCTCCCTCCAGCTGATCATCTCTAACATCTCCCTCCAGCTGTTATACTACAACTACAATATTTAGAATATTTTTCATTAGATTTTGATAAAAAAAAAAAAGAAATAATAAGGAAAAGTGTATCTGTTTAAACAAACAACTTGGATATGGTTTTATGATCACAGTATTCTGCTTTTTGTGACATTTTAAACAGAGTCCAGACTTCTCGTAAACATTTTTTAGCCGTTTTTGGCTTTTTCCTTTAACTTTGCTTTTTCTTTAAACCTTAAACGTATCCACCCGTTACAGGCATCCATTCACTTCCATTCATCTGATTTATTTCCATATTTTCCAGTGGACGAAGATATTGACAGTGACCTTAATAAGAAAAGACTGTTTTGAAATGTGCAGAGCTCGGCTGTTGGTTGATTACCAAACGCTTCCTGTTTTTCCGTCAGGCACAGATGAAGACAAAGTGTTGACGCTGCTTTGTTTGGCTTGCTGAGTTGCTCCAGTGCTGTTCTTTCCACATTTTTAATGAACTTTTATCACATTTTTGCATCTAATTTACCTCCATATTGACACTTGCCTCGTCAGTTTTCCATCACAGTCCATCACTTCTCTCATATAAAGTCCCTTCGCTCCCATTCTTCCCATTTACTTCCATATTTTCCAGTTGGTCCACGGCATCACTTAGTTTATCTGATACTTTTTTCACATTGTAAAACCACATTTGCTTATCATCTCTTCGTTTCCACCCATCAATTTAAAATCACCCACTTTCCAGCTGCTCATGCTTTTACTGTCACTTGAAACTTCATCTATTCCATCCTTTCTTTTGCGAGCATCCTTGTTATTTGTATATTTCCCAGCTGCCTCAGCTTCTGCTCCGCTCATTAACTTTATCCCGGTTAGCGGCTCACATCCTGTCACTACTGTGAACAAAGATACTAAAGACCATCCACTCACCATATATTCTCCAGCTCATTCTACTAAACTCCATTTATTTTACTTAATTTCAAACATGTGTCTGTTTTGTTTTTACCAACTTCAATCACTTTTTTAAACGATCCATTTACTCATTACGCGCCGACCTTACGTCACCTCGGTCAGTTCACGTAAACGCTGTGCGATGGTTTCAACTCAATCGACTCCCACCCTTCACGGCCGCTTTGTCACATCACATGATCACTTTCTGGCACATTTTTAGAAAACGTGACTGAATCTGCGCGACCCCCGGTTCAATTGTGTTCGCTTTGCCTCGACATGCCGACGCAGAGCCGCGGACGACCGGCTCCAGCACAAGTTTGACTCAACATCGTGCGTGTGTGTGTGTAGGGGGGATACAGCGGTGCAACAGCAACTAAGGCTCACAGTGGTTCTCACACACCCACACAGATGGCTGATGTTGGTTGTTGACTGCGTCACTGAGCTGCAGGCAGCTGGCAGGCGGAGTGTTTTTTAATCTCAGGTCTAATGATTCGTGACGGGACCAAAGCACCTCAGTGTGTGTGTGGGTGTGATTTCTGTGTGTTTAGGTGTTCTGGGCACCACATGATGAAAACACTTTAATTATTTAAAAGGCCTCCAGCTCCTCGGTTGAGCTTGGTTCGGCGTCTGCAGGGAGCCCGGCACGTTACATCATGTTTTACATATTCATTGAAATCTAATTTAAGGAAATGTGAACCACTGCTCGCCCCGGCACAGAAACACTTTGATTTTCTGGTTCTGCACATGTTCAATGTTCTGGAAAGTAAACCGATCCACGTTTGCTTCTTTGGCGATGCTGATCAGAAACATGTGACCACGTTTTCTTCGCCGCTCTGCAGCAAATGTTTGCCTTTCATGGACACGCGGCTCAATTCTAAAAGGAAAAACACTTTTCTGAGACCAGGTTCATATGTTGGCGGGAAGCACTATGAAGCAGGTTCAACATGTCCAGGACTTTCTGTTATCTGGGCTGGTTGTCAGCCTAAAGACGCGCATGAATTCCATTTAAAAGAGTTAGCATGTGTGAAATAGAGTGAAGTGAACGAAAAGCTGTCGTTAGACTGAAGCACCGGCCAGTAAAGTCCAGCAACCAGTCATTCCAACTTTCATTCACAAAGAGATTCACGTTGGGAATATACGCTTTCCCCAAGCGACCGCTGGTTGTCATGGATGCCTGACAGGTCTCTAAGTGATGCTGCTGAGGATAACAGAACCAGTTTAAACTTGTACGACATTAAGATGTTTTCAAACACTCTGACGAACAGAAAAACCCAGGGTAAGATTCCTCCTAACCGTCTCTCACCATCTACAATCTCTGGGATCTTCCAGAAATGGTGATGCTATTTTCCATAGATCTGATTGGTCAGTAGGTGGTGATGTCATACCTGTTAACTTCTTATATAAAGTACGACCTACAGTGGAGCAGGATAGGTGTGAACTCAACAACCACTAATCTGTGTTAGAGTTCACGTCTACCTGCTGCTGTGATCAAGAAGAAAGTGAGAGAGAGTGAGTGTGTGTGTGTGTGTGTGTGTGTGTGTGTGTGTGTGTGTGTGTGTGTCTTACGTCGGTAGGGGGACGTGGCATGGCGGGCAGGGCAGAGCCTTCTTGACAAACGCGGGTTCAGACGGCTGCTCCCACGGTCCGGCTAAGTGAACCTAAACCACACGGAGAAAAAACTTGGTGTTTTTTCCCGAGAGGAAACGGGACATTTCCTGCTTTATGGAGCTCGCGATGTCGATAAGATGTTTGACAACGGCGCTCGCAAACACACAGAAGTATGCGCTCGAGTCCACGGCGTCCAGATCTGAATAAAAAGTACTTCAGCTTCAGCTTTAAGCACCAAAACTCTGAGAACATCTGCAGAGTATTAAAGACGCACTCAGATTTATGAATTATATTTCATACTAACAATCTAAACTGGAGAGTAACTAAACATACATGTGCAGTGTCACACAAAGTGAAACTTCCTGCTAAATCTGACTGTATAAGAAACAGGAAATGGAAGTAATAAAGTATTTAGTTACTTCCAGTAAAGCAGTCGTTGTTTTTATTCGTTTAATTCACATTTAAAGCTCTGAAATGATTCTGGTGATTGATTCTCTTTAACACAAAGACTCTTTTATAATAAAATAGTAGATGTAAAGGTTACTTTTACATCAGCGCTTTCAGAGTTTCAGAGTAAAAGCATCTGAAGTCACAGCTGTTGCCTCATGTGTTTGGTGGTTTTGTCAGAGGTCAGCAGGCTGCAGATCCCAGAGAAACAACGAGGACCTGAACTGGTCCTTTACCTGCTGGGACTTGACCAGCACCACGTCGTGGCAGGGCTGCGGGCAGGTGTGGCTGCAGCTGGGCAGAGGCAGCAGGCAGGGCTGCTTGCAGGGGGGGCAGGTGCCGGGGTGGCAGCGGTGAGCCTCTCGGGTCGGGTGGTGGCAGGACGGAGGACACCTGAGGAGCAGATGAAACTTTAGTGAGACCTTTCTAATCCCTGCTTCTCTTTTCTGCCCAAAGCAAACAGGAGCAGCTCGTTACGGGTCAACGATCGGCCTCGTTACAGCAGAGCACGATGAACGACGATGAACAAGAGTGAAAACAATTAAAACTCAGTTAAAGCAGAACCCGCTGTGGCCCTCAGGCATGTTTTAATCAAAGCTCTCAGGAGACGTTGCATAACTGCAGAACTGTTATTTAAGAGGAAAACAGGAGTGCTGCACTTTTAACCTCCTCGCTGCAGGTTTGCCCTCAGCATCTAAAGCACAGGTGTGTGTGGTTACCTGCAGGCCTCCTTGCAGCGAGGTGGCTTGGTGGTCCTCTCGCGGCCACAGGGGACGACAAGGACCGTGGAGCCGCACGTACACCGGACCTCCACCGACTCTGGACACGGATAACAGCTGCCTGAGTCAGAGAGGGTGACATTAAAGGGCAAATTCAGTCATCTTCAGATAAACCGGGGGGAACATGATCATCAGAGTTTATATATCCTCCTATTACAAATCCTCCACTGAGCTGAGCAGACCGCCTGTATCGCGGTATCGGCCCCTCTGGCCAACACCACTAGGCGGCAGGTGAAGTGTCTTGCCCAAGGACACAACGACCGAGACTGTCCGAGCCGGGGCAGATATACATATCTTCTATCAATTGATGATTACAGAAAGAATTCCCTCATCCGGTTTTGTCTAATATGTTTAGTAATATTCCTACAAACACGTTCTTCATGACAAACACGTCTCTGAGTCTTTCCTGTTCAGCAATCAGATAAACTGCTGCTCTGTGAGACGTTGGCAGGTCTGCCTGCACGGCGTCAGTCGACACTCACTGCTGTGAAGACTTCCATTAAAATAACACCGAATGTTTGGCAGCAGCTAGGACCGAGTGGGAGACTCGTGTCTCACAGCTTGTGCCGATAAAACCTGAACAGCAGATGCTTTTCCTTCTAAAGGAGCGATGTCCGAACCAGGAGCTTATTTTAGACTGTGGTGCAGGAGAACATCTGTAGCGCCATCGATGGACAAAGTAATGTAGGCTGAACTTAAAGGGGACATCTTCTTAGGCTGCAGCTGGTGGTGCTAGTTTTGTCGTGCACTGGGAGCTCGATGTTTGCTCGGCTGATGTGAAGAGGTTAGAACAGGTTCATGAGACGATCACAGAGGCTGCAGAGCAGAACAAAGACAACCAGCTGCAGTCCAAGATTGAGTTCCTCTGCAGGATGACAGACTCAACCAGATAACTGGTTGGTTATCTGTGTCTTCCTGGTAGAGCCCTGATCCCTCACTTCCCCTCTGCTCCTCTCTTCTCTCTTGACATAAAGATCTAAACTTGCAACTCCACCCAAACCACGAGCACCACTCAACCCTTTAGCAACCAAGAACCTCGGCCTTAGACTCGGAGGTGCATTCCAGCCGGTTTGACTTTGACGTAAACTACCCAAGTGCAGGTCAGAGGTCACTGCTTGATGACCTGTGCCCCTACCAAATGAAGGCTGTCCTGAAATATCCTGAAACCAGGGCAGCCTGGTGGAGTCCTGCAGCCCAGAGACGCAGCCGATTACGTCGGCCTGTTATTTACTCGTTGCAAAGAAATCAGCGATTAAAATCTCTGCAGAGGAAAAACTTTAATCACTGACTGAAGAAAACATGTCCTCCCCTAACACCACAAACAGGATCCACATCTGTGGGAAACATCGTTCCCACTGAAGTGATGTTAAAAAGTAAACATGGGGTTGGGTGGTTTTATAGTTTCCATAGTTACACCAGTCACAATATCAAAGTTTACCTCTGCAGGTCAAACTAAACCGAACTGATGCCTCAAAGTTTGCAGCCACACACACACACACACACACACACACACACACACACACACACACACACACACCTACACACACACACACACACGCCTCCGTGGCAGCTGTTATCTGTTTAGCAATGCGTTGGCAGTGCTGCAACCTTCTCCCTGCTCCCTCTTGAAAGGTCAGAGCAGCCAATCAGCACGCAGTCGCACCAATAAATTGACTTTAATCTATTCAGCCAATCAAGAGGCGGATGGATGAATAAATTATCTGTTATCGCCCAATCAGGGAACAATAGACGCAGGAAGCTGTCTGTTATTCAAACAGGGAAAAAGTTGACCTCTGTTTCCTGCTGATCGTCATTAATTCCCTTTATCAAAGACTCGAGAGCGCGTGTTTTTTCCTGTGCTATCAGCTGGAAGAAATGTCAGCGCGCACACACACACACACACAAACACACACACACACAAACACACACACAGTCTCTTAAGTAGGCCAGAACTCCTCAGTTTGACCTCTCACCTTCATCCAGCTGTGAATCCTTCAACACTTCACAGCCTATCTGACAGACAGGGATGTGATGTGACGTGTGTGTGTGTGTGTGTGTGTGTGTGTGTGTGTGTGTGTGTGTGTGTGTGTGTGTGTGTGTGTGTGTGTTGAGAAGTTTGAGGTCCGTCCATGTCTGCTCAGAGACTCAAACTTTCTTTACTGCTGGCCCCTAAACGTGTTTGTTTAACACAGGTAGTCTGACTGCTGGAGCCTCCGGTGGACACGAGAGGAACTGCAGCTGTTACATCAGCACTGACTTCAGTCTCAGCTGAATGTTGGGAAACGTAGGTCTGTCTTTAACCCTTTAAAACCGGTCGGAGCAGCACGCTCTGTTTGGTGTAACTACTTTTAAATCCCGGTAGCACTACAACCACGTAAGCTAGCACAATAATTTTTTTGCATATGAAACCTGAGGAGTTGTACTTACATCTTATGCCATCAGCTTGTCCTCGGTCACAGTTTCCTTCCACATATAGCTTTGCAAAAACTGCATAAAAAGCGCTTGCAGCAACAAAAACATAATATTCCAGAAACACGCTTTGCCGACCCGATCAGCTGTTTGTAACACTTCCTACGTCCATCAGCGCGAACTATCGCATGTCCGCCATGACCTGCACTAAACCGGAAGTGACGTCATTTTTGCGGAAATGTAGTTTTTTACCATCAGGGCCTCATGAGCCTATACAGGTGTTTTTAAAAGTTATGTTTGACTTTATGACTTTCTGTGTCGTTTCTGGGATGCTTAGGACTCATATTGCACTGCTGGAAATAGTTTATTTTGATGCATATGCTGCTTTTTTGCAAATTTGCATTATAATATTTATTTTCGTTTTTCCTGCAGTGTATAAAAATTGGTGTATTTCAAAAATAAAACTATGAAGACACTCAAAATAAATTTCCTGTGGTGGGAAACTATTTTGTGCAACTTTTTTGTATTTACAGTTTTGAGGGATAAGCCTCTTAAATTTCTCTAACTAGAAATATATGTTAAAAAAACAAAAACGATTTTCAATTTGTTTGTAGTTTATTGCACTTTTTTGCAATTTATGTAATTACTATGCACTTAATGCAGACATATTATTAAAATCTGGGCTATAATGGTTGTATTGATGTATATCAACTTGAAATGCTCCCAAAAATGGCTCCACAGCATGTAAAATATAAGCTCTGGTGGACTTGGTTCTATGGTAGGTCTTAAAGGGTTAAAGCAATAAATGCAAATGAACCTGAGCCTGTTACCAAATGAATCACTGATCCATTCATTCCAACTGATTTGAATCCCGCTGTGATTCTGCACAATCTAAATGTAATCAGATTACTTACCTTGGTGACAGACTGAGGGACACTTGTGGTTCCGACAGCCCAGGGTTCGGCCGCAGCTTTGGTCGCAGGGGGGACAGTTACCGGGGCAACACTGAAACACAAAGCATCGTGGGAAACAGGTTCATCTCTGAGGCGCTTCTTCTTCTACTTCTTTAATACAGGCGACCGCAGCTCGTCCTGCTCTGCTGCTTGGCGCCAAAATCATCAAACATGTGCAACACGTCATCACGTTGTGTTATTTCACACAGCTGTGAGTAACTCTGTTCAGCACTAACAGAGGTGGAGTTTTGCACCCTAAAGGTCATCTCACGAGAGAAAGCGCCGCTCCCCGCCACCCCGCAGCCTCCGTCCGGTGATAAGGAGCTTTTATTATGGAAATGGAACTTCCTGTGATTGAATGTATCAAAGGTCGTATGAGCTCCGCCCCCAAATGTTCCAGATTAATAACAGTTATATTAATCAGCCGACTACTTTGTACGTGCTGTCTCCACTCTGAGCTCCTCACATTTACCTTAATAATGAAGCGTGTGGACACAGTTTATTTACTCAGGTTAACGTCACGGCCGCTCCTCTGCAGGGAGCCAGGATTTTAAGAACCGGACGTTTTGAGCTCATTGAAGAAGCTGCAGGTTTCTGACTCCCTGTGAGTTCAGGTGTAACTGGGACTCCCATGTAGCTGGACTGGAGTTTGGCACAATCCATTTTCCAGCTTTAAAATCCTGTAAATGTCACGTCTCCACTGAGAAAGATTTTCACGCTGACGTTATAAACACTCTGCTGGGTCAGACGGAGCAGAGGGGTCTCAGGTGGCGGACACCAGCTGCTGCTAACCATCTACCACAGCTTCATAAACATCTTTTACTTCCACGAACACGCTGTTGAACTACACAAAGAGCCACTGTGGGCTTTCAGGGGGGCACGCTGCTGAGAAGCAAACAGACGAAGTCGATTTATGAGATAAAACGAGGAGTTTGATGGGAAAATGAAAGCTAACGAGATCGTTTTATAAAAGAGCAGGTGCAAAAACATTTACGGTGCCAGAAAAAAGGGAAAATCTGCAGCTGTTTGGGCTTCATTAAGTATTTAAATCCTGTTGGTAACAAACAACCACAGGATGAGGCAGCGAACATTAAAATGGCTGAAAGCGCCCGTTTACATCTGAGCAGGTGGAAACGCCCCGTTGGCCCCACGGGTCTGATAGCGGGCGGATTATTAAACCTCATCATGTCACGTGTCAGACATGGCGTCAGACAACCTTTCCCTATCAGATCAAACTCGGATCAGATGCCATCAGGGTGACATTTACGCCACAAAAACGAGATGCGATCAAAGCGAGACACCGGGACGAAAGCGTGGGGTTCCCTCTTCATTCGCTGCTCAGACGTTTCATCAATCCTGCGTCGAGCTCGCCTTCGCTCTCCGAGACCTTTAATCCGCCAGAGAAGAGGAAGACGGAGGTATGAAGGCTCTTACGTGTGTCGTTCTGCAACCAGCCGTCACCGCGGCTGATGGATAATCATTTATTTAACACCGAGACCCGAGACAATAACAACTCCAGAGGCTCCAGATGTTTCACTGCAGGAACCATCAGAGGATTTGGTGGAACATTAATGTCACACTCAGAGTGGAACAAATCTGAGACGCTACACACCGAGTGGGCGATCCACACACACCCACACGTCCTCTGGGTCTAACTGTCCCTGCCTGCTGCATCACATCCTCACCGTTATTCTGATTCCCACCTGTGCAGACTCACACTTTGTACCCTCGAGGCCTTTGTGTAGGAGTTTTACTGGTGACGTTCTGCTTGTTTTGTGGTATAAATCAAGCGTACCTGCTTTCTTTATAGCCGTGCTGTTTCACTGCTTCATAAAAACTCAAATTCGCTGAGTTCAGTCGATCTGGAGCCAAGATGAAAGCTCCGAGGCTCAGTTTCCCACATACGGATTCAATCCAGGACCACAAACTTTAAAGAAAGTTTGATTTTATCCTGGGAGTCGATCTAGTCGTGTGTGGGAACCTGCTGAAGGTGAACCAGGAGGATCACTAACAGCTGTCTCCAGCTGCAGGTGGCTGCAGCTCTCTGTCGCCCTCTGCTGGTTACTGAGCCGCTCTGCTCAACAATTTGAATTGTTTCACATTAATGACTAAAATAATCCTGATAATCTGGAAGCCCAGACTTCACAAATGTGATGCTAACCAGTGAGAGCTGAAACAGGTGAAGCATGTCCTGCAGACTGAAGCTGGACTGACCTTCCTCCTGCACTGGTGTCTCTGACAGTTCCTGGTTTTGGGACACTTGGAGTCGCACAGGTATTCTTTATGACACGCCATCTGCTTCCTGTATCGCCCACACCTGCACTCCTTCTCCACCTCCTGCAGAGACACAGAGCGGGCTCAGCGTGTGTGTGTCTGTGCACGTGTGTGTGATCGGTGTGTGTGTGTGTGTGTGTGACAGACCTGTCTGCAGGTCTCGCAGCTCCCTCGGTGACACCTCATTGAACAGGTGTGCTTCAAACACGCCAGACGGCGATCGCACGTGTCGCCGCATGGCTGCACTTCCTCTGTACACGGCAGAGACGACTCTACACACACACACACACACACACACACACACACACTTAGTAAACAGTAGCATGCAGTGAAAGCCTGTGTGTTTGCGTGAGCCCTCACTGGTCTTTCCGCATGGACACGTCCTGCTGATGGAGCGAGGACACGGAGGACAGTCGCCATCACAGCACGCCTCCTCACAGGTGTGGTTCCCACAGGAGAGCGGAGCGCCGCACACCTGCGACAGGTGACAGGTGAGTGAGAGGAGGCGGGGCTTCCTGCTCTCAGTATAAAACTAAACACATCAGACGAACCACACGGTCTCCACAGCTTTAATGACTCGTGTTACACTTTCTGACTCGGCGAGCAAAGACCACACAGAACATCTCGTCTGGAACATCTGGAGAATCTGGCAATAAACACAAATCCAGCTGTGTGCTGCTGCAAACACACCTGCTGGCAGGTCCAGCGGGGGCTGGCGCAGGGCCTCTCTGCCTTCTCTCTGCCGCACACACACTTCTGAACGCTGACTCTGGGACAGGGCGCGCACTCTGACACACACAGGAGAGGGGGGGCTTTCAGTGAAGCTTCACACATGACTCTGTGTGTGTGTGTGTGTGTGTGTGTGTGTGTGTGTGTGTGTGTGTGACAGACTGTGTGTGTGTACCTGTGTGACACGGCTGTGAACAGGTGTGCTGTTTGCAGAGCAACAACTTTCCACACGGCTGCTGACACGACCAGGCCTGCAGAGAGAGCACATGGTGAGCATCACCAACATCCGCAGCACGCTGTAAACCTGCAGATTGTGAGGCTCACCTTGTTGCTACAGCGACGGGGGAGGGGCTGTGCTTTGCCACACAGACAAGACACCGACACCATCTTTGGACACGGAGGGCAGGGCCCTGAAACACACAGCGTTAAGCTCCCAGCTCAGAGCTGTTTGTGTGACGTGTTTGTGTATTTTCTCTATGCTCTTGTGTAGGGAGGGGAAATTGGTAAAGGTGGGTTCAGAGAGTAGCTACAGCTGATAGAACTGATCTGCATTATGTTACTTAAGTGTGTGTGTGGTTACCGGGGTGACAGAGCAGCAGGCAGGTGTGTCCACAGGCAGGTTTGAGCTCCTTCTGACAGATGGAGCCGCACGAGTGAGGAACCAGCCACGGATCAGCCGGAGGATCCTGAAGCTTCCCACAGTAACACGTGTACCTGAACACACCACAAAAAAGCTTTTAAACTCTGACGTTTACAGCCAGCATTTATTTTTTTAATTCAGTGTCTTCAACACACCGACCTGTGCCATGTGATGTGTTTAAAACTTTCTGATTAGTGATTATTTACTGAGATAAAAGATTAAAGACAGAAAACCCAGTCAGCAGAAACACAACAGCTAAAAGAGACACAGAGACGTGCTTAAACTTTTAAAGTGACTGAAACTAAACTGAAAACCTAAATTCAAAAGACAATAAAATGAATCCATGACAAATAATTACAAAAAAAACTACATTTAATATAAATTAAGCATTTCTAACAGTAAATACTGAGATTGAAGCACAAACGGCATGAAACTACAGTAAGTGTGGAGTGTGGCTCCCCCTGCTGGAGAGCAGCAGCACATCTGCGTTGTGTGAAGCTGGTCAGCGTTCACATGAGATACAACAAAGTGGTTACATTTGCTCTTTCTCTCCAGCCTATGGGGCGATCAATCCTGCAGCAGGTGGGAAGTTACAGACACTTCATCGTCAGAGCTCACGTCCAAATAACCTCTCACAACTGCAGCTCAGACTCCTAAATGGCCCGTTGTTATACTTAACAACACATTACAAAAAGCTCCAAAAGGCACCAACAACACGAACAATAGCAGCCACCTGTCAGTCAAAGAGGCCACGCCCCCAACAATAACAACTTCCAGCCTTAATGTAGTTTAAACTGAAAAAAGTGAACCAAAACATCTTTGTATCAGAATGTCAACATGTTTATCTGGAAATGTTAACATGGGCCTGAGTGAACATTAGAGGGTATTTCAGTGCTTCAGTGTTCAGCCAGCTTACTGCTCTCTGTCTGCTTCAAGATCAAAGTTACTCATAGATTTAACTCTAAACTTTGAAACTTTGATTAAACACAGGAAACAAAAAATATCAATAAAATAAAAAAGAGTACAAGTTATAAAATCGTTTACAGAAAGAACTGAAAACTGAATAAAACAGAAAACTGTGGAAAGACAAACGATACTGAGGATACAGGAACACTAAGCAGCATCACCTCACAATGATCGCATGAAAGTTTTGCAGGGATTTTGACATTAATAACCGTCAGATTCAACGACCGTGTAAAACCTCCAGCAGGGACCGAAAGTGTTGAATGAACTTCAGATATTTAAAAGTGTCAAACCTTAAAATCAAAGAATTTAAACGTCTGTGTTCATATTCTTGGCGCCTGTTAGGAGTCGGTGGGGCAAGCTCTCACTAATACTTTCAATAAGACAACATTTCACATTTATATTTAACACGTTTGAGTCAAAATATCAAATATCTGTAGTTTAGCCATATTTGCTTCAGCCTGTGGGGATGAAACATGAACTCAAGCACTCACATGTTACAATATCCAACTTTACAGCTTGCCAGGAAAGCTGTTCATGCGCCTTTTATTACAGCTGTACAGGGGAAACAACCAGAAGCTTCACAGAGTGTCGTGGAGTTCCACAGGGCTCTATTATTGGTCCTCTACTTTTTTAAAAAACTCACCTCTTTAAATTGTATTAGGGCTGCTCAATTAATCGAATTTTAATCTCGACTACGATCTGGGCTTTCAACGATTATTAAAAATGACTGAGCCGATTATTAGCCCCTCCCTCGTGCTTTACTCTCGCGCTGCTCCGTGTGACAAACCGAGCGCACCTCTCTGCATTTCAAACACGTGTCACAACAATTAAGAGCAGCGGTCTCCAACCTTTTTTGCTCCACGGACCGGTTTATGCCCGACAATATTTTCATGGACCGGCCTTTAAGGTGTCGCGGATAAATACAACAAAATAAAACTAGTACCGGTACCGAAAAAAAGAAGATTTATTCATAACACACGTGAAAAGACCCAGGAAAACCGAGTAAACGATAAAAACGATAACAAAAAAACCCTGAAAACCGATAAAAACCCTGAAAACGATACATTTCACACCTGAGCCTCAACTCTCGCGGCCCGGTACCAAACGACTCACGGACCGGTACCGGTCCGAGGCCCGGGGGTTGGTGACCGCTGATTAAGAGGACCCGAGGGAAGCTTGGAAAGCTAAGCAGAAGTTATTTGGAGAGGAGAGTGACTGTCGTTGGTTGAAAAGAGGTAAAAAAAACTTGAGTGGTGTGGAAACATTATGGGTTCAGTCAGACGTGGATCAAGTAGACACAGTGTGTAAACTTTGCTACAGTGTCGTAGCTGCACCACAGAGCAACACTGCAAAGTTCACTAAACATAGATGTTTACATTTATTTCTTATATTGCAAACATTTGCACAGTTATCAGTATTTGCACACTATTTTATATTATTTTTTGACAATCTTTAAAGTCATTATTCAATACATTGTTATTGTTAAATAAATATAGTCAAATATTTGAGATCTCAATTTCAGTGAAAATAATCGTGATTATCATTTTTGCCATAATCGAGCAGCCCTAATTAAGGCTTAAAGTTAGCATTATTGACTACGTGCACGTTAGCATATGTTACTTCTGGTGCGGAAACTCCTGTGGGGAGCTTTGTTTCCGGTGTCCTATTACGGTCCAAAACAAGTTAAGCAAATGAGCAAATGAATGAATCAAGCGGCGATTTACATTTCTATAGACGTCTCGGGCATTTACCCAATATATCTGTAAATGATGTTCATCGACTTGTCGATATTTTTCCCCCGCGCCTCAGAGCAAAAGAAAAAAGGATTCAAATGTTATATTTCTCAGCTGTCCCTCGTTTATCGAGGGTGTTATGTTCTAAAAATAACCAGCGATAGGTGAAATCAAGTAGCCAATTTTATTTTTTGACGGTGCAAAACGTTTGGTGGACATCGTGGACATACAGCACTGCACTTCAGAGTCACACTGCTAGCATCGATGCAGCGATGCTGTACAGGAGAGACGGAGGAGATCGTCTGCAGCGATCAGGACGCAGGACACAATGTGATGTAAAAAAATAAGCATGCAAACTTGCACTAAAAAATCTGCGAAACAGCGAGGTGAAAGGTGAACCGCGTTATAGCGAGGGACCGCTGTAATTTTGAAGGTAAGTCACAACATACCCTTCGTACATACTAATGTATAGAAACCGTTACCAGCAATCATTCATTTTTTGTGTGGCTTTTTTCACGGTTTGTTAACATGCTGTGTAGGTGTGTACTTGACTAGCTGATATCGACATAATGGGGGAAACATCTGGTTTGACTATTGTTCACCTGTAGTTTGAATGCTGAACATTTGCCTGTTTAAATCATGAGACCAGTCACTATACAGAGATGTGCTTCTGAATGTGGACGATGTGTCTTCTGCTGCAGTTCTGCTTGTGTTGAGTGATGTAAACAACTGATCGATCTAAACTCTTTAAACGTCAACATTGATCATTAGATTTTTATGACACACAGTGGTGAGTGTTCCCACCTTCTCTTTGTAACTTAACGCGATCGTTCCGTTTTCAAGTTTTGGACATGATTGTGGAGGATATCTTCGCAGTAGCGATTGACCGCAAAGTAAAGCTACCGGAAATGTACAACCCCACATCCGGTCTCAAACCAGGAAGTTAGCATTTTCTCGTGCACAGGGTCTATTGTTGGTGTGTCTTCTTTTAATGACACAGGCAGCTGTTAGGTAACTGGAGTCCATGATTTGAACCTCTGCACTGTGTTTGTGCTGTTTTAATGCAATTATCTGACCACATTATCGCTTAATGTTTGTTTTTAATGCTACTTGATTATGTTACTGTTAAAGTGAATCTGATGATAATGTAGATGTAGTAGATTTGCAGAGTGGATTTATCACTGAGCGTGGCCTGTGGTAACTCTAAAGGGTCGATAAAACTGGGCACACAGGATAAAGAAATCAAACGTACCTGTTGGGGGTGGCACTGGGTGGATACTCTGCACGGCACTTTGGGCTGAGGGGAGACAATCAGACACATTAACTGATGATTATTTCCTTACAACCAACCAATTAAATAACAAATGTCTGCCTGATGAAACATCAGAAAACACGACTCCATTATACAAGTTTAGTAAACAGAAACCACAAAGAGGAAAACCAAAAAAACAACTATTTCCAACAATCGATTTTAAACACAAAAGTAACACAGAACTTTCCTCTGGTTAGACACAGTGTGATTTTACCAGCTTATCAGTAATTAGTTCTATTTAAAATGATGTAATTGTGCTGAAGATTCACCCTCATGCCAAATAATATTTAACCCTCGCCGTGTTTATGGATTTATCACGTTGGGCTATAGTCGTAGTGGAAGCTTTTGTTCCTCACCAGGGCCACGGGTGCTGCTTCTGACCAAAGTCTTCATCAGTGACTGAGGAGACGAGGAAGACCGAGTCTTTGGCCCACTTCTGGATGCAGGGCAGGTGGAAGAGGGAGAAACAGCTGGAGCAACTCCACACCTGGACGCACACAGACAGATGTCAGAGTTCAGTCTCCCTCTCTGGTCCTTTTAATATTCATAAGACTTTAAAACAAACTGTGTAAAGAGCACATCACATTACAGCCAATCACACAACTTCACAGGTTTGTAGAAATACTGGAAAAAGTCACTACAGCTGAGACTCATGGGTAATGTAGTATTATCTACTAGTAGTGGTTGACTAGAGGAGAAGTGATGAAAGCGAACAGTCTCCAGGGTCAAAAGTAGTTCACTAAGTTTTACACAGAAACATCTTGAAGTGACCAAAATGACCCCAGACACCTCTCCAACTATTTACTTAAACCTTTTACATAAATACAATCAAGAAGTAAAAACTAAAGAGAAAAAGACAAGATGGAACAATTCTTTTTAAAAAGCACAACAACCTGAGAACTTCTGACTTTCTGTGAGATCTGCTTCTACGAATGTGACAAAAGAAGAAAATCTGCCTCAAGCTGTCGTTAAATGTTCTTCAGAAACCAGAGAGGAGACGTCAGATCAGTGAAATCAACACACAGTGAGGTCAAAGTGTGTGTGCACGCGTCTCACCGCCTGTGTCCTCTTCACCGAGGCGATGCAGATCAGACAGGTGAGCGCTCCGGACTGAAACAGGTCGCTGACGTACTGACCGGTCCTCTGCAGGCCAGTGGCATCCCCACCTACACACACACACACACACACACACACACACACACACACACACACACACACAAACACACACACACACACACACACACACACACACACACACACACACAGGGAGTGAGCGGGAACACCACAACATCTGCGCAGCTTCATATCAGGCAACATCTGCACACCTGGTAAAAAAATCAATTTAACCATTTGACCAGTTGATCTTCACAGTGGTGTTGCCACGGCAATGCCTGGCTGCTCACCTGTCTGGTCGGTGTAGGTGGTGAAGGCGGACGCCAGGATCTTGCCTCTCTTTCCTTCCTTGTGGTCTCCATCATCGATGCTGTTGTCGTCTTCATCAGAGGAGGAGGAGCTGAAGTGGCTCTCGACCAATCGCTGAGCAGCAGCCTGGTTGGATTTCCTGATCTCCTCAAACTTGGATTGGACAGCCAAACCTGAGGACCGCAGGGAAGAGTTAATAAACTCACACCAGCCGATAGGGGGAGTTGGTTCATGGAGTGTTTCATCACCGTGCGGCGGTTCAGGCGCAGAGCCCGTCTTCGTCCTGACTCCTCTTCCCGTAGCAGTGCCTGGCCTCTCTCTCTCCTTCTGCAGGGGTCGTGACCTTTCAACCTGAGCCTCCTGACTCCGGCCTCGCCCGCGGCCCTGCTGTCGCCAGGCGGGCTCCATGGCAACTGCCTCTCTGCCTCTACAGAGAGCAACATATGTGAGAAATGATTGAAAGAAGGATTTACACACATAAGTTTGCTCTACACAAGTTTACCCGCAATGCACCTTCTGAGATTTTCTCAGTACTACAACTCAGCCTCCACCAGGATTTACTCTGAGGGTGCAAATACTGGATGGCTTCATCAAATCCTCAAAAGTTGTTTTTGGACACAAACAATGGCTCAGGTGAGAACTTTTCACCGATCTGACTGACTTTGTATGGATGCAGCAGCATAAGCGTTTCCACACCAATACTCCAAGTGAATGCATTTTATCAAGGATGCATCAACAAGCTTAGAAAACGAGTAGAAAATCCAATAAAAACACTGCAGCAGTAAAAACACAGACGTCCTGAGGTCTCTGGTGTAGACATAGAATGAGAGCATTGATATGTGATCAATTTTAAACGATTACAGTACTTTTGGCCTTGCATGCATTTAACCAGTTATCACCTCTCTCAGGAACTTTAAGTGTTCAGCTTTGAGCCCGACGTCTGCAGATGTTGCCACTCATTCACGTTTATCTGTCTCTGCAGCAGCAGCGTGCCTTTGTTAGTAGATTTAATGCTGCAGAGGTAAATTAGCATATTTTTGGCTGGACCCTGGTTTGCGCCTTAGGGCACGTTTCCACGTAGCAGAGGGGTTTTATACGTGATTCAGAGCTGCCTCAGCCTCACCGGAGGCTCTGCGCAGCCTCAGCTCGCTCTCCTCAGGTGCTCACAGCTGCCTGACATCTTTACCTGACACCTGGCTGGGTCTTTAGCGGTTACCTGACTGCCCCAGCTGTCCCGCTGAGTCACAGCGACACGAAGCCGGACTGTGTCTCTCTCCACCCGTGCACCTGAGCACGTACACAGCAACACGTTTACACCGCGCGCGCTCACGTTAAAGGCCAAATTCACTTCAAAAGTGCTGCTAGCCGGCTAGCTGCAGCAACCCAACTGCCATTCAAACTCCAAGAAAAACCAGGCGGAAACAAGCGTCACTTCCGGTAAACAACAGTCACCAAACTCTAATTATCCACAGAAGCTTCCGGAATGTTAACATTTAACTCCAAAGACAATCAGAAAACCTCATTTAATGAGCAGTTATGAGCTAAACACACCTCAACACTCAGCACAGTGGAGTCAGGTGCCTGATTGTCATGCGTAGTGCAACGCGGTGCATGCCGATTCTTGTAGTTCTCACAACCAAACGACGTCTGTTTAGCGATTTATCCAGGAGTAAAACTACATATCCCACAACCTCACACACACGCACACGTGTACGCAAACGCACACACATACGTGTCACTGCACAGCTTCAACTTTAGTTACTTTTTGTTTTTTGGTTGTTAATTTATTTCGATCATGTAAACAATATAAAAAGCTCCTTTAGGGCTAGGGTCTTAGATCAATAATACAAAAATGTGATCAACAAATAAAACTTTATTGATCCCGTGCTCTGCGGGATCATACAGCACATTTACCTACATCAGTCACCATCTGACCTCATCAACATTTCTATGTACTTTTAATCAACAATAATAATAATAAGGAGAAGAAGAAGAATGCACTGGAAATGAAACAAGCCATTCGGATTTTCTTATAAAATATCTTTATTTCAGCATTTTGTTCCAGATTCAACATAATTATCATTCATATTTTTTTTGCATAGTTTAAAAAGCACAAGTCGCAGCATAAAAAAAGGTTATTCAGGTGTGCAGCAGCTAACCACAGACTGTATATGTAAAGATGGATGCAGCTGCCCAGTATGAAAAATGATGCAATGCTTAAGTGTTAAACCTGCATTCTTTCTAATAGCCAGCAGGGGGCAACTCCTATAGTCTGATTGTGTGGCGCCTACTTCCCACTCTGACCTGAATAAACATGCTCCCAGTGTGTTTATGGGGGGAGCTGATACTTTGAAGTCTTAATGAATAAAAAATATTTATTTAGTAAATGATAGTACTTATTACAGTCAGAAAGGATTATAGTATGCTGTGGTAGAAAACAGCAAAGTCTGAGGCTTCACAAACCAATATGTATTACCATTTTTGTTATGTACTCCTTTAATAATGTTGGGTTTTTCCCTGGGACAAACTGGGCTGATCTTCAAATCATCTGTACCCCACCCCAAATTCCCCTTAAAGCTTTAAATCCCTTTCCCATGTGATAGCCACTGCTTTAGTTGAACTGTAAATGACCAAATATTAGGTGCAATTTAAATCCCATGGCTGTTTTTAAATCATCTCTTAAAAAAATGTTTTTGTAATTACAAAATTGAACATTGCAGTTCTTTTAAGGGTCACTGGGAGGCCCCACGTTGCCCCACATTGCACTGCTGCAAAGCAAAAGCTTGAACTATGAATAACCTCTGTAACATCCAGAAAAGTTACTGCTCATTATTTATATACATTACAGTTACAATGTTTTACAACTTAAACATGGAAACAGTACTACATGGTGTCACATTAGTTTCTTTTGAGGCCTAGTTGTCCTTCTTGTGCTCTCTGAGTGTAATCTGGAGTCAGCTCCCCTCCTCAGTTTACTTCCAGTTGTAAGTGCTGACATCACAAATCCAGCAGGTGGTTGATACTTTACGAAGAGAAGATGTCATGTGAAGTGATGTTACATAAATCTGAATGCAAGAAACAGATTTTGTCCTCTTTTTTCCAATTTGTCTTCAAAACTTTAACAGAAACTCCTCCAACTTTCCACCTGGGGTTCAAACATCTTGATCTCCACCCATCGAGCTGACTCAAGCTCTAAAATCGAACACTCGAACACGGTCCTCTTCTTTGTTGTCTTCTCCTTACTTCTCCTTATTTGGTGGCCTCTATCTCAGGTGTTGGGGGTGGAGCTTCACCTGACGGATCAGCTTGTGGGGGCACCAACTTCTTCTCCAGCCGGGTGACTCTGTGTTTGAGCTTGCTGTGAGTGGCTTCGTGCTCGGCCAGCAGCCGGGCGTAACGGGTCTGCAGGGAGTCCAGGGTGCTCGTCATCCGGTCCACCTTCTCCTCGATCTCTTTGGGGTCTGGGCCCTGCGCTGCCACCTGGACGACAGAGTTCGTTTTAATAAAGTTTTTATTTCTGTAGACTAGATGTTTGCTAATGTTTCTAAACGAGATAATGTGACTGTACCTCGAGGTCCAGCAGCCCATCCTTCATTAGAATCTGCCTTCCTTTCTCCTCAAGCAGAGCTTTAGCATCAGGATATTCTGTCAGGGCTTCCATCAGGTCGTCTTTGGAAAGACAGAACAGGTCGGAGTAACCGATGCTTCTGATATTAGCTGTCCTCCTGTTTCCTGCCTTACTGCCTGTTGGAGAAGAAGCGAGACTGATTAGGTAACAGAAGCAGTTAGAAGGTAACAGCGCCCAGTCCATCAATAACATTATATGGCATTTTAATTTTTTCCCAGTTTTCTGCAGAAACAAACATACTTTTATTAAATATTAAACCAGCTTTGGCTCAATAGCAAAATCCATTCTAAAGTTTTGTACATATTTGGGAAAATCTTTTTAAATCTTTTTAAACAGTTCGTCCAAAGGTTTTGGTTTTCTATCATTAGCACATTATCATTCTAGCATTAGCACATTATCATTCTAGCATTAGCCCATTATCATTTTAGCATTAGCACATCAACATTCTAGCATTAGCACATTAACATTCTAGCATTAGCCCATTATCATTCTAGCATTAGCACATCAACATTCTAGCATTAGCACATTAACATTCTAGCATTAGCCCATTATCATTCTAGCATTAGCACATTAACATTCTAGCATTAGCCCATTATCATTCTAGCATTAGCACATCAACATTCTAGCATTAGCACATTAACATTCTAGCATTAGCCCATTATCATTCTAGCATTAGCACATTAACATTCTAGCATTAGCACATTATCATTCTAGCATTAGCACATTATCATTCTAGCATTAGCACATTAACATTCTAGCATTAGCACATTAACATTCTAGCATTAGTTACTGCCATTGTGACCGAAAGGATTAGCTTGCTAATAAAGTCACTAAGGCTTACCTTTGATAGCAAGAATGCTGATCTCACCAAAGTAGCTTCCGTCGCTGAGAACAACAAACTGCGTGACACCGTCGTCAGCAACGACAGCTAGTTTTCCCTCCTTGATGATGTACATCTCTCTGCCAATATCACCCTTCTTACAGATGTAGTCTCCAGGACTGTAGACCTGAGGCTGTAGTTTTAGCACCAGTTCCACCAACAGACCAGCCTCGCAATCCGCAAAGATACGGACCTGCCACACCACACAGGAGAAGACCTCATGCTTAGACTTTTTACATTTCTGTTGTATTTATGAGGGGTGCTTAGGGGCGTGCAAAGACCTTCTTCAGTGTGTCCAGGTGGACGTTGATGGCGATCTCAGCTCTCAGTTTGTCAGGGAGGTATTTCAACACTTCCCTCTCATCTACTGCTTTCTTATTGGTCCACAGGAAGTCAAACCACTTGATCACACGCTTCTCCAGGTCTTTTGTTACCTGGGTTGGAAACAGAAGTATGGGGGAAGGGTTCAAGCAGTGCTTTGATGGACTACATTACTGGTGTACTGATCATCCGGTGCATTGATACAGTATCTGTTTTCTGGTAAGTAAGAGTCATTTTTGTCAATAAAAAAAGACAAAAAAGTGAAGACAAATAGATGAGAATAACAACAACGGAACAACAGATCTGATACTGAATCAGTCTGATACAACATGAAAGGAAAACTGGGTTTGTGTGGGCTGGCAGCAGCAGTTATGTACAAGCTGAAGCAACTTAAATGGGATTTTCCAATTAGATTTATGTAAAAAAAAAATTTTATTTCAGATGCAAATACTATTAAAGGATCATTATGATAAAAATCACAGACTAACTGACCTTTCGGAAACTCATGTACTGTTTGATGGCATCAATGCGGGCCTGAAAGTCAGCTCTGGCAGCATTCATGTTGGTGATCATGGAGCCAACGTTACCGACAATGGTAGCAAAAATCAACACACCCACCTGTAGAAAAGCACAGGATATCCATAAACATCTATTTATTGTTGTTTTATATAGTATTAAATAAATAATATGAAAGCAGCCAAATGCAGATTTTTCTATTTTATAATCTAAAGAAAGAAATATTGTCAAATTATGCCTAACATCTTACCATCTGTCTGTTTAAGCTTTCAAAACCAACCAAACCTCTTGAGGTAAACCCCCCACAACGCGTCTACTCTCAGGCTTGGGTTTTTTTAGCCACATGCTACACAGTCATATACTAAAGCTAAAGTTAGGCCAGACCCACCAGAAAGTCTGTGACGACGAAGAAGTACTCAGAGTTCTCTACAGGTGGTGGTGTTTCTCCAATGGTGGTGAGGGTTAACGTGGACCAGTACATACTGTAGGCATACTTCCTCACCAGACGACCAAACTCTGGATCGGTCGGGTCAGGATACACAAACCTGTCAGAACCGAAACCTGAAAGGACAGGACAGATTAATATGTTACAGCCTTTATCGGGGCTTCCTCAGGGGTTAAATCCAGATAAGGAATGAATCCAACAACCCCACCGATGGCTTTGGAAAAAGAGTAGTAAAGACAGGCATTCCAGTGGATGATGATGAGGATGTACATGACGAGGTTGGAGATACGGAGAGCGTTGGGGTAGTTCGTCCTGGTTTCTGTGCGCTGGAAGAACTCCATCATCCTGAAATGATAGGAGCAGTAGTGAAGGTTAGACAGTCCAATACCTCTGTGACATTATGTGTGGATATTCAGTATCCTTAGAAAATCAGTCTTATTCATTTTATCATCAAATCTCTGACTTTTAAGAAAAGGAAAAGATTCATATTTGTACCTTTGAGTTAAACATCACAACAACTTTTAGTTAAACTGTAAAGAAATGTTGTTCATAAATTCATGGAATTCAAAAATATGTTCCTACTTAGCCCAAAGACTGGTTAGCAGTGATCAACCCTTGTTTACCTGTTAAACCTGAACAGTTTGTTGAGGCGGATCTCGGGGTAGGTGACACCAAGGGCAACGTAGAACACGTCAGTGGGAATCATGGACACCAGGTCCAGTTTGAACTGAAAGCTTTTCATGTACCGTTCGCGTAACTTCAGCTCGTCCTTCACCAGCAAACCCTGCTCCAGGTAACCTGCAATCACATAAACAAGCATTCAAAATGTGTACATGTTTGTACCATTATATTTGTGTGCTTACATTAACGTCTACAACAATCTGTGTGTCTTCAGACCGGTCCTGGTTCTGAAGACCATGTCACCAAGGTAGGTGAGATCTGCCAAGAAGTCCAGGAGGAACCAAAAGATCAAGTAGTCAGTCTGCAACTCCTCGAAACATGCCCTGAAATGGACATGCATGTCATTCAGCACAGTAGTTACGTAAGTAACCAAGCTCTCTGGCATTGTTGGCTTTTATTTGATGGCACTGGGAACTTATTGTTGATATTAAGCTGTTGTTCTTCTGATGCTGTGGGCACCCAAAGCCTTTAGAGCACTGACACAAACAAATTGTTAGTAAGAAAGTGTGGATTTCATGTTACCTGGCTATAATCAGGGTCCAGTTGTACATGACAGGAATGGTGATCACACCGAGCCAGTAGTAGTACATGTTTCCTGCAGGATCAATCACTGTGATCTCCTTGGGGCTGCAAACACATAACCGATTATAATTTGTATTTGCAGCACATGTGTACTTCAGCCTTACACATGGCATTCATAAAAGCAGTTTTTCAAGACAGAGCCAGTGTTTCTGTTTAAGAAGATAAACTAAACATACGGGGCCTCCTTGGCTTTCTCCTTCTCCTTTTCTTTCTCTTTTTCTTTCTCCTTTTCTTTCTCCTTCTCCTTTTCTTTTTCTTCTTTCTCTTTCTGCTTTTTCTCCTTCTTCTCTTTTTTCTCCTTTTTTTCTTTCCTACGAGAGATAATTACAAATAAGCAGTTTTCAGTGTTCATTAAAGTTGAAACATGAGATTTATGTGAAAATCTATATATCTGGATATGGACTCAAACTTACTCCTTTTTCTCTTTTTTCTCTTTCTTTTCTTTCTTCTCCTTCTTCTTTTTCTTCTTCTCCTCCCTGCAGGAAAGCAGGATACACACATGTAATCGTAAAACTACACGTCTAGTTTTAGGTGAAGAGATAAGTTTATATATGCAAATACATTTTACATATAAGTGTATTTAGTCTGTGTGTCTTACTCTTCTTCATTGTTGTTGCTGTTATTGACGTTGAAGAGAAACCCCGGTCCAGCTTTTTGGGTGGCTCTGAAACAAAGAAAACGATCCGTTAACCTTCCCATCCATCAATAACCCTGAACAGTAACTAACTGGTGTCATTCTTCAAGAAATTATGAAACTTTAACTTTAGACACTACAGCAACTGCTAATAGCCTCTGCATCACGATAAAGGTCCATTAGGGTCGCTTCACGAGGCCCATGGGCACCTAAATCCTCTAAAGGACTCCAGAGCCTGTTGGAAAATTTGTCTGTGAAACATTTTTGGTCCAAATATCTTTCAGGTTACTATTTATTGTTTGTTTGGATATAACTCTGGTAGGCCATTGGCTGGTCCATGAACCTGCTGTCCTATGGCCTACACAGATTTAGCAAGAGGCCCTGAATCATTTTAAACCAATTCAAAAACCTATTCGAGGACCCACTGAGCTACACTTGAACTACACTTCCCACAGGTGAGTCACAATCATCACTTTCATTACAGTTTTTGAGTCGTATTTGTACGATACTCACCTGTCCTGCGCACTGACTTCACCTGGCTCCTCGTCCATATCTTGTAGAACTATGGAGGGTGGAGTTAATCTGGAGACTTGGTGAGGTAGTAACGGTGCTACCTTAGCCATGGAGATGTTTTTCTTTTGGCTATTTTTTGTCCAGAAAGGGAGAAAAAATGAATTTTGGTGAAACCTTTGCAACACAGAATGTCATACAGTCAGGACATATCCATGAGTTTAGCATGATGGCATTTTATTTGAACACTTTGCCCCTTGGATGTGTCCAACCGGGTACCAAGATGTCATAAAATACTGTCTTTATGCAACATCATTACAATTTTGCTTTTCCAGCTGTTCAGTGCTGATGTTAAAAATCTTCCTGGGCCTAAAGAAATACACGCCTTGCAAAAACTTTAGACCTGACAATAACGTGGTCATTGGTACCCGAACTGATTAGCCTCTGTGATCCACATTTAGTAGGCCACTGCACCATTTTTGCAGCACAAAGTTAGTTGTCTGACAACATTTCTTTGACCCAAAATGGTATTAAAATAATTGTATTTAAAGTACTGTTAAATTTAATCAGTCATCAAAAATTGATTGATAGCCAGTTTTTTGGTCTTGAAGCTTTTGTCATAACTAGGGAACACAAACTTTTCTTATTTTAGCTTATTAAAATTTGTTTTTATGAATAATTACTAACAGTTAGAGCTTTACAAAGACTATGAGACTGAAGGAGAACTGGATGGAAAGGATGGTTTTTTTAGAAAGACATTTCATTACCAGGTGTTGTTTGGCCCTATCTGGTCGGACCACATAGGATCCAAAGTTGGCAGCTCAATGGCATTTTTGAGGCAGTGCCAACACCTTTATGAGCCATATTTTTCAATATAAGGGTAAGACAGATTTTGTTGTTGACACTTTATCGGCTAAGTAGGCCATGTGTGGCCAACTAGGAGCCAAACTGGCTGCTTTATGGGCCTGAACCCGGGAACATAAATAGTTTTTATTAGAGATTATTACCGGTTCTTTCTGAAGAACTGATTAGTAACGTTTTATGAAGAGTCAGGTAAATAAAGACCCTTTGGTAACACGCAATCTTCAGGTTTTTGTGCTGTAGTGTGGAGTCACCAAGAGTTTAAACAAAAGCAACAGGTAACACACGTGAATATACAACATATCCACCATCAACATTGGACCAAATAAACCTACATCGTTCCCTCACATTTCCATATTTATTGTTATCAATTCTATTGAACAAAAACGTGTATGATATTTAAAAAATGTCTTGCATAATGTGCGGCCTTCTACCCTCAGTCCATTATCTCCTTACTCACCAGCTGATAATCCAACACCCGTGGTTATGTGGCCTAGATCCACCAGCAGCCCATCAAACTCATCTCCATGGAAACAGAGGAGTAACCTCCCATAAACGCACTCCTGTGGAAGCTGGGACCCTTTAAATCCTCACTGGTTTAGAGTCTAGATGGAAAATAGGAGAAAAGGGAACGAGGGATGGAAGGAGTGGAGCGTTCGGAGGGTCCAGCAGACGAGTCTCCTCAGTCACCCTGACCAGGATAAAGAGATTAGAGGAGGGATGATACTGTGTGTCTTACGTACGCCTGCACTCAGAGGTGGGGAATGAAACTACTACCATGTGGTTACACATGAAAACATACAACTCTACCTCGACAAGTTTAATTTTTGTTTCATTGTTGAGCAAAGACGTGAAACAGCATGTAAAAGTGAATGTGATGTAACGGAGGAGTTCGAGTTAGAAAAACAGGAAGCTGGGAAAGAAGGAGAAGAAGTGAAATGTGTCAAAGGAGGAGGAGTTAATCAATGAAGCGACTAGAAAGGAAAGAAACGGCTCAATGAGAAACAGAAGAAGGTATAACAGCTTTACAGGAAGGAGGAGGAAATAAAGAGAAGGATGGAAATGTGGTGGAGGAAAAGGACAGAAAGAGTGTGAGGAGTGGTGTGAAAGTAGTGATTGTAGTAGTGAAAAGTGAGGAGGAGCAGATTAGAAAGAGCCGTGCTGGTTTTCCTCTGATCCTCCTGAGTCAGCAGTGTAGCCTTAATAACACACAGCAGCCTTTAACAGGCAGCTCTGATTGGCTTATTGGGAATTAGTGTGTGTGTGTGTTTGCAGCACTGTTACCTTTACTGTCACCACACAAAGACTATAATTCATGTGTGACTGAAGTACCATCAGCTCTGCGGGGCTGAATCTTTATATTTCACTAGGACAATGAACATATGTGTGATATAATCTCCACCACAGTCATCAGTAACAGGCTTCTTGAAGCTTTTCTTTGGATGTTGGCAGCCTTTCTTTATCATGATGATCCCACACTGTTGAGTGGAGGCCAATCCTTGAATGATAGTGTTTTCTAGCCATGCTTTCACTGCATTGGCGGTGCGTTTGGGATCACTGCTGAAAAAGCAGACTCTTTCCAGATGGTATTAGATGGTGGATCGTGGGATTCCCTTCCTGAAGAACGGCTTCTTCTTCCTCTGAGACCATTTCGGGCCTCAGCGAGCACCACTGCACTTATAGGCAGTTATTTTAATTCCACTTTAACCCCTTATGCACCAGTCCCCTTAGATTCATTGAAGTGTAGTACACTTTGACGTTGAAGGAAATATTTGGAGTTCCTGCTGTTCCAAAAGTGGCCACAATCCAGAAACACATGGCTGCAGATGCAGTTTTTCCTTTAAAACTGGGATTTATCGCCCTGCACTCATGATCCTAAAGCTTCTGCATAATTTGCAATTACATTTGAAAAAGGGAAACCTGGACCTGGTATTACCTGCTCTGTCATTTCAACAGAGAGTTTATGGCTATTGCTAATTTTCAAACTTTGTCCCTTGTGGGGCTTTTACATTCACACACATGTTCGGAGTGATGAGCTGTGTGGATCCTGTGTCTGTGATTCCCCTCTCATCTGCTGCCCTCTGCTGGATGCTTCTGTAACTGCTCTACTTTGAACCAATGAGTGATTTGTGATCAGTGAGTAAAGCAGCTGAGAATTCAGCTCCGATGCTGTAACAGGATGAAACCACTGCAACAAGTCCTCTTTGATGTTCCACGATCAGCTGGATGTGGTGTTACTGCAAAGGTGAAGCACAGCAGCTCAGTATTCAAGTGTCAGACCACGAAAAGTCACAGATCCACTGCCCTGCAGACCTTTTATAGATGACTAACCTGACATTTAAACTGTTTTAACAACAACCCCACAGTTACTGATTTATTCTGTTTTACATTATAATTATATATTAAAAGATTTTCAATCCTGTTGAATCATTTTGACCTATTTTCTGCTGTTTTTTGGATACAAAATAACAATCGTATATTTGAATGTCTGTTTGAACGAAATGTCCCCAAGCATGAATAAAAGACTTCAGGATTTATTTGTCACTTCTGAGAGAAACTTTCTAACATTTCTGTTTCAGGTCATCTTTTTGTAAAACTCTTTATAAACTTACCTAAAACGTATTGAACAAAACTGCGATCTCAGCCAGAGTTCAGTAGAACCACGTTATTCCTAAAATAAGTGATATCAGTTGTATTACCGCGGCTCTAATTCTCCGTCCTTCCATTAAAAGTCTTTAATCTTCAGTTTCTTAAAGGAGTCACGTGGTACGACTAACTCGCGAGGCCGTTAACGTAGCTAAATTCGTCATCAACACAAACTTCCCCGCGCGCTCCGAAGCCTCACAGCCGCGCGGAAGGATACACTATCCATCGACTTCAGCGGAGCATCCTCGTGCTGAGCCGCCGGTAAGTTCAGCCCCCCCGGTCACAAACACACGTCAGACTCAGCTCAGGCGGGAAAACGTGTTCGTTTACTTCTCCGGTGGAAGAGAAAAAAAAACTTGTCGCGTTAAATAGTGCCGCGTTTGTAAGGAAAAAACGCTCCGGGGGGACAGAAAATTGTCCTGCTACCATACTTGTGGGGACCAACAGTCAGTAACGGGGACAACGTGTCTGTCCGCACGAGTTTGAAGTTATTTTTGAGGCTCAAAATGTGGTTTTAGTGTCAGAGTTACAGTTAGCATTATGTCAACGAGATGTCCTCACTAAGATATGAAAACGAGTGTGTGTGTGCGCGTGGGCTGCTGTGACCTCTGACCCTTAAAGGAGCGGGAACATTAGCTGGTGTCTTTTAGAAGCTGGCTGCAGTTAACTGCTTACAGGCTGTGGTTTCCCTAACAAAGCTACAAGTTCACTGACTCATCGGCTGATTGTTCCAGATTAAATGACCTGTGGGTGTTAAAATCACAGTGAACAGCTACAAGTACAAAGAGTTTTTACCTGCTTCCTGTATCACGACATACCAGGTGAACAGGCCTCGCCTCAGCATTAGCCTGCTGTCAGCTATCCAGTGACTTCTGAGCCTCTGAAAATGAGACGCCTCATGTCACAGTTTAACCCTCTGGGGTCGCTGGACGCGTCAAAGTCACATGACCAATTTAAGACGACACAGCTACAAGATGGAGCACGTCAGAGTCTCCATTTCAACTTGGGCGAAAGTGCGGACTTCAAACTACATACCAGTTTTTGAATTGTGTCGATGGGCCACGTAAAACCAGAGTTATGATAAAAAAATACACGCGATGTTTTTTTCTGAACAAAACAGTGGGACAGCGGGAAGAACGTTTTCTACAGACAGCGCTAGCAAACACTCTCCGCTTCCCTATTGGTGTTAGAGTTTACCATGTCAGCCAATCAAAAAAATGATATGGCAACATGTGACATTTGGTTGTTTAGGGAGGAGGGGAAGTTTTTAGGAGTGACACCCGCAACGGAAAGCGGGCGAGCGAAAGACAGAGAGAGAGAGAGAGTTTTCATATGTGAGACATTAGTGACGTTTAGCGTGTTTGGAGGCTGTAGTTAGTGTGTTGTGTAGTTATTGTCTTGTATTGTGTGTCAGTTATGCTGCTGGATTTCATATTTGCTCTAAAAAAGCCGTCAAAGGCAGATTCCAGTGTCCAAACTGGACTGATGCACCTCCTGCTGTCAGACCTGCAGGTTTAGGCCTGTGGTGTTCTCCTCTGTCTTATACTGAACACAAACTACATTTTTTGGACTGCCTTCTTATTTGATGCAGAACTCCTGATTGTTCTGGAAATAGATTTAAATGGTTCTATAAAAAACTGAGGCCGTGGCTGCATTTGTAGGTAATTAGTACCATATAACTTTGTTGTTTGCAAAACTTGTGCATAATTTTTAGAAATGTACAATTTCTATTTGCATTTCAAGTTATGAAAATGATTCGTTAAACATGTTTGTGGGTTTTACAGTAAAACATATAACTTTTTTCTACTCGGATTTTGAATTTTTTGTCTGAATTTAGATCAACTGTGCTAATATAGTATACCAAAATGAAAAAATAACTCAAATTTCAGATATTTGAGGTTGTGCTGAAAGTAATGATACCAAACAAGGCAAGAAAAACATATTTTAAAGGTGAAATATAGAGGTAAAATCAAAAGTAGTCAAAAACAGCCAATTATACCCTGGACCCCAGAGGGTTAATTAAACACCTTAAATAAAAGTTGAAACTTTGCACTTCAGTCACATGTTAACGTTTCATCTAAACGATGTACAAAACCCAAAAATGGTGTCACTGTCCAAGAACTGTAGGAATAAATAATCCCGTGTCTCGTCTTTTATTTCGCAGCTCACAGGTGGAGGTGATGTATCTGAGGAGGAGAGGAAGGTTGGCGGAGGTCAGGACCACTGAGGGAACAGAGGCAGCAGGATGGCTTCACCCGAAAAGGTGAAATAATTGCTGCAAATTAAAAAAAAAGGAGCATTTTCTAAGACAAAATCCAGACTCGGAGTTTGAAGAATTAGTGGCTTCATGATTTGTATTTTCACACGAAATAAATAACAGAACAGCTTTTCTCAGTGGAGCGTGCTCTGGACCTGAGACTTGTTTGTAGGGCTGGACGATGGAGAGTTTGTAACATATACTGATTAGCAATGAATGACTTGTTTTGACAGCGTTTCATTTGGATATTTACTCATCTTAAAGTATATATGATCAAACACAGCCGAGCATTTTAGATGTTTAGTAGAAACCTTTTACTCACCTTTCCTGTTTCTTCAGTTTTTGTTCTACTGCTGCTATAAAAAGTCAGGCCAGGAAAATCTCCTTCATGTTTTTTTGTTTCATCCTCAGTTACTTTGACACAAAGACATCTGCTGTGATGCTCCCACCTCTGATGACGTCTCACATGTATCAGTACTGATAAATGATCAGAATTATAATACTTCTGACTGATTTTAAAATTGAACCGAATCGCATTGGGACCTTGTGAATCTGAATTGAACAGATTATAGAAATCAGTAACGATTCTCACCCAACAGAAGTGGAGCTGTGGGTAAGGATGAGAAGATCACTTTCTCGTTAAGTTAAGGCCTGATCTGTCTGAAATTCATAGCCAGTGCTCTGACACGGAGCCATTAAGCTTTGAAAAAGCACTGCGTATCCAAAAAACACATTATATGTTGTGATAAATGCGCTGCCCGAGTGTCCCCTCTACTCACTGCCTTTCAGCGGCAGGTAGCAGCAAACAGGTCGTCCGAGGAGGCCGAGATGATGATTAAGTTTAACATTGCCAAAGCACTTTAAGCTCAAGCGCTTTTTCAGTAACTTATCTTTCTTGTAGATCTGTGCTCCAAATACAAAAGATTGAAAAAGCATGCTCTGAAGTTTAAGGCTTATTAGGCCGTTGTACACAGGTACGCTTCAGAGTTTGGTAGGAGACTATATCTCTGGTCTGCTGCCTGCTCTCGAGTTCGCGTTTAAAGTTGCCTCGAGGTACACCACTGAAGACTAGGGCAGGTAAAGTTAGGGTTTTGTTGTTGTAGCAGATCAGGTGATCATTTTGGGTTTGTGACTGTTGTGCTCCTTTGTGTTGGTCACATGTTACTTTTTGTGTGTGTTCAGTGTGGCAACTTCAAATCCTCATGCCCATCCATGCTTAGAGATGCCAACTATAATGTGAACACTGTGCTTCTGTTAGCTTTAACTTTTATTCCAGGTTTGTGGATCAAGGACCTGAAGGCTTCAGAGGGGCTTTTAATAAATTTCGGGGTCCTAGAGGAACCCTTTAAGGGAGGAGGTGTTACGTCCCTCTGCAGCCTCTAATCTGCTCAGTGTGTTCAGCTGGTGCTAATTGGTTTATTTTTATCCACACCTGACTAGGTGTATAAACGGTCTCGTTCCAGTGTGGATGCGTTCATGTGCTGTGCGGGGACCCTGTGAACTAAAAGTCTTGTCGCAGTGTCTGCACTGGTATGGTTTTTCTCCAGTGTGAATACGTGTGTGGAGTCTCAGGTATTGCCTCAAGGTGAATGTTTTCCCACAGCTGAATAAACGTCAAACAGAAAACTGATTAAACAGAAGAGTTTGCGCCAGCGCCCGGTTATATTTTAGATAGCAAGGAGCACACAGCAGAGTTTCACTCCACCGAGGGAGCTCGTGACGTACTACCCGGCTTTCTTTAGACCGCGAAGGCCGGGTCCTCAGGTGGAAGCAGCCTCTGAATTTGGACAGCCCCGCTGTTTCCAGGCCGGCCAATAATAACGGTGAGATTTAACGTATTTTATCCGATAAATAAACCCTGTAAAATGTATTTATCACCCCCCAACAACCCTTTTGAATGTCTCCCTAATTCTGAGGTCTCAAGGTTGGCATGTATGGCCACAACACCTCACTTTTTTGCCACATGTATTGCAAACCACGTCTCAGCTGTTTGTGGAGGTAAAATACGTCCGCACATGACTCCAATTACGCTCAGCCATTGTTTTACCTTAGGGGAATTGGGTCTTTTAGAGGTGCTCTGTGTGGATTTGCAGTGAATAAGTTTTATTAAGAGTGATTTTAATGCCACCGATTATTGCCTGAACTAAAACACTTAGTGCATGCGATAAGTGTTCTGTTGGGCTCGTATTTATTTGGGGTGGATTTGTTTCTTTTAAAGCAACGAGCATCTGGGACCACCGGAGGAGAGCAAGCCCTCAGGTGATAGTTGCATTGCTGGCAGGTTGCACCAATAAGACTATCTTGTGGTTGTTAGTGACCTTTTCCATTTTGATGTTTTAGGCCTTTTGCAAACCTTTTTGTTTTCTTTTAAAATAATCAATTTTAACATATCTGACTGATATTGACCCTCTTGTCCCGTTTATTCTGGGCTCGTTCCTGTAAGAGCTTTGGGCCTGAAAGTTTGCACAAGTAGTATAGAGGACCTTAGCGGTTACTCGGTGGCTTTTACTCGCTACACATGAGAAAGGATCCTTGGGCAAGATACTGAATTCTGAGTTCCTCCGATGCATATATCAACCTGATGGCATGTTTAAAGAAGTTGGATATGTGTACAGTCGATCGATGCGTAGCGATCTGTTAGGAACAGATTCAGAACACCCAAAGCCAGCAGGCCACAGCCAGGCTCAATGAATCGACAGCAATATGTACAAATAAATGAGTTTAAATCTAAATTGATGGATATTGAATGTGGAGTACCTCAAGGATCAGTATTGGGTCCGAAAATGTTTATTATGTATATAAATGATATTTGTAAAGTATTGAAGATACTAAAGTTTGTAATTTTTGCGGTGATACCAATATACTTTGTTCAGGTGCGGAATTTCAACAGGTTTTGGAGGTGATCACACAGGAGTTAAAGATATTAAAGAAGTGGTTTGATAGAAACAAATTGTCTTTAAATTTAAATAAAACAAAATTTATGTTATTCGGAAACTATAAGAAAAACATTAACATTGAAATTTGTGTTGATAATATATATCTAGAAAGGGTTAATGCCATAAAATTTCTTGGTGTGATCACTGATCATTAGGCCTGTTGGAAATCACACATCACTTATGTGAGGGGAAAGTTAGCACGGGGCATTGCTGTCTTGGGGAAAGTAAAACAATTTCTGGATAGAAAAACATTGTATATGTTATATTGTGCTTTGCTATTACCATACATGAGTTATTGTGTAGAGGTTTGGGGAAATACATATAAAAGTAATATTCAGACTATAATCATAATGCAGAAAAGGGCCATTAGACTAATAAATCAGGAGGGGTAAGGGCTCACACAAACGCACTCTTTATTAGGACGCAAGCTATAAAATTCCAGGATCTGGTGAAGTTTAAAACAGTGCAAATAATATATAAGGCAAGGAAAGGGATGCTCCAAGTCGAAATAAGTAAATGGTTCTTAGAGAGAGAAGGGAGGTATAATTTTAGAGGGAAGTGGAATTTAAAATTACAAAGAGTAAGAACAACATTGAAAAGGATGTATAACGGGAGTTAAATTCTGGAATGAGTTAAAAGAAGAAATAAAGGTCAGTAGTGATATAAACCAGTTTAAAATTAAACTCAAAAAAGAAATTTTAAATAAGTATAAGAATGAAGAAAATGCAATTAACCCAAGACAGCAGTCAAACTGATGTTTATTTTCTTCTGCAAATTAGCAAATCTAAATATAGTTTAAGTTGAACATGAGAAAATATTTTTTTGTGATGTTATGTTCTAAGTTGAAGGCGTTGTAACGTTTTTGTTGTTCAAATTTAGATGATGAGGATGTAAACCTGAGGGGGTAGGGCTAAATAAGTATATACTTCTGCCTACTCCTGTTCAAACAAATGCATGGAATGATTTTATGAAACGTTGGTGAATGTATATGTTTGAAATAAAAAAGAACTGAACTAATTCTCCGTCCTTCCATAAAAAATCTTCAAACTTCAGCTTTTTTTAAATGAGTCACGTGGTACGACCAACTCGCGAGGCCTCGATACGTCATCAACACAAACTTCCACGCGCAGTCCGAAGCCTCACCGCGCCGCGGAAGGATACACTGCACATCGACTTTACCGTTGTTCTGAGAAACCGGAGCAGCCTCGCATCCTCGTGCTGAGCCGGAGGTAGGTAGCACGCACACGCCCCCATTCCTCGTGTAACGGGCACGCACGCACTGCACAGTCGACACAAACTGAGCTCAGACGGTAAACGTGTTTTTTTTCTTTTCTTTTTTTTAATTTCCCTGGTGGAAGAAAAAAACTCGCGTTAAATAGTGCCGCGTTTGTAAGGAAAAAACGCTCCGGGGGGACAGAAAATTGTCCCGCTACCATACTTGTGGGGACCAACAGTCAGTAACGGGGACAAAGTGTCTGTCCGCACGATTTTGAAGTTATTTTTGAGGCTCAAAATGCGGTTTTAGTGTCAGGGTTACAGTTAGCATTATGTCAACGAGATGTCCTCACTAAGATATGAAAACGAGTGCGCGCGTGGGTTGCTGTGACCTCTGACCCTTAAAGGAGCGGGAACATTAGCTGGTGTTTACCTGCTGACCTTGCAGGCTGTAACTCTGACCTCTGTAAACTCAAACTAGGATCACAGAGAGATGTGTCTGCAGTCTGAGTCTGTGTCAGGTCTCCACACAGCGCACTTTCTGACAGTTTGACGGTTAGCTCTTAGCTCAGTGCAAACAAGCAGCTTCTCCACACCAGTTTGAACCGGTCAGATAGACGCACACTGTGCTATAAACTGTGAGCTGCTAAGGGAGGTGTGCTGTTCTTTGATCCTCGAGCCGCAGGAAGGACAACACTCGGTGTTTAATGCTGAATCAAGAATCTCTTTATTTCATACAAACACTTCGAGCATTACAATCGTCTGGACAGGAGATGTGCAGAGAGGGCGTCTTGCAGATCTCAAAATGTCCGACAGTTTCACTCATTCTTATAACTTCAACCCCCACCTTGGTCATAAAAACATGAACCTTCACCTTCTTTCCCCCAAGAGTCTAAGTTATAACCTTGGCTCCCTGTTTTGCTCCTCCTGTGTGAGATGAGGGAGAATCTCTCGTGCAGTATGTTCTTACGTACAATATTTCTTGATAAATCAGCAGCGTAGTGTGATATAAATCAGTGTAATAATTTCACAATTTCTAAATCAAAATTATAAGGTAACATAACACTCTAGTGATTTCACAATATCTAATCAGAGGTATAATGTAGCATAAAACAGTGTAATAATCTGACAGAGGTCCTCCTCTTAGATGTTGGCTGCAGTTAACTGCTTACAGGCTGTGGTTTCCCTAACAAGGCTACAACTTCACTGACTCATCGGCTGATTCGTTTCAGAATAAATGACCTGTGGGTGTGAAAATGTTTGAGTGTTTAAAATCACAGTGAACAGCTACAAGTACAACACTTGAAATCAACTCCAGAGGTTTTTTTTACCTGCTTCAAAAAAACACTTTTTTTTACCTGCTTCCTGTATCACGACATACCAGGTGAACAGGCCTCGCCTCAACATTAGCCTGCTGCAGTTATCCAGTGACTTCTGAGCCTCTGAAAATGAGAGACGCCTCATGACACAGTTTAGTTCAGGGGTCAGCAACCTTTAACACACAAAGAGCCATTTGGACCCGGTTTCCACGCAAAAGAAAACACTGGCAGCCGCAAATACTCTAAAATGAAGATAACACTGTATATATTGTTTTTTACCTTTATGCTTTGTGTGAACAACTAAGGTGTGTTGCTTATGAAATCCATGAAGTGCTACAGAGAAAAAAATGACATTTTATTTATGTGATTAACACATTTTGAACTCTTAAAGAAATAGAACAAAAGCATGTTGATGGAAACATCGTCGGGTCTGCCGTGGTATGTTTACAACGGGACTTCTGCTCCTGAACCTCTGTGCACCGCGTCTGCAAATCGGGGCTGTACGAAGTCCCTTTCATCTTTACGCAGGACTGTAAGCTGTCGTCTGTGAGGCGTGAGCGGCGTTTGTTTTAACATAGGTCACGGTGGAGAACAGCTGCTGACATAATTTGGATCCGAAGATCCATAATCGGCCTACCTGGGTTTGAAAGTCTCGATAAAGGCACGGCGTTTCGGCGGGTATACTGGCTTCCGCGAGTGTGACTTTTATTTTGAGCGATGAAAAAATAATAAAATATAATTTTATTTTTCTATTTCAATATCACAATAATCTTCCAATTTAGAAGTAAGTAAGAACTAACATAAATAAAATACACTTCAGCTAAATACTTGTCATTTATTTTCCCAAACCACGCGGAGCCGCAGTATAAGGACTAAAGAGCTGCAGGTTGCCGACCCCTGGTTTAGTTAAACGCCCTAAATAACAGTTGAAACTTTGCACTTCAGTCTAGGGCTGTGCGATATGACCAAAATCTCATATCCCGATATCAGAATTCTATCGTCCGATAACGATATAAATCACAAAAATGTAACATTTTCTGTAAATTCTGTGAATCTCGGGCAGCTCGACTTGCATGAAGTGTTTCCAGCTGCGCGTCATGTAGCTGGAGTCGAGTGTTTTAACCGATGCATGAAACGATACATTTTTAGACATAAGTTGTAACAGCGCCGTTTTCTTTGTGAGTATTTATTACACAGCGTGCTGCGGGGAAAAGCCTGTTCTAACGTTTGAGTCTAAGGTTGATTTTTTTTTTTAGCACCTGGCGTCTTTTTTACTTCTCATCCGTAAATAATCTGCTCTTTCACGTGATTCAGTTTATTTTGAAAAGTCTCAACAGGATCTTGAGCTTTATTGTGAAAGGTTTATGTGGAACATAAACAAGCGGACACGCGCTGCTGTTACCGTCGTTGTTGCTAACGACAACGCATAAAAACAGGCGCTTGTCCGTCCGTAGTGTGGTTATATTAAATATAAGAGAAAGAGAGAACTTTAAGAAATTAATAGTAACTACAGTGACCATCAAAACGGTTAAAAAATTGCCGTAAACAGTTTATTTTGCGACACCACGAAACAAACGATAGCGTAAAATGAAACGATGGACGTTTTTATATCGTCATCAGATATATATCGTTATATCGAACAGCCCTACTTCAGTCACATGTTAACTTGATGATGTACAAAAATGGTGTAACCGTCTAAGAACTGTAGGAATAAATAATCCAGCATCTAAATCTTATTTCACAGCTCACAGGTGGAGGTGACGTATCTGAGAAGGTGAGGAAGGTTGGCAGAGGTCTGGACCACTGAGGGAACAGAGGCAGCAGGATGGCTTCACTCAAAAAGGTGCTTAGAAATAATCGCACAGTTCTGCAGCACTGTATACATTCAAGATTTGAGAAGTTTATTGTCTGCAAAACACAAATTGTTACTCAGAGCAATGAAATTCTTACTTTAGAGGTTCCCTTCACACAACTAAAAGAAAGTAATAATAAGTAAAACGGTGCTTCTTAGATCTTGTAGCTTATGTGTGAGTGTAAACATAATTTAAAGTGCAAGTAGTTGCAACACTGTCACAGTGATAATATATACAGAATATGCAATATTAAGGTGTACATGTAGAGATATGTACAAACATTGCAAATTTACAGTTATGGAGAAACAGTTGGACATAGTCAGTGATTCAGTAGCCTGATGGCCCGTGGATAGAAACTTGTTTTTTAGTGTGGTTGTCCTCGCTTTCACACTCCATGTGAGTGAAGTTGCCCCCCCACCTTCTTCAAATCCAACAAAAGTGGTATCAAATGTTTGTGCTACTTTTGTGCTGGTTTGTGCTGCAAAAATCGTCATTTGTGCTGCTATCATTTTAAAGATATTAACAAAAATTTCTAGAGGTCAACAGAGGTCAACCAGCCCCCCCACATTAATGGAATCAAACAAAATTGATGTCAAACGTTTGTGCTGCAAAAGTTTTTGTTTGTGCTGCTAACATTTAAAAAATCTAATAAAATAACGTCTTGATGCGTGCTTAATCATCCAGGTAAGTAAATCCTAAAAGGTTGATTCTGTTCATCTGGACATTTTCAGTTGAATCTATGAAAAATGTCAGAGAAACAGTTTCACAGCATAAAATCGTATTTTGCACAACAATGTGATTTCCAAAGAGCAGTCAGCTGAAGGGTGCCATTTTGGAAAAGAGTGTTTTTGGGAATAATAAAACATAGATGACTTTTTCTGACAGCATTTCATTTGGACATACTTACACATTTTTAAACTGTATATGATCAAACACAGTCGAGCATTTTAAATGTCTTAAATATTAAGGAGAAATTAAGGAGAAACCTTAATATTTAAGACATTAAATAGAGAGTATATGGCTTATACTCTCTAAACCATAAGTATAAGTGATAGTTCCATATTTAGTTGCCATTACCTGCACTTTGTTCATCAGACTGTAGCTTGTGAATAAATTGTAATTGTGTCATTTTCTTTTTATATAAATGTTTTGATGTGCACTGACACAGATTCACATCTGATTTAGCTCATGGTGAATGTACTGTTGAACAAGTCTCATGAGAGTTATTTTGATAAACCTGACGACTGGAAGTGTCACCATGTTGCCAGTACCTGAGTTATAATCTGTTTGTCTTTTTCTGTTGAATTAGGACAAGATGGGCAAAGAAATGCAGAAAAAACACAGATGTCAGCAATGTGAGAAGGCTTTCCACAACCTGAAGCAACTCAGAAGTCATCAAAAAAGTCACACTGAAGAAAGACTGTACAGCTGTGATCAGTGTGAGAAAACATACAAAACAGTAAGAACGCTAAATGTTCATAAGAAAATGCACAGTGTCGAGAAATCACATATGTGTGAGGAGTGCGGCAGTGAATTTATCTCATTGGGAAACTTATCGACTCACATTCAACGGTATCACACTGGAGAGAGACCGCACCATTGTCAGCAGTGTGACAAAGGGTTTGTGACCCGAGGAGAATTAAAGAGTCATCAGAGGGTTCACACAGGAGAAAAACCCTACAGCTGCGGTGAGTGCGGGAAAAGTTTTTCACGGCTTTCCAGTCTTGTCTGTCACGAGCGCATCCACACTGGGGTGAAACCGTTCAGCTGTGAGGAGTGTGGAAGGAGTTTCTCTCGACTATATTATTTAAAGGTCCACAAGAACATCCACACAAAAGAAATGATTTTCTCCTGTGAGCAGTGTGGTAAAGTTTTCTCTTCATCATCTAACCTTAGAAGGCATGTTGTTATGCACACTGGAGAGAAATCACACAGATGTGACCAGTGTGGGAAAACATTCACCTTGAGGCAATACCTGAGAATCCACACACGTATTCACACTGGAGAAAAACCATACCAGTGCAGACACTGCGACAAGACTTTTAGTTCACAGGGTCCCCGCACAGAACATGAACGCATCCACACTGGAACGAGACCGTACAGCTGTGAGGAGTGTGGAAGGAGTTTCTCTCGACTATATTATTTAAAGGTCCACAAGAACATCCACACAAAAGAAATGCTTTTCTCCTGCGAGCAGTGCGGGAAGGTCTTCACTTCTTGTGGCGCATTTAATTATCATAAAAGGATCCACCGAAAGAAACAGCAATAATGTGCACTTTGCGGAAAAAATGCTCTATAGAAATCCAGTGGTAACCCATCTAATCCCGGAGCTTTATCAATTGGCATACTGTTAATTGGTATTCTCGTCCACTTTAATTGGAGCATCTATAATCTGCTGGTCAGTGATAGAAAGCTGTGTCAGTCACTGCTGTACTCTCACTGAAGATACAATCTGAAAGTGTAAAAACGCTGTAAACAAACCTTCATTGAGCAGTTGTGATGTCAACATACTTTGTCTTTCTTGTTTGCCTGTTTTAAAAATGTTTTTGTTGTTGGGTGTTTTTTTTCATTAAAAAAAAAATTCCTAGCATTGGCATGGTTTAAAAAAACCCAAAAACATTTTTATTAATTTATGTTCTGTTATTTAAAACAGCCATTTCAATTCTTGGTTTCTATTTTAGTGTGTTGTTTTATGTATTTATTTATTTTGATACGAGATTTTAACCATTGGATGCCATTTTTTTTTTCTCTTTAATTATTTTAACACGTTTTCCAAAACAAAAAAAGTAGAAAAGTCCAAACAACATTTTTAAGGATTTTAGATTCAAAAAAGAGGAAAAGGAAGTGAATTCTTCCTCATTCCTATCTCTGTTTTATATAAAGAAACACGTCCTTCCAATTCATGTAATATAGTTCTATAAATATTGTTATACATTGATCTATAATTACTTAACTACAGCTTTCCAAAGTGTGAACTGAAAAATTTATTTTAAACTAAGAAGTTTTTGTCTTTCTAAGAATATTTTATGTTTATTACTATCTGAGTTTTGTTGTGGCAAAAACAAAAACATTTTCTTGAGGTTTTCATTATATGACACTTGATGTGAACGTTTCTTTGAAACATGGGTACGAGTTGTTTTAGGCACATTGTTCAGACCTACATCATTACTGTGTTGATGTTGCATCAATAAAACTTTGTTTTGAGGCAGCTTGAGTTGCAGATGTTGCAGACTTTGTAAAGTTACTTTGATGTTAACAAAGTTTTACACCTGGATACACCTGGATTTGAAGAGGACTCTCTATTTACATCAACAAATTGGAGTCTATTAGATGGATATGATGCAAACCACTGCAGTGCAGTTCCTGTAATACCTACAGCGTGCTTTAATAGAATATTATGGTCGACAGTATTGAATTCTGCACTGAGGTCTTTTGGACAAGCACAGAGATGAGTCCACTGTCAGGACACGTCCAAACACTTTCATCTATGTCTCAGAAAGATCTCTGCAGGGATGTCTGATGTTGAGCTCTTGTGAGAATACAGCAAATAATAGCTTGTTAATTTTGAAGTGAGCAGCATCCTCTCTTTGGGTAATCAGCGATTTAATGCTTTATGTGATCGCCAAGAGATTTTACTGGGCAAATGAATTCAATTCAATTTTATTTATATAGCGCCAAATCACAACATAAGTCCCCTCAAGGCTGTTTATATTGTACAGTATATCCTATAATAATAGACACAGAGAATCATATGAACAATCATATGACCCCCTATGAGCAAGCACTTTGGCAACAGTGGAAAGGAAAAACTCCCTTTTAACAGGAAGAATAGGTGGTGATAGGTTAATTGGATAATCCAAATTGCCACTAGGTGTGAAGGTGAGTGTGAATGGTTGTCTGTCCCTGTGTGTTGGCCCTGCGACAGACTGGCGACCTGTCCAGGGTGTACCCCGCCTTTCGCCCTATGACAGCTGGGATAGGCTCCAGCGCCCCCGCGACTTGAAAAGGATAAGTGGAAGCGAATGGATGGATGGATGATTCAATGCAGAGAGGTCTATTAACACATAGTGAGTGAGAAAGGTGACTGGAAAAGAAAAAACTCAATGCATCATGGGAATCCCGGCAGCCTTCGTCTATTGCAGCATAACTAAGGACTTAACAATATGCTTTAGGCAGAGATAGCTCAGTAGGTAGAGTGGTTGCACCATGATTGGAAGGTCGGGGTTCCAATCCACTGAACGGCTACCCTGAGGTACCCCTGAGCAAGGTACCGTCCCTACTCCCTGGGCGCCTGCTTAGTGGCTGCCCACTGAACTAGTTTTTCAGCGTCACTCTGAGACAGGATATTTCTAATTTTAGAGATGTTGCGCAAATGGAAGAACGCAGTCTTACATATTTGTTTAATATGTACGTTGAAGGACATGTCCTAGTCAAAAATGACTCCAAGGTTCCTCACAGTGTTACTGGAGGCCAAGGTAATGCCATCCAGAGTAAGAATCTGGTTAGATACCATAGTTCTAAGCTTTTCAGCGCCGAGTACAATAACCTCAGTTTGATCTGAATTAAGAAGCAGAACGTTAGCGGCCATCCAAGTCTTTATGTCTTTAAGACATTCCTGCAGTTTAACTAATTGGTGTGTGTTACCTGGCTTCATGGACAGATAGAGCTGGGTGTCATCAGCATAGCAGTGTAAATGTATGCTATGTCTTCTAATGATGCTGCCTAGGGGAAGCATGTATAATGTAAACAGAATTGGTCCTAGCACTGAACCCTGTGGAACTCCATAATTAACCTCAGTGTGTGAAGAGGACTCTCCATTTACATGCACAAATTGGAGTCTATTAGATAGATATGATACAAACCACTGCAGTGCAGTACCTGTAATACCTACAGCATGTTCTAATCGCTCTAACAGGATATTATGGTCAACAGTATCGAATGCTGCACTAAGGTCAAGAAGGACAAGCACAGAGATGAGTCCACTGTCAGAGGCCATAAGAAGATCATTTGTAACCTTCACTAAAGCTGTTTCTGTGCTGTGATGAACTCTGAAACCTGACTGAAACTCTTCAAATAAACCATTCCTCTGCAGATGATCTGTTAGCTGTTTGACAACTACTCTTTCAAGGATGTTTGATATAAAGGAAGGTTGGAGATTGGCCTATAATTAGCTAAGACTGCTGGGTCTAGAGATGCTTTTTGAATAAAGGTTTAACTGCAGCCACCTTGAAGGCCTGTGGTACATAGCTGATTATTAGAGATAGGTTGATCATATTTAAGATCGAAGAATTAATTAACGGCAGGACTTCAAATGACAGGAATTAGGGGTAGAAAGAATATAAACATTATGCATTCTCACTAGCAGGTTTCAAAAGCATTATGTTTAGAAAAGAGAGAGACCCAAACAAGTAAAATGATGTATTTGGACAGCGACTCAGATTTTAGTTTAAAAATTACACGAGAAAGTTTCCAAGAAATAAAATAGTAGTGAATAATAAATCTAGAATGCACATGTCCTGTTAGCTGTTTGTATTTGGTTTAGTCATTTTTTATTCATCTTTAAATACCCCTTAGCAGGGTAAGCCTCAGGGTACCCCTCAGGTTCTCCAAACTCTCAAAGTCACAAACATTTAAAAGACACAAAGAAAAAAAAAGAACAAATAACAGAAGAAAGAAATCTTTCTATTCGTTTCTGGTTTTCCCATCATAATTGTTCCTTTCATGTTCTTACTAACAAATGTAAATATTAAAGACAGGTCTTTAGCCCAGTTCTACCAAAAACAGAAGAAAACACAGAGCTCAGATTTCTTCTTCTTTGGCTGTTTCCTTTTGGAATCACAGTTTAATCCAGTTTGAGTTTTTCTGGAGCTTTTTGTTGCTCCTGCTGGTTCCATAAAGAAAGCAAACATGCAGAATAAAATGTGAATTCAGCAATCTTTAATAATTTTGTTTCCAAAGGTTAAACCAGTGCTGTTGTATACCAGTAAACCTGCCGTTTAAGGGGGATTTAAAGCTGGTTTATGGAGGTAGTTTGAATGTGAGTGACGTGATAACAGCGTGCTGGCTGTCTCACTCTCTGTGGATCTGCTACAAAGCTTTCAGTCTAGTTTAGGAGTCTTCCGTCTGAAGATGTTTTCACCTTAACTTGCTCTGAATATCTTTGTGTGGTGCCCGGCCACTCTGAGGAGTTCCCCAGAGATCAGTTTTGGGTCCTCATCTGTTCACATTAACCAGAGATACAATTTAGCTTATCTGCATAGATTGCTGTTTTTTGAAAAGCTAAATAACTGGTTGTTCTCATTATTTCATTTGATGATATACACTGACCAGGCATAACAGTATGAGCTCCAGCCTAATATTGTGTTTACCCTCCTCTTTGCTGCCAAAACAGCCCATTCATCGAGATATGGACTCCACACAGGCAGTGTGTTAACAACAGATCCCATAAGTCCTCTCAGCTGGGAGGTTGGACGTCAGTGGATCAGACTTGTTTGTCCAGCACGTCCCACAGATGCTTGTGTGGGTTGAGATCTGGGGAATTTGGAGACCACCTCAGACTTGTTGTTTTGCTCCTCAAACAGTTCCTGAACCATCTGTGCTTCATAGCAAGATGCATTATCCTGCCGATGGCAGTCACAGCCATCAGGGAATACTGTTTCCCAGCAGACCAATACTCAATACAATCTTCTGTTTACTTTCTATCAGAACCAGGACTATTTATTTCAGCAACCTGAGCTACAGCAGCTAAGTCAGCTAAGGTTTGGACCACAGAGCCAGCCTTCACTCCCTACGTGTATCAATGAGCCTTGGCCACCCATGACCCCGTCTTTGGTTCTTTCTGTTGTTTCCTTTGACCACTTTTGATAAAGACTGACCACAGCACACCAGGAACACCCTACGAGTCCTGCAGTTTTTCAGATGTCCTCACTCAGTCATCTAGCCTCACAGTTCAGCCCTTTTCAAACTCGTTTAAATCCCTACACTTGAATTTTTCCTCTACATCAACTTAAAGACTAACTATTCACGTACTCCCTGATGTAGCCCTCACACTAACAGGTGCCATGATGAAGCGGTAATCAGTGTTATTCACTTCACCTTTACCTTCACCCATGATGTTATGCCTGATCGGTGTATGTCGGTGTATGTTGGACAGCTGAGCCTTCATCATTTGTGTGGATGCGTGCACTGACACTGAGCATTTGTGTGCTCACACGCTCAGCTTAAACACACAACTGTGTGCTTTTGCTGTTTGTGAACAAGTTCCTGAGTTGTTGGTGAAATTCATAAGTGATGCTCTTTGTTAGCATCATCATCCTCAGTTCAGGTGAGCTCCTGCAAGACATGAGGTCAGAAAGGAAATCCAGATTCTTGTTATTATGATTGTTATCATATTATTCTAATATGAAATATTAACAAATTAATTCAATCACCCACAGTTTGATTGTTTACTGACAGGTTTGAGTGTTACCTGTGGCTCTCTGTCGATATAAAGACACCATAAGAAGAGTGGAGATGAAGTACGGACAGAACACCAGCAGGTAGCGCATCAGTGCAAAGTCAGAGTGAAGATGACTCGAGTTTGGGTGTGGAGCTCCTGAAGTGGGCGGGTTTGCAGTCATAGGTTTACCTGCAGAGAGAATCACACCTGTTTAGGTGAAGGTGTGAATGAAAAAAGCTGAAATGAGAGTGAAGCTCCTCACCTGTGACAGTGATCCAGCTGGATGGAGACTCTCCATGACCGCTGATGTCACACTTGTAGAGGCCTTCATCAGACCTGGAAACATGCTGGATGGTCATGTGACCTGTAGACTGGTTCCCAATGAAGACACCATCTTTAAGGAAAGCAGCTGGGAGGTTGGAGCCGGTGGTGTTTGTTTTACAGAGCAGAGTGACGTCATCTCCCTCCATCACAGGGAGGACAGGACTCTGCAGGATCACTGATCCACCTCAACACAGAGACAAACTACAGCATTTCATCCATTTACACACAGCTTCATCAACACTAACTCCACACACTCAGCTTACCAGTGACTGTCAGGTTAACCATGTTACTGATGGCACCCTCTCTGGACTCACACCAGTAAACTCCACTGTCCAAAGTGAAGATGTAGCTGATGTTACAGGAAGAATTAGTCGAACCAGCTGGTTTTCCCCACCCTTCTCCACACTGAGTCCTGTGTTGTTTTCTTGTGTTTCTCCTCAGAGTCCATCCAGCAGAGCTGTCGTCCTCCTCACAGCTCAGAGACACAAACTCTCCTTCAAACAGCTGAGAGCTGCTGGGACTCACAGTCAGACGAGCTGTGAGGAAGAGGAGTCAGACATTACTCACTGAACCTCACACTTTTACACTTTGTCTGTCTGTCGTACTGTCAAAAATGTATTTTGTCATTTATTCCAATAATCTACAGCAGGGGTGTCGAACTCCAGGCCTCTAGAGCCGGTGTCCTGCAGGTTTTAGATCTCACCCTGGGTCAGCACACCTGAATGACATGATTAGTTCATTACCAGGCTTCTGGAGAACTTCAAGACATGTTGAGGAGGTAATTTAGCCATTTAAATCAGCTGTGTTGGTTCAAGGACACATCTAAAACCTCCAGGACACCGGCCCTTGGCCCTCGAGGCCTGGAGTTCGACACCTGTGAGCTACAGTTTTCATAATAATGTATTTAAATTTTACCAACTTATACGCTTTAACTCTAAGCTAATGTGGAATTGTATTCACTTTTTTAAAATCAAGTCTTTGACTTCATGAAAAGTAAAAGTGGAAGTTCTTATTTCTTCCATCTCAGTAATTTTTATTAAAATGAATGAAAGATCCTCACTGGTCTCCAGGTGATGGACATGTAAATAAACTGCAGTTTAATTAAACTGATTTTATGTTTACGCTGATTATTTGAAGAATAATTCTTCCTACAGTAACAGGTATGCACTGCTCATAACTGAATTTCTCATGCTCAACACATCTAATTATAATTACTTTCCAGAAACACTAAAGTCAGTCATGGTGTCAGAAAGAAAATGCAATACTACCAAACAACCAGAAGAGGTCAGGATACAGACATTTATGAAACAACAAGTGGAAGTTCACACGGCTGACATAAACACACTTACTATAGCACTGAGGTCCATGATCTAAAAGTGATGCAGTGGGACCGACTATCAAAAGATTCCAGTGAGAGTAAATACAATGTCTTGAAAAAGGATTCATACCTCTTTACACATTTGATCACTTTATAACCACAAACTTAAATGTTTCAGTGAGATTTTCTGTGACAGACCAACACAAAGTAGCACATAATTGTGAAGTTGTATGAAAATGATATATTGCTTTCACCATTTTAAGCATGGTTATACGTACATACATGTATGTATTAATACATGGTTTTAAAAAATCTGAAGAGTGTGGCGAGCATTTGTATTCAGCCCCCTGTACTTTTTTTTATCATCAACAATTTATTATTTCATAACAGAACTGAAAAATAAATACATAAATAAACAATTTAAAAAACAAACAAAGGGAAGTTATCCTATTCTTTCCTCACACACCAATCCTCTTACCACCACTCTCTCATTACTTCTCTGTTCTTCAAGTTACAGAAAGCCAGCTTGTAAACTGACTAAATACAATCATATTGATGCAATTTATCTAATAAACCATAAGTCACTTTTTCGTAAGACTCCAAGTTAGCCATCGCCATTAGCCACTCTTCATAGAGAGGGGGGTTCTTTTTCCGCCAATGTCTTAGCAGGACCCGTATCTTCAGTTGAATGGGATTCATGTTTTCATGACACTGACATCAGTCAGTGTCCACCAAATGCTCTATAGAAATCCAGTGGTAACCCATCTAATCCCGGAGCTTTATCAATTGGCATACTGTTAATTGGTATTCTCGTCCACTTTAATTGGAGCATCTATAATCTGCTGGTCAGTGATAGAAAGCTGTGTCAGATTTAAATCAGTAAAGAATACTTCAAACTTCTGTTCATCTAAACGACCTTGTGTAGAATAAAGATTGTTGTAAAAGGCCCTGAATCCATCATTTATATGTCTAGTAGAAGTTGAAATAACCCCTTCTGATTGTCATATGCCTGGGATATGGTTCATCCTGTCTTTCTGTTTAAGACGATATGCTAATAAACGGCTCGGCTTTTCTCCCATTTCCCAATGTGCAATATCAGCCTCCTGTACTCTGATACCTCCAAATAAGATCCAGTGCAATCAGTTGCCTTCAGAAGTCACCTAATTAGATCATAGAGCTCACCTGTGTGTGATTTAGTCTCATTATAAACACACCTGCTCTGTGACGGCCTTAGTGGTTTGTTTTTGTGAACAAACAGCATCATGAAGACCGAGGAACTCACCAGACAGGTCGGGGATAAAGAAGTAGATCTGTCTCAGAGTCTTTATTGTCATTGTGCTTTAAAATGAAATTCTGTGCAAACTGGTTCAAGTAAAAGAAAAGCACAATTTTAAGAGAAAAAAACAGAATAAATAAAAATATATAGTATAGACAAGATAAACTATGTATATAAAATGAACAACTGAAAATGCAGTTATCACACAGTGATTCAGTCCTTAGAGATATTGTACAGTTAACAATGTTGTATTTTCACAGTGGTTTATCCCCTCAGTACATTAATGAACAGCCCTGGTGTATGTGCTGTTTCTCAGTCTGTTAGGCTTTGCTTTAATCGTCCTGTACTGCCTTCCTGAGGGTAACAGCTGGAACAGATGATGCGTGGGGTGGGATGTGTCCTTCAGGATGCTGCAGGCTTTCCTGTGGCAGTGGGACCTGTACAGCTCCTCCAGGGAGTGAAGCGCACTGCAGATGATCCTCTGTGTTGTGTTGATGACCCTCTGCAGTGATGCTTTTTCCTGAGCAGTACTGGTGGCAAACCACACTGGGATGCAGTGGTCAGTGTACTTTAAATGGAGCGTCTGTAGAAGGACACTAGCAGTTCCTTGGCTAAGGCGTTCTTCAGGAAGTGTAGTCGCTGCTGTGCCTTCACCGTGCAGGTGCAGGTCCAGGTCCAGGAACTTGAAGTCAGAGACCCTCCCCACACAGTCCTCATTGATGTTTATGGGCTGAGGGTCAGATTTGTTCCTTCTGAAGTCAACAATTATTTCTTTGGGTTTTTTGTGGTGTTGAGAACCAGGTTGTTTTGGCTGCACCATGATGACAGTTTTTCCACTTCGTCCCTGTATGCAGACTCATCTCTCCCCGTGATGAGCCCGATCACAGTTGTGTCGACTGCAAACTTCACAATAGTGTTGTACGGGTGGATGCGGGTGCAGTCGTGAGTGTATAGAGTGTACAGGAGCGGACTGAGCATACATCCCTGAGGGGAGCTGGTGTTGAGGACAGGTGTGGCGCTACTTGGACTCTCTGTGGGCGGTCACTGAGGAAGTCCTTGATCCAGAGACGGGTGGAGTGAGGGAGGTCGTGTAGTTTGATTACTAGCCTATCAGGGATGATGGTGTTAGAAGCTGAGCTGAAATCAATAAAAAGAAGCCTGGTGTAACCCTGCTTCTGGTGTTTTTTCTTCTAAGCGGGCATAGAAGCAGTTCAACTTCTCTACGAGTGCAGCATCACCATCCACAGCTTTGGTTCTAGGTTTGTAGTTGGTGACGTTACAGACTACCTTGAATTGTTACTGTGAAGGTAGTCCTCAATTTTATTTTTGTAGTCCAACTTAGCCCGTCTGATGCCCCTTTTCAGGTCTGCCCTAGCTGCACTGTACATTTCTGCATCTCCAGACCTATAGGCAGCGTTTCTACCCTTCAGCAGGGTCCTGACCTCTCTTGTCATCTGTTTTTGATTGGCATACACCCAGATAAGTTTTTCAATAGTGATGGTGTCCGTGCAGTGCTTGATGTAGGACAGTACAGAAGTAGTGTACTCTTTCAGGTCTGGAGATTCAAATATTCTCCAGTCTGTCAGCTCAAAACAGTAGTTGTTTGGAGGCCCCTTCAGGACAAGTGTTAACCGTTTTAAGAAAGGGGGGGGGGTCTCTTTTCCTGAGGGGGTGTAAGCTGGCAGCATAAACAGGGATATGTGGTCCGACTGGCCCAGATGGGGCCTTGGTACGGCCCTGAATCCCTGTTTAATGCAGGATTTGGCATTCGCGTCCAGAGCTATATACAGAGCAACTGCTGAAGATAACTCCCTGTGGAGGACAAAAGGTCTGCATTTAACGGTCAGGAGCTCAGTCTGGTAAGTGTTGTTAGCCCATTGTTCACTGATATAAATGCAAAGACCTCGTCGTTTCTAGAGTTCAGATTTAAATTTCAATCAATGTTGTTGAATAATTTTGACCTATTTTCTGATGTTTTTTTTTTTAAATATACAAAATTACGTTCACATATGTTTACGCCGGTTTGGAGGGAATGTCCCCAAACATGAATAAAAGACTTCAGAATTTATTTTTCAAGTCTGAGAGAAAATTTCTAACATTTCTGTTGTATCAGATCTTTTTGTACAATTCTTTATAAACTTACCTGAAACTTATTTTTTGTTGTAAATATTTTCATTGAAAAAAGAAAACAACACAGTACTTGCGCTTACCGAAATATAGTTAACCTTTCTTCATTTTCTTAAGTTAATATACTTATATACACACTCTAAGACAAAGGCATCCCCCCCCCCCCCCCCCCAGTCCCAAATGGATCAACACAACCATGAAACATATTGCTGGAATATAACAGTAATAGAGGTACATTTATAAGAAATAAAGGGTGAAACTTGTGAAACAATTTGGCTGTGCAACCTCTCAACGTATATTTAATTTTTTCAAGTTTAAAAAAAAAAAATGACATCTTCAAGGCACTGGGAAATGGTAAGATACTTAACAGACTTCCAGTGCAACAATATTAGACGTCTCGCTAATAGGATGTGAAAGCTATGATATCCTTTTGGGTAGAATCAAGCGTAAGTGAGCAATCCGGAATCCCGAATGTAGCAATCAGGGGACAAGGATGATAAGTTAACCCCAAGAACAGTTAACATAATAGCAAAATACCCTGTCCAGAAACCTTCCAGCACAGGACACCGAATAAACATGTGGTTAAGGTGACAAGGAGAGCCATGACATTTATCACATTTGTTTTCCACTTCTAGAAAAAATTCAGAAAGCCTAGATTTAGAGAAATGTGCCCTGTGTATGACCTGAAATTGAATAAGTCCAAGACGAGCACAGGAGGTGGAAGACCGTCCCCTCGCTATAGCCTGTTCCCAAGATTCCTCATGTATTTCATGTATTCCTAGTTCCTCTTCCCATGTACACTTAAGCTTAACATTTGAGTGGTTGCTAAAAGACGGATAGTATCATAGAGTTTCGAAATGGTTTCTCTGTGATGAGGAATAAATTACCTAATACTTATTGAACCAAATTGCGGTCTCATCCACACGAGGCGTTCAGTAGAACCACGTTATTCCTAAAATAAATAATCTTATTTTTTCTAACCGCGCATCCTTCCATAAAAAGTCATTCATCTTCAGTTTTTTAAATGAGTCACGTGGTACGACCAACTCGCGAGGCCTCGATACATCATCAACACAAATGCGCAGTCCGAAGCCTCACCGCGCCGCGGAAGGATACACCGCACATCGACTTCACCGGTGTTCTGAGAAACCGGAGCAGCCTCGCATCCTCGTGCTGAGCCGGAGGTAGGTAGCACGCACACGCCCCCATTCCTCGTGTAAGACGCACGCACGCACGGCACAGTGGACACAAACTGAGCTCAGACGGTAAACGTGTTTTTTTTTTTAAATTTCCCTGGTGGAAGAAAAAAACTCGCGTTAAATAGTGCCGCGTTTGTAAGGAAAAAACGCTCCGGGGGGACAGAAAATTGTCCCGCTACCATACTTGTGGGGACCAACAGTCAGTAACGGGGACAAAGTGTCTGTCCGCACGAGTTTGAAGTTATTTTTGAGGCTCAAAATGCGGTTTTACTGTCAGGGTTACAGTTAGCATTATGTCAACGAGATGTCCTCACTAAGATATGAAAACGAGTGCGCGTGCGTGGGTTGCTGTGACCTCTGACCCTTAAAGGAGCGGGAACATTAGCTGGTGTTTTCCTGCTGACCTTACAGGCTGTAACTCTGACTTCTGTAAACTCAAACTAGGATCACAGAGAGATGTGTCTGCAGTCTGAGTCTGTGTCAGGTCTCCACACAGCGCGCACTTTCTGACGGTTTGACGGTTAGCTCTTAGCTCAGTGCAAACAAGCAGCTTCTCCACACCAGTTTGAACCGGTGTTCTGACAAACCATCCTACTCTGGCAAAACGTCCTACCTTAAGTAGTTTATGCACATTTCTGCTGTCACAGAGTAATTCCAGCACCAATTTAAGGAGGTATGACGGTTTGCCACTTAACTTTGCCCATCAGAGTATGCTTGTAGCTCATATGCATACAGCCAGGATGGTTTGCCCACTTCATTTTACCCGTTAAAGTATGTGTGTAGCTGTTATTAACAAAGGTAGGATGATTTGCCACTGAATTTTAGCAGTTTAAGTATGCTTGTAGGTGACATTCACAAAGGTAGGTTGGTTTGGCAGTTAATTTTACCGGTCAGAGTATTTTTCTAGGTAATATTCACAAAGGTAGGACAATTTGCCACTGAATTTTGTGTTGTGCGCATGCGCAGAAACAACGGGTAGGATGGTTTGCCAGGTAGGATGGATTCCCAGAACACCGGTCAGATAGACGCACACTGTGCTATAAACTGTGAGCTGCTAAGAGAGGTCATCCTCTTTTTAGAGGCTGGCTGCAGTTAACTGCTTGCAGGCTGTGGTTTCCCTAACAAAGCTACAAGTTCACTGACTCATCGGCTGATTCGTTTCAGAATAAACGACCTATGGGTGTGAAAATGTTTGAGTGTTTAAAAAGCATTAGACTGCTGTCAGCTATCCAGTGACTTCTGAGCCTCTGACAATGAGAGACGCCTCGTGACACAGTTTAGTTAAACGCCTTAAATAACAGTTGAAACTGCACTTCAGTCACATGTTAACGTTTCATCTAAACTCCACTGTGGCGATGTTCAAGAACTGTAGGAATAAATAATCCAGCATCTAAATCTTTTATTTCACAGGTGGAGGTGACGTATCTGAGGAGGAGGAGGAGAGGAAGGTTGGCAGAGGTCTGGACCACTGAGGGAACAGAAGCAGCAGGATGACTTCACTGAAAAAGGTGCTTAGAAATAATCACACTTTTCTGCAGCACTTCATGTAGAACATTAACAGAACAAAATATATAAAATGTACAAATATACAAACCGGTGTTAAAAAAAGTAAATATGTAAATAAATAGTGTTTTGTATACACAGTTCGGGTTATTGCACATATAATTTTGCACAGTGGTGATTGTAGAGGGAAATGGGAAAATGGGGACTGTGTTATCGGTGCATGTGTGAGTTGAGGGTGGTTATGGCCTTTGGGACGAAACTGTTCTTGAGTTTTTGTGCTGATGCACCTGTAGCGCTTTCCTGAGGGCAGCAGGTTGAACACGTAAAAACCAGGGTGGGAGCTGTCTTTGAGGATGTTTGCTGCTCTGCTGAGGCAGCAGGAGGAATAAATGTCCATCAGGAAGGGGAGAGGGCAGCCGGTGATCTTCTGTGCGGCCTTGACTACTCTCTGAAGCCTCGCTCTGTCCGTCTTAGTGCAGCTGCCGTACCGTACTGGGATGCAGTATGTTAGCAGGCTCTCACTGGACGAGCTGTAGAAGGTCATGCCCTGCCACACTTCCTGTGTGTTGTTGCTGGACAGGCGGGACTCTGTTTCTTTTGTGGTCTGTCTTGGCTTTTTTAATTCCCCTGTACAGAACTCTGTCACCTGACCTGAAGGCGGTGTCACGGACTTTGAGGAGCGTGTGGACCTCGCTGGTCATCCAGGGCTTTTGGTTTGGGGAAAAGCCGAATGCTTTTGTCCACAGTCACATTCCCAATACAGAACTTGATCCAGTAATGACGTTTCTAGGTCCTAGGTACACGCCACCATCCAAAAATAACATTAAGTGAGGACGGCAAAGCTAGCTCTAAATCAGCTCACCTGAAAAATCAACCAATGCTGGACACACTTAGTTTAACAGTTCAGAGCGAGCTAAGAAAATAACACAAGCTACCATGTACTTTATCTGCAAAGACCTACGTGGAAAATGAGGGCCTTTCTTACATGCTGAAGAAGCTGGAACCCAGGTATGTGGGTTCCAGTATTCCAGTGTTTTCTTTTGCGTGGAAACCGGGTCCAAATGGCTCTTTGTGTGTTAAAGGTTGCAGACCCCTGAACACAAAGAGCCATTTGGACCCGGTTTCCACGCAAAAGAAAACACTGGCAGCCGCAAATACTCTAAAATGAAGATAACACTGTATATATTGTTTTTTACCTTTATGCTTTGTGTGAACAACTAAGGTGTGTTGCTTATGAAATCCATGAAGTGCTACAGAGAAAAAAATGACATTTTATTTATGTGATTAACACATTTTGAACTCTTAAAGAAATATAACAAAAGCATGTTGATGGAAACATCGTCGGGTCTGCCGTGGTATGTTTACAACGGGACTCCTGAACCTCTGCGCACCGCGTCTGCAAATCGGATCTGTACGAAGTCACTTTCATCTTTACGCAGGACTGTAAGCTGTCGTCTGTCAGGCGTGAGCGGCGTTTGTTTTTAACATAGTTCACGGTGGAGAACAGCTGCTGACATAATGTGGATCCGAAGATCCATAATCGGCCTACCTGGGTTTGAAAGTCTCGATAAAGGCACGGCGTTTCGGCGGGTATACTGGCTTCCGCGAGTGTGACTTTTATTTTGAGCGATGAAAAAATAATAAAATATAATTTTATTTTTCTATTTCAATATCACAATAATCTTCCAATTTAGAAGTAAGTAAGAACTAACATAAATAAAATACACTTCAGCTAAATACTTGTCATTTATTTTCCCAAACCACGCGGAGCCGCAGTATAAGGACTAAAGAGCTGCAGGTTGCCGACCCCTGGTTTAGTTAAACGCCCTAAATAACAGTTGAAACTTTGCACCTCAGTCTAGGGCTGTTCGATATGACCAAAATCTCATCCCGATATAAGACATCTATCGTACCGATAACGATATAAATCACATTTTCTGTAAATTCTGTGAATCTCGGGCAGCTCGACTTGCGTGAAGTGTTTCCAGCTGCGCGTCATGTAGCTGGAGTCGAGTGTTTTAACCGATGCATGAAACGATACATTTTTAGACATAAGTTGTAACAGCGCCGTTTTCTTTGTGAGTATTTATTACACGGCGTGCTGCGGGGAAAAGCCTGTTCTAACGTTTGAGTCTAAGGTTTATTTTTTAGCACCTGGCGGCTCTTTTTTAATTCTCATCCTAAATAATCTGCTCTTTCACGTGATTCAGTTTATTTTGAAGTCTCAACAGGATCTTGAGCTTTATTGTGAAAGGTTTATGTGGAACATAAACAAGCGGACACGTGATGGTGTTACCGTCGTTGTTGCTAACGACAACGCATAAAAACAGGCGCTTGTCCGTCCGTAGTGTGGTTATATTAAATATAAGAGAAAGAGAGAACTTTAAGAAATTAATATAGCCACTATAGTGACATCAAAACGATGATAAAATTGCCGTAAACAGTTTATTTTGCGACACCACGAAACAAACGATAGCGTAAAATGAAACGGACGTTTTTTTTTGTTTTTTTTTTGTTTTGTTTTGTTTTTTTTTTTTTGTTTTTTTTTTTTTGCCTTTCCCGTTTGGCTCTTTTGCCATCAGAATTATTGTCTAAAGGCGAAGAAAGATGCCCAACGGATTTTCTTTACCAAATTGACCATCCCAGCTTTGCCGTAATGGTCCATTTGATTCACCTTTTATTCTTTATTTTATTTTCACTTGCTGAATACGGGACAGACTTGACTGGGGGAAAGAAAAGGGAGAAAGAAAGAGGGAAAGAAAAACAGTTGAGAAGAGGGACGGGGGAGAAGGGCAAAAAACAAAAACCAACAGAATAAGCAGAAGAAAAAAAAATAAAATAAAAAAAAATAAAAATACATATATCGATCACCTGGATCACCTGTTGAGAAAGAAAAAAGAAAACAAGCAGAAGAAAACGAGAGTAATACAATAAACCACATCACAATGATATATGGGAATATAACAGTAAATACTAAATATTAAACATTATTGTGCAGCACGTAAGATCGACAGCACAGTGTGCTTTGAGGTAGGAGCCAAAAAGGGTGTAGTTTGTGTGTGTGATCACCCGTGTGTACACCTGTGAGCATGGACGCGCTTGTTTTCTTAAAAGGTTCCCTCATGTAATGATCTGCTAGAGGGTGTGGGGGGCCACTGCCCCGTCCTCCAGGGCATGAAGCAGGTATGGAGGAGATCAAAACTCCAGACATCCAGAGGCCCCCAGAACACAAGAGACCAAGGAAGACCAACAGAGGGGCAGCAGTGCCACTGTCCCAGAAAGAGCTGAGGAGAGTCCCAGATGAGGGGTCACCCAGCAGCCACGGAGCAGAAGCCAGGGGGGGTTGCAGTGACGTGCCCGTGAGCTCCGCCGGCAGCCAGCTGTGCCTGAGTGACCGAGCCCCAGGCCGAGAGGCCGGGGGCACCCCACCTCCGAAGTGGCCCAAGCGAGCCCCAGGCTCCAGGCCCCGATAAGCAGCCGCCAAGGAGTGAGCCGGTGTGTACCTGGGCACCCACCCCCGGACACAAAGAACCACCAACGCACCGATGTCTGAGGGAGTCCGCCCCCGGCAGGGGAAGTGGTGGGGGGAGATAGGCCTCCAAACCTTGGAGGGCCTGAGATGTCCTCAGAGAGGTGGCGTCTGATACCCAACCTGACATATAGACACAGACATACAGGCACACACAGATACAAACATCCATTCCCACCCTCATGCTCTCATATGCACTTACTCCACACTCAACCAACGTGGAGACAGACATAAAGAGACGCTGTACACACAATCACACTCCCCAAGTGTACTCTACGAACCGGGTCTAGGTACCCTTGCCCCTGGAGGGGGGGAACTGCACCCAGACCCAGGTTGTGTTACCCTTTTCCCTGCGGTGGGGAGAAGCAGACCGCCCCGACTCCGCAGCAGCAGGGAGGCCCCACATTCCGGACCCCAGTCGGACGGCCAACTCCTCCTCCTAGCCCCCCTGCTCCAGCAGAAAGCAGAGAACGAGGGTGAGAGAAGACTCCTAACCTCCCTCCACCCGCTCATTGTAGTGTTGATGTATGTGTGTTCTAAGGTGCAAACGGACGTTTTTATATCGTCATCCGATATATATCGTTATATCGAACAGCCCTACTTCAGTCACATGTTAACTTTATGATGTACAAAAATGGTGTGACTGTCTAAGAACTGTAGGAATAAATAATCCAGCATCTAAATCTTTTATTTCACAGCTCACAGGTGGAGGTGACACATCTGAGAAGGAGAGGAAGGTTGGCAGAGGTCTGGACCACTGAGGGAACAGAGGCAGCAGGAAGGCTTCACTCAGAAAGGTGCAGTTCTGCAGCACTGTATACATTCAAGATTTGAGAAGTTTATTGTCTGCAAAACACAAATAGTTACTCAGAGCAATGAAATTCTTACTTTAGAGGTTCCCTTCACACAACTAAAAGAAAGTAATAATAAGTAAAACGGTGCTTCTTAGATCTTGTAGCTGATGTGTAAGTGTAAACAGAATTTAAAGTGCAAGTAGTTGCAACACTGTCACAGTGATAATATATACAGAATATGCAATATTAAGGTGTACATGTAGAGATATGTACAAAATTGCAAATTTACAGTTATGGAGAAACAGTTGGACATAGTCAGTGATTCAGTAGCCTGATGGCCCGTGGATAGAAACTCGTTTTTTAGTGTGGTTGTCCTCGCTTTCACACTCCATGTGAGTGAAGTTGCCCCCCCACCTTCAAATCCAACAAAAGTGGTATCAAATGTTTGTGCTACGTTTGTGCTGGTTTGTGCTGCAAAAATCGTCATTTGTGCTGCTATCATTTTAAAGATATTAACAAAAATTTCTAGAGGTCAACAGAGGTCAACCAGCCCCCCACATTAATGGAATCAAACAAAATTGATGTCAAACGTTTGTGCTGCAAAAGTTTTTGTTTGTGCTGCTAACATTTAAAAAAATTTAATAAAATAACATCTTGATGCGTGCTTAATCATCCAGGTAAGTAAATCCTAAAAGGTTGATTCTGTTCATCTGGACATTTTCAGTTGAATCTATTAAAAATGTCAGAGAAACAGTTTGACAGCATAAAATCTTGTTTTGCACAACAATGTGATTTCCAAAGAGCAGTCAGCTGAAGGGTGCCATTTTGGAAAAGAGTGTTTTTGGGAATAATAAAACATAGATGACTTTTTCTGACAGCATTTCATTTGGACATACTTACACATTTTTAAACTGTATATGATCAAACACAGTCGAGCATTTTAAATGTCTTAAATATTAAGGAGAAATTAAGGAGAAACCTTAATATTTAAGACATTAAATAGAGAGTATATGGCTTATACTCTCTAAACCATAAGTATAAGTCATACTTCCATATTTAGTTGCCATTACCTGCATTTTGTTCATCAGACTGTAGCTTGTGAATAAATTGTAATTGTGTCATTTTCTTTTTATATAAATGTTTTGATGTGCACTGACACAGATTCACATCTGATTTAGCTCAAGGTGAACGTACTGTTGAACAAGTCTCATGAGAGTTATTTTGATAAACCTGACGACTGGAAGTGTCACCATGTTGCCAGTCCACCTGAGTTATAATCTGTTTGTCTTTTTCTGTTGAATTAGGACAAGATGGGCAAAGAAATGCGGAAAAAACACAGATGTCAGCAATGTGAGAAGGCTTTCCACAACCTGAAGCAACTCAGGAGTCATCAAAAAAGTCACACTGAAGAAAGACTGTACAGCTGTGATCAGTGTGAGAAAACATACAAAACAGTAAGCACACTAAATGTTCATAAGAAAATGCACAGTGGAGAGAAATCACATATGTGTGAGGAGTGCGGCAGTGAATTTATCTCATTGGGAAACTTATCGACTCACATTCAACGGTATCACACTGAAGAGAGACCGCACCATTGTCAGCAATGTGACAAAGGGTTTGTGACCCGAGGAGAATTAAAGAGTCATCAGAGGGTTCACACAGGAGAAAAGCCCTACAGCTGCGGTGAGTGTGGGAAAAGTTTTTCACAGCTTTCCAGTCTTATCTATCACCAGCGCATCCACACTGGAGTGAAACCGTTCAGCTGTGAGGAGTGTGGAAGGAGTTTCACTCGACTATATTATTTAAAGGTCCACAAGAACATCCACACAAAAGAAATGATTTTCTCCTGTGACCAGTGTGGGAAAACATTCACCTTGCTGCAACAGCTGAGAATCCACATACGTATTCACACTGGAGAAAAACCATACCAGTGCAGACACTGTGATAAGACTTTTAATTCACAGGGTCCCCGCACAGTACATGAACGCATCCACACTGGAACGAGACCGTACAGCTGTGAGGAGTGTGGGAAGTGTTTCACTCAATTAGGTCATCTAAAGGTGCACAGGAACCGCCACACAAAAGAAATGCTTTTCTCCTGTGAGCAGTGCGGTAAAGATTTCTCTTCATCATCTAACCTTAGAAGGCATGTTGTTATGCACACCGGAGAGAAATTGCACAGATGTGACCAGTGTGGGAAAACATTCACCTTGCTGCAACAGCTGAGAATCCACATACGTATTCACACTGGAGAAAAACCATACAAGTGCAGACACTGTGACAAGACTTTTAGTTCACATACTCAGCGCACAGCACATGAACGCATCCACACTGGAACGAGACCGTATAGCTGTGAGTTGTGTGGGAAGTGTTTCACTCAATTAGGTCATCTAAAGTTTCACAGGAACATCCACACAAAAGAAATGCTTTTCTCCTGCGAGCTGTGCGGGAAGGTCTTCACTTCTTGTGGCGCATTTAATTATCATAAAAGGATCCACCGAAAGAAACAGCAATAATGTGCACTTTGCGGAAAAAATTTGAAAGGGTACAAAGTCACTGCTGTACTCTCACTGAAGATACAATCTGAAAGTGTAAAAACGCTGTAAACAAACCTTCATTGAGCAGTTGTGATGTCAACATACTTCGTCTTTCTTGTTTGCTTGTTTTAAAAATGTTTTTGTTGTTGGGTGTTTTATTTCATTAAAAAAAAATTCCTAGCATTGGCATGGTTTAAAAAAACCCAAAAACATTTTTATTAATTTATGTTCTGTTATTTAAAACAGCCATTTCAATTCTTGGTTTCTATTTTAGTGTGTTGTTTTATGTTTTTATTTATTTATTTTGATATGAGATTTTAATCATTGGATGCCATTTTTTTTCTCTTTAATTATTTTAACACGTTTTCCAAAAGTAGAAAAGTCCAAACAACATTTTTAAGGATTTTAGATTCAAAAAAGAGGAAAAGGAAGTGAATTCTTCCTCATTCCTATCTCTGTTTTATATAAAGAAACACGTCCTTCCAATTCATGTAATATAGTTCTATAAATATTGTTATACATTGATCTATAATTACTTAACTACAGCTTTCCAAAGTGTAAACTGAAAAAATTATTTTAAACTAAGAAGTTTTTGTCTTTCTAAGAATATTTTATGTTTATTACTGTCTGAGTTTTTTTGTGGTAACAACAAAAACATTTTCTTGAGGTTTTCATTATATGACACTTGATGTGAACGTTTCTTTGAAACATGGGTACGAGTTTTTTTAGGCACATTGTTCAGGCCTACATCATTACTGTGTTGCTGTTGCATCAATAAAACTTTGTTTTGAGGCAGCTTGAGTTGCAGATGTTGCAGACTTTGTTAACATCAAAGTAACTTGATAAAGTTTTACACCTGGATACACCTGGATTTGAAGAGGACTCTCTATTTACATCAACAAATTTGAGTCTATTAGATAGATATGATGCAAACCACTGCAGTGCAGTTCCTGTAATATCTACAGCGTGCTTCAATAGAATATTATGGTCGACAGTATTGAATTCTGCACTGAGGTCTTTTGGACAAGCACAGAGATGAGTCCACTGTCAGGACACGTCCAAACACTTTCATCTATGTCTCAGAAAGATCTCTGCAGGGATGTCTGATGTTGAGCTCTTTTGAGAATATAGCAAATAATAGCTTGTTAATTTTGAAGTGAGCAGCATCCTCTCTTTGGGTAATCAGCGATTTAATGCTTTATGTGATCTCCAAGAGATTTTACTGGGCAAATGAATTCAATTCAATTTTATTTATATAGCGCCAAATCACAACATAAGTCCCCTCAAGGCTGTTTATATTGTACAGTATATCCTATAATAATAGACACAGAGAATCATATGAACAATCATATGACCCCCTATGAGCAAGCACTTTGGCAACAGTGGAAAGGAAAAACTCCCTTTTAACAGGAAGAATAGGTGGTGATAGGTTAATAGGATAATCCAAATTGCCACTAGGTGTGAAGGTGAGTGTGAATGGTTGTCTGTCCCTGTGTGTTGGCCCTGCGACAGACTGGCGACCTGTCCAGGGTGTACCCCGCCTCTTGCCCTATGACAGCTGGGATAGGCTCCAGCGCCCCCCGCGACTTGAAAAGAATAAGTGGAAGCGAATGGATGGATGGATGATTCAATGCAGAGAGGTCTATTGACACATAGTGAGTGAGAAAGGTGACTGGAAAAGAAAAACTCAATGCATCGTGGGAATCTCCGGCAGCCTACGTCTATTGCAGCATAACTAAGGCCTTAACAATATGCTTCAGGCAGAGATAGCTCAGTAGGTAGAGTGGTTGCACCATGATTGGAAGGTCAGGGTTCCAATCCACTGAACGGCTACCCTGAGGTACCCCTGAGCAAGGTACCGTCCCTACTCCCTGGGCGCCTGCTTAGTGGCTACCCACTGAACTAGTTTTTCAGCGTCACTCTGAGACAGGATATTTCTAACTTTAGAGATGTTGCGCAAATGGAAGAACGCAGTCTTACATATTTGTTTAATATGTGCGTTGAAGGACATATCCTGGTCAAAAATGACTCCAAGGTTCCTCACAGTGTTACTGGAGGCCAAGGTAATGCCATCCAGAGTAAGAATCTGCTTAGATACCATAGTTCTAAGCTTTTCAGGGCCGAGTACAATAACCTCAGTTTTATCTGAATTAAGAAAAAGAAAGTTAGTGGCCATCCAAGTCTTTATGTCTTTAAGACATTCCTGCAGTTTAACTCATTGGTGTGTGTTATCTGGCTTCATGGACAGATAGAGCTGGGTGTCATCAGCATAGCAGTGAAAATGTATGCTATGTATTCTAATGATGCTGCCTAGGGGAAGCATGTATAATGTAAACAAAATTGGTCCTAGCACTGAACCCTGTGGAACTCCATAATTAACCTCAGTGTGTGAAGAGGACTCTCCATTTACATGCACAAATTGGAGTCTATTAGATAGATATGATACAAACCACTACAGTGCAATACCTGTAATACCTACAGCATGTTCTAATCGCTCTAATAGGATATTATGGTCAACAGTATCGAATGCTGCACTAAGGTCAAGAAGGACAAGCACAGAGATGAGTCCACTGTCAGAGGCCATAAGAAGATCATTTGTAACCTTCACTAAAGCTGTTTCTGTGCTGTGATGAGCTCTGAAACCTGACTGAAACTCTTCAAATAAACCATTCCTCTGCAGATGATCAGTTAGCTGTTTGACAACTACTCTTTCAAGGATTTTTGATATAAAGGAAGGTTTGAGATTGGCCTATAATTAGCTAAGACTGCTGGGTAGAGATGGCTTTTTGAGTAAAGGTTTAACTGCAGCCACCTTGAAGGCCTGTGGTACATAGTCGATTATTAGAGATAGGTTGATCATATTTAAGATCGAAGAATTAATTAATGGCAGGACTTCAAATGACAGGAATTAGTAGAAAGAATCTAACCATCATGCATTCTCACTAGTTTGTTTCAAAAGCATTATGTTTAGAAATAGAAATAAATTTTTAGAAAAGAGAGAGACCCAAACAAGTAAAAAGATGTATTTGGACAGTGACTCAGATTTTAGTTTAAAAATGACACGAGAAAGTTTCTAAGAAATAAAATAGTAGTGAATAATAAATCTAGAATGTCCATGTCCTGTTAGCTGTTTGTGTTTGGTTTAGTCATTTTTTATTCATCTTTAAATACCCCTTAGCAGGGTAAGCCTCAGGGTAAGCCTCAGGGTACCCCTCAGGTTCTCCAAACTCTCAAAGTCACAAACATTTAAAAGACAAAAAGAAAAAAAAAGAACAAATAACAGAAGAAAGAAATCTTTCTATTCGTTTCTGGTTTTCCCATCATAATTGTTCCTTTTATGTTCTTACTAACAAATGTAAAAATTAAAGACAGGTCTTTAGCCCAGTTCTACCAAAAACTGAAGAAAACACAGAGCTCAGATTTCTTCTTCTTTGGCTGTTTCCTTTTGGGATCACAGTTTAATCCAGTTTGAGTTTTTCTGGAGCTTTTTGTTGCTCCTGCTGGTTCCATAAAGAAAGCAAACATGCAGAATAAAATGTGAATTCAGCAATCTTTAATAATTTTGTTTCCAAAGGTTAAACCAGTGCTGTTGTATACCAGTAAACCTGCCGTTTAAGGGGGATTTAAAGCTGGTTTATGGAGGTAGTTTGAATGTGAGTGACGTGATAACAGCGTGCTGGCTGTCTCCCTCTCGGTGGATCTGCTACAAAGCTTACAGTCTAGTTTAGGAGTCTTCCGTCTGAAGATGTTTTCACCTTAACTTGCTCTGAATATCTTTGTGTGGTGCCCGGCCACTCTGAGGAGTTCCCCAGAGATCAGTTTTGGGTCCTCATCTGTTCACATTAACCAGAGATACAATTTAGCTTATCTGCATAGATTGCTGTTTTTTGAAAAGCTAAATAACTGGTTGTTCTTATTATTTCATTTGATGATATACACTGACCAGGCATAACAATATGAGCTCCAGCCTAATATTGTGTTTACCCTCCTCTTTGCTGCCAAAACAGTCCAGTCATCGAGATATGGACTCCACACAGGCAGTGTGTTAACAACAGATCCCATAAGTCCTCTCAGCTGGGAGGTGGGACGTCAGTGGATCAGACTTGTTTGTCCAGCACGTCCCACAGATGCTTGTGTGGGTTGAGATCTGGGGAATTTGGAGACCACCTCAGACTTGTTGTTGTTGTGCTCCTCAAACAGTTCCTGAACCATCTGTGCTTCATAGCAAGATGCATTATCCTGCTGATGGCAGTCACAGCCATCAGGGAATACTGTTTCCCAGCAGACCAATACTCAATACCATCTTCTGTTTACTTTCTATCAGAACCAGGACTATTTATTTCAGCAATCTGAGCTACAGCAGCTAAGTCAGCTAAAGTTTGGACCACAGAGCCAGCCTTCACTCCCTACGTGTATCAATGAGCCTTGGCCACCCATGACCCCGTCTTTGGTCCTTTCTGTTGTTTCCTTTGACCACTTTTGATAAAGACTGACCACAGCACACCAGGAACACCCTACGAGTCCTGCAGTTTTTCAGATGTCTTCACTCAGTCATCTAGCCTCACAGTTCAGCCCTTTTCAAACTCGTTTAAATCCCTACACTTGAATTTTTCCTCTACATCAACTTAAAGACTAACTATTCACATGCTCCCTGATGTAGCCCTCACACTAACAGGTGCCATGATGAAGCGGTAATCGGTGTTATTCACTTCACCTTTACCTTCACCCATGATGTTATGCCTGATCAGTGTATGTCGGTGTATGTTGGACAGCTGAGCCTTCATCATTTGTGTGGATGCGTGCACTGACACTCTGACATTGAACATTTGTGTGTTCACACGCTCAGCTTAAACACACGTCTGTGTGCTTTCACTGTTTGTGAACGAGTTCCTGAGTTGTTGGTGAAATTCACAAGTGATGCTCTTTGTTAGCATAATCAGCCTCAATTCAGGTGAGCTCCTGCAAGACATGAGGTCAGAAAGGAAATCCAGATTCTTGTTATTATGATTGTTATCATATTATTCTAACATGAAATATTAACAAATGAATTCAGTCACCCACAGTTTGATTGTTTACTGACAGGTTTGAGTGTTACCTGTGGCTCTCTGTCGATATAAAGACACCATAAGAAGAGTGGAGATGAAGTACGGACAGAACACCAGCAGGTAGCGCATGAGTGCAAAGTCAGAGTGAAGATGACTCGAGTTTGGGTGTGGAGCTCCTGAAGTGGGCGGGTTTGCAGTCATAGGTTTACCTGCAGAGAGAACCACACCTGTTTAGGTGAAGGTGTGAATGAAAAAAGCTGAAATGAGAGTGAAGCTCCTCACCTGTGACAGTGATCCAGCTGGATGGAGACTCTCCATGACCGCTGATGTCACACTTGTAGAGGCCTTCATCAGACCTGGAAACATGCTGGATGGTCATGTGACCTGTAGACTGGTTCCCAATGAAGACACCATCTTTAAGGAAAGCAGCTGGGAGGTTGGAGCCGGTGGTGTTTGTTTTACAGAGCAGAGTGACGTCATCTCCCTCCATCACAGGGAGGACAGGACTCTGCAGGATCACTGATCCACCTCAACACAGAGACAAACTACAGCATTTCATCCATTTACACACAGCTTCATCAACACTAACTCCACACACTCAGCTTACCAGTGACTGTCAGGTTAACCATGTTACTGATGGGACCCTCACTGGACTCACACCAGTAAACTCCACTGTCCAAAGTGAAGATGTAGCTGATGTTACAGGAAGAATTAGTCGAACCAGCTGGTTTTCCCCACCCTTCTCCACACTGAGTCCTCTGTCGTTTGCTTGTGTTTCTCCTCAGAGTCCATCCAGCAGAGCTGTCGTCCTCCTCACAGCTCAGAGACACAAACTCTCCTTCAAACAGCTGAGAGCTGCTGGGACTCACAGTCAGACGAGCTGTGAGGAAGAGGAGTCAGACATTACTCACTGAACCTCACTCTTTTACACTTTGTGTCTGTCTGTCGTACTGTCAAAAATGTATTTTGTCATTTATTCCAATAATCTACAGCAGGGGTGTCGAACTCCAGGCCTCTAGAGCCGGTGTCCTGCAGGTTTTAGATCTCACCCTGGGTCAGCACACCTGAATGACATGATTAGTTCATTACCAGGCTTCTGGAGAACTTCAAGACATGTTGAGGAGGTAATTTAGCCATTTAAATCAGCTGTGTTGGTTCAAGGACACATCTAAAACCTCCAGGACACCGGCCCTTGGCCCTCGAGGCCTGGAGTTCGACACCTGTGAGCTACAGTTTTCTTCTTATTTATATATAAATTGTATTTAAATTTTACCAACTTATACGCTTTAACTCTAAGCTGATGTGGAATTTTATTCACTTTTTTAAAATCAAGTCTTTGACTTCATGAAAAGTAAAAGTGGAAGTTCTTATTTCTTCCATCTCAGTAATTTTTATTAAATTGAATGAAAGATCCTCACTGGTCTCCAGGTGATGGACATGTAAATAAACTGCAGTTTAATTAAACTGATTTTATGTTTACGCTGATTATTTGAAGAATAATTCTTCCTACATTAACAGGTATTCACTGCTGATAACTGAACTTCTCATGCTGAGCACATCTAATTATAATTACTTTCCAGAAACACTAAAGTCAGTCATGGTGTCAGAAAGAAAATGCAATACTACCAAACAACCAGAAGAGGTCAGGATACAGACATTTATGAAACAACAAGTGGACGTTCACACGGCTGACATAAACACACTTACTATAGCACTGAGGTCCATGATCTAAAAGTGATGCAGTGGGACCGACTATCAAAAGATTCCAGTGAGTGTAAATACAATGTCTTGAAAAAGGATTCATACCTCTTTACACATTTTGTCACTTTATAACCACAAACTTAAATGTTTCATTGAGATTTTCTGTGACAGACCAACACAAAGCAGCACATAATTGTGAAGTTGTATGAAAATGATACATGGTTTTAAAAAATCTGAAGAGTGTGGCGAGCATTTGTATTCAGCTGTACTCTGATACCCCCAAATAAAATCCAGTGCAAGCAGTTGCCTTCAGAAGTCACCTAACTAGATCATAGAGCTCACCTGTGTGTGATTTAGTCTCATTATAAACACATCTGCTCTGTGACGGCCTCAGTGGTTTGTTAGAGAACATTAGTGAACAAACAGCATCACGAGGACTGAGGAACTCACCAGACAGGTCGGGGATAAAGAGATAAAGTTATAGTAAGGTTAGGTTATATATAAAAAAACAAAAAGCCAAAACATCCCAGGCTTTGAACTCAAAGAATTCCAAAGAGCAAAAAGGCACTATTCAATCCATCATCCAGAAAAGAAAAAGGATGCTACACACCAAGACATGACCATCCACCTAAACTGACAGACCGAGGAAGGAGAGCACTTATCAGAGAAGCTTATAACAGGCCCACTGTCCATTTGGAGGAGCTGCAGAAATCCACAGCTCAGGCACAACTGTGAGTGTATATTCCACATATCTGGCCTGTATGGAAGAGTGGCAAGAAGAAAGCCATTGTTGACAGACAAACATAGGCAGTGTTGGGGAGTAACAGAATGCATGTACCTGCGTTACGTATTTAAAATACAAAATGTAACTGTATTCCATTAGAATTACCTTTTTTAGTCTGTGGTAATCAGAATACAGTTACTTTGTTGAAATAAATAGAATACACGGCGGTCATTTCCGGTTCCATATGTTTGGCTGTCCCTTCTCTATGCCTTCTCCAATTTTGGTGATTGAAAGCAGTCGGGCGCAGGTTTAGCTCAGATGGATGGGCATGTGTCATATATCGCATGGCTGAGAGCGGGTTACAACGCATCCTCTTTTTAAAACATTTTTATACTCAACTTCCATATGGGATGAATACAGTTTCTCTGATTCTGATCGCTGGAAACCGAAACAAAACACACAGTAAGACACACAGCTCTAATGTAAGCGTCCTGTTATTGTTGGTGGCGTCAGTTACACATCGTGGGGGCGATTGTGGCTCAAGAGTTGGGAGTTCGCCTTGTAATCGGAAGGTTGCCGGTTCGAGCCCCGGCTTGGACAGTCTCGGTCGTTGTGTTCTTGGGCAAGACACTTCACCTACCGCCTACTGGTGGTGGTCAGAGGGCCCGGTGGCGCCAGTGTCCGGCAGCCTCGCCTCTGTCAGTGCGCCGCAGGGTGGCTGTGGCTACAATGTAGCTGCCATCACCAGTGTGTGTGAATGTGTGTGTGAATGTGTGCGTGAATGGGTGGATGACTGGTTGTGTAAAGCACTTTGGGGTCCTTAGGGACTAGTGAAAGCGCTATACAAATACAGGCCATTTACCATTTACACAATGGACCCAGAGCCAGCAGTGCACGGGCAGGAATGCATTTCTTACTTGGAAATGAGATGATCGACGAACTACTGCTGTGCGATTGTTATTACTATTAGTGAAGGATACTCGCGAATGAGCTAACATTGTTAGCTGGCGTTAGCTGAGGTTAGTTCATAGACTGCAGACTGTTAGGCCAAATACTCTTGTACGCCCGTTTGTACTTGCGTTTTCGCCGGACTTCATAAGTTTATACGGTGTCGAGAACGCAGTGCGTGATGAAATCACAGCTCCTGAGTTTTTGCAGACATGTGGAAGAAGGTGCTCTAGTCAGACGAGACCCAATTTTTTGGTCTAAATGCAAAGCGCTATATGTGGACGAAAAGTAACACTGCTCATCACACTGGACACACCATCTCCAATGTGAAATATGGTGGAGGCAGCATCATGCTATGGGGATGCTTTTCTTCAGCAGGAACAGGGATGCTGGTCAGAGTTGATGGGAAGGTGGATGGAGCCTAAATACAGGACAATCCTGGACGAAAACCTGTAGGAGGCTACTAAGGACTTGAGACTGGGAAGGAGATTCGCCTTCCAACAAGACAATGACTGAAAACATACAGCGAAAGATACAATGGATTGGTTTAGACCAAAGAATATTCATGTGTTAAAATGGCCAAAGTCCAGATCTAAATCCCATTGACCATCTGTGGCGAGACTTGAAAACTGCTGTTCACAGACACACTCCATCGAATCTGCCTGAGCTTTAGCTGTTTTGCAATGAAGAATGAGCAAACATTTCAGTCTCTGGATGTGCAAAGTTGGTAGAGACATACCTCAAAGACATGTAGAGAAAGGTTGCTCTGCAAAGTATTGATGCAGGGGGCCGGAATACAAAACATGGCAAACCAGATTTGATTTGCTTAAAATTTTGAAAACCATGCATCTTCTTTTTCTTTTTTGTACCACTTCACAATTGTGTGCTACTCTGTGTTGGTCTGTCACAGAAAATCACTAGATAGATAGATAGATAGATATTCGGTACTGTAATTACATCCTTCAAAAAGAGCAGTTCAAAGAAATCATTAAAAGCCAGAATTTACCATGACGTCTGTGCTCTCTGCGATTATGTGGAAACTATGATGACTGTAGTGGAAACACAAGGGAAGTGAAAAATCTCACTTCATCATTGGATGTTCCCTAGCAGCCTGAGACTGTTGTATCCAAGGGATGATCCAGCCCTAACTATAGGCTTTAGCAAAAAAAGAAAAGGGTTTCTGTTTCCTGAATCCAAACTGGAAGCTGGTTCCACAGAAGAGGGGCCTGAAAACTGAAGGCTCTGCCTCCCATTCTACTTTTAAATACTCTAGGAACAACAAGCAGGCCTGCAGAGCGAGAGCGAAGTGCTCTAATAGGGTGATATGGTACTACAAGGTCATTAAGATACGATGGGGCCTGATTATTTAAGACCTTGTATGTGAGGAGCAGGATTTTGAATTCTGGATTTAACAGGAAGCCAATGAAGGGAAGCCAGTCTCAGACCAACAGAATAGACCCAGCACAAGAAGCTACTTCCATTTAGGAGTTTTCAAGGCCTCTGGGAATTTCCTCCAGTTTTTATCCATCTATTGGTATCAAGACTGCATCTGTGAGATTTTCTGCCACCAAGGGAATTTTCCACGACTGCTATAGTTGCCAAATATTTCAAGTGTGTACTCATCCATAACTCGAATAAAAGAACAAATATAAGAGGAGGAAGACTCTGATTTTAGCCCTGCTTCGCAACCTGCTCTTCTACAAAGAAAAAGAAGCATCCTTGACCTGAGATTTCCATCATAAACTGGTTTCCCACTTATTGGGCTCAACCGACCGGGGGCAACATCCAGAACCACGTCTAGCCTTCCAGTGTCATCCAAGCTGCCCAGCTTTCTAGCCTAATTTCCACCAGTCTGTGAGGAAGTCTTACTGTGAGGAGCTTACACGGTCCATTGTTCAGCATTGCTTCATATCAGGTCCTCACCGGTGAAGCTATGAGCCAACTGCCTTTGTTCCACCTGCGCCCTCTTTGAAGAAGCAGAGCTCTCACAAGCACCTGTCTGCCTCTCTGCCTGGGGGCCGAACCTGAGCAGCCGGCGTGCTGGATGGTCCTGTGTTGTCTGTTGTTATATCCTCCTACCATGTTCTTGCCAGGCTTCCACAGGGTCTTCACTGCCTTTGACACCAGCTGACTGTCAAACCACTGGATCCTCGCCTCGTTCTTCTTTGACAGGCTTCTCAGCTATCTGACGTGCCCCGCCTCCACAACCTCCAGAGACGTCCCGTCACCCTGCTTTACTGCCCTTCTGCTCTGCTTGGTATTGGTATGCTCTGCTGAACTGCTTTTCATCAGGTAGCAGAGATGAGCAGGCTTGAAGGAGTTTTACTGTAACAAACTCTGTTTGGCTGCTTTTGTGCTAAAGTTGAGAGAGGCTATTAAAAGAAGGAGCCCCTGTCCTCTCTAACAGTTAGATCACATGAAATACATCAAAGATTTGGACAAATGACACCTGTAACAACATCCACCCAAGATACACAGACTGGTGTTGCTGCACAGCAGTGTATGTATCTGCATGTAAATGATGTTTCTGTCACTGTGCAGTTGAGATGTGAGTTGAACACTTGAACGTTGTTGTTTCCACGTGTGTGGGCATCATGGGATCATCATGGGGTTAGCACTGGTGCCTCACACGAGGGAGCGTGGGTTTGACTTTGTTCATGAATTTGCAGAAGTGTTGATTTTTTTCCATGAAATTTAGATCAAAATCTTTTTCCAAAGAAATAAAGTTTCAGTTTTAATGCTGTTTAAACATCTTTCAGAATCAACATCTTTGTAACTTGTTTACACGTTAAGTTATTCTGTACTTGTGGGATAGTTTCTTATCTTTTCTGTTGTCTATGAGACCCACAAACATTTTTAGAGAGCAGCAAACATACAGATCTTAAGCTTTGGCTCTTTTCTTTCTTCCTTCTTGCTCAGGTAGCGGTTAAAGCTAGAAAGTCTTTGCATGACAGCAGCAGAGAGGATGTGGTGTCTTAGAGCTGCACCACAGCCTGAACATCAGTACATCAGCAACAATAAATGCACAAAACATGAGATCATTTTTCTTATTTCTGACTTTCAGACACTGGTAACAGACACTCACTGACCTTGGTGTGTCGTGCAGATCAGCACTGCAGTCAGAGCTAAAAGAAAGAAGCAGGTTAGTCTGAGGTTTCACACTCATGAAGACGACAGTGACACCAACATTTTCCACTTCACTTCTCTCAGTGTGGGACTGTCTGGTTTGCTCCAGCTTATAACTGTCCCTCTCCTTCTTACTGCCAAAGTTTAAACTCTTTAACCTGGTTTGTAACTAAAGTCTGCTTCAATTATGTTTTAGGCAGATGTTCAGAAACTTGCGAATACCAAAAGGAAAGAGAAAAAAAACATAGATAAAATTATTAAAATTAAAATTAAAAACATAGGTGTGGATCAGCCTGAAGGATGATAAGGTGTGAATGTTTAATACTGCAAACATCGGTTACCAGTGATATCATTTACTCTGAACTCAGCCTTAGATTAGGACAGGAGAAAGGGATTCATATCTTCTCTCAAAAATCCTAAAAACTCTGAACACGACGAATGTTTTAGAACATTTATTGCAAAACCTGCAGACCAGCTTTACACTCTGACATGTTATAAACCCGCGAACTTGCTGAACATTGAATTTCTGAGGTTATTGTTAAATCTCAGCATCCATAAAAACATATTGTACTTACAGAGGAGACACAGCAGCGTTGTTTCCTCCATCCTCTGTCTCGGAAATGTTACCAACACTCTGATCCGCTCATGCTTACGTCTTTTAAACCCTCCTCCTTCCTGTGATTGACTCCGTTGTGGTTTTCTCACCTTTTACCTTCTTGCCAGCTTCTTTTGTTTTGCAGCATAAAGTAACAAAGAGAAGTTAAAACTTAAAGGTTAATATAAAGAGAAAACCGAGCCACAGATGATACGTGCATGGTGCGTTCACTGACAGGAAAATAACGATGGTTTATTTTGTGCGTTTAAGCGAAAAACCTGAAATTTCTATTTTTAATCTGAAAGATTCGTAAACTTTTATTTGTCTTGTTTTTTTTTTTGTTTTTTTTTAAAGTATTGAACCTAAAACATGTTTTCTTATTTAAATTAAGTCTCCAGCTGGTAGGAAGAAAAACACAAGCTGCATTTTTTCCTTTAGTTGTGAGTTCAGTTGAGTTCAGTTGAGAGGAAGTGAGCTGCAGGTGGGGGTTTTCTTTTCTTTAACAGGAGTATGAGAACCGCTCGCTCCTTTAACCACTAACATGTACATTTCCTCAGGTTTAGTAGAGCAAAAAGAGAAACTAATCTAATCTAATCACTGCAGCCGTGTTATTGGTCTACAGCCCAGACAGGCCCTGGATCTTTATTCCAATCAAAGTAGGTACGATTACTGATCAGCTGATCAGGTCATGCAATTAGGTCACGAACCCTGTGACCATATAAGCAAACATACACATGATAAACCCTCAAACCTGAGGTCTGACATCTGATTGTGGTCCTGAATCGACGTCACTCATCCACAGGCCTCAGTGCACAAACTAAACGGCACTTTTCAGGTTTAGCTGGAGGTAGAAATGCAGTGAGGACAAAGGAGCTTCTGAGCGCGCTCAGAGCGCTGCTCTGTTCACATCACTTGTTTCCAGGTGAGATGAAGTTCAAGCGGAGCAGCGATGTGGAGCTGAGTGTCACTTTTCTTATTAATGCTCAGTTAATCAACAAGCACCACAAGAGCTTCCAGATGATCCTTTTTTCATTTGTTTGTGAAGTAAAGTTATTTTCAGGTTTACTGATCTGTTGAATCATCTGATGCAAACAAACTGCTGAGCATCTTCATGTGGAACAAGCTTGAACACCTGTGCTCTCTCAGTGCTACAAACAGGAAACCACACACGTATAAATGAATGATTAAATCTTTGTGTTATAAAATAAAAGCATCATTGAGGTGACGTGTGGAGGAGCTGCTCAGCGGGTTCCCACATAATGTGGAGGAGTTGTTTCAGTTCGTGGTTCAAACAGAAAACACTTCTTCCTCTTCAATGGAAAGCTATAAATAGACACTGATGTGACAGACAGGTGCTTTATGTATGATCTGTATACTGTGCGTACGCCCACTGTGGGTCTCTCTGCGCTTAGTGTCAGCCTACTTTATGAGCTCCACACGGGTCTCAAAGGCCAAACAATTCAAAAGCTTCATCAAAACAAGACACCACTCATGTAGCTGGACCCCACTTATGCTCAGCAGTGCAGAGCTATCCAAACCAGAAATGCTTTTACTTTGAAGGATTCTGCACTTCCTTCTGACAGCAGCTCCTCTGAATGAAGACAATCTGTGAGTTATTTTTACTCATGTTATAAAATGTGAGGTTCTAGCATCATGCTATTCTTCTTTAGCCTTTAATGGAGGAAGCTTTTCAAACTGATAACATCAGTGCTGCTGTACTTGTTACATTTAGAACGGTTTTACAGGAACATCTGTAAAAAGTACAATGTAACAATTCTGTGAAATTACTTACAAGTAACATATTTAAAATAGTTTACTGCTTCACAAAGGAATAAGAATGTAACGTCCACAATTAGACTTTAATTGCAGGAACTTTTATTTAAAGAATTTAGCAGGACAGAAGCAAACGCATAATTGAAAAAATAATAATCACAAAAAAATCATGTCAAAGTATAATGAATTAACTTTATGAATCAAAATGTATTTATCAAAATAACGTGCTTGAGCTAATTTTGTTTCTGTTCTTATCTGTGGGAGGAGAGTTTGGAGATGAGATGGACACATACAGATCTGAAGGAGTTTTATCCCAGTATTGTCTGTGCTCTAACAGCTTTTTGTTGCTGGTTTTCTAGTAAATTTTTCTTGGTAAATTATCACCTTCCTGTTACTTTATAATGTAATGACAGCTTATAAATGTCTCCATTTCTTCAAATGTCTGAATAGAACTAAATGCTCTTTTTCTATTATCCTACATTTCATTCACTCACTCATGAACTCATCAACGTTTAAAGGCTACAACGTGTAAAATGAGTCATCAAATCTAAACTTGTGCTCAGATCAAAGTTTGCTTTATAGCTAACAGACCTGGACAGTGTGTGATACTGTCAGCTTGTAGCAGACCGGCTGTTTGGTAAAGACAGTATTGTTCAGTCAGTGTAATAAAAATAGAGTGAAATCATTTAAAACAATAAAATCTGCTCACAAACACGTAAATGTTTAATAAAAACGTTACACATGATGAAGAACCTCAGCTTCAGCTTACTGCACTGATACAGTCAACACAATATTTTCAGGACATGATCATTGAAATAAAAAGAGTTACGTTTAATTACATCATTATGGTCGTGAGAGAAGAAAAAAATAGGTCAAACAACAAACAAACAACAGGTCAAAAGTAGATCAAAAAAAAAAAGTAGGTCAAAAGTAGAGTTTTATATGTATTATATTTTATTCTTATCTGTGGATTTACAGACACCGTGGTAACACAAAGTTTTCATTTTAAGAAAAAAACAAAAGCAGGACAAGAAGCACAAAAACTGACAGACCAACGATCCGTCCTTCTTCCCTCTGTCTTGCTTTCCTCCATCTTTGTAGTCTTCATCCTTCTCTTGTTCTCCTGGGCCCACTGCTACAACACAAGTGAAGTCTATCCAGGATATCCATCCTTTATCTGACACCACTTTTGTAACAGGTATTACATTTACTGTATTTTCCGGACTACAAAGCGCACCTGAATATTAGCTGCACAAGCTAAAATCAGGGAAAAATCCTGTTTTGTACATACATTAGCCGCACCTGACTAAAAGCCGCAGGTGTTTCAATGTTGACTTATCATATGTAAGAGAATATGCACAAAGTGAATTGTCAGGAAAGAGATGGCTGTTTGGAGACACACCCCTTTTATTAATATTTTGAAAAACACTATGCACTATGTTGCCTGGCGGATGGACATGTGACCAACATACCACTCTTGAACCCCGATCCTTCCGCCAGGCAACGTAGTGCCGTACAACAGCGGAACAAACAAAACAAATCCTCTTACGATATCACAAAAATCATTTGCAATCCTTAGAAAAGCCGCAGGGTTCAAAGCTTGTGCAAAAAGTAGCGGCTTATAGCCCGACAATTACGGTAAATAATATGAGATACACATTAAATTATTGTCTCGACAACTTTGGACAAGAATCAGAAAGTTCTAGGTAAGACTATGGAGCCTTGAAAGGATCAGAGGAGGAACCACACAATGATAGATAAGATGTGATTTGAATAGAAACTGTATTGAAAGTTGTAAAGTTTACAAACCCTGACTGTCTAAAGCCGGCTTCCTACAGTGCACAAACGCACATTAAAGGGTCCAAAAATAAAATCAAAACCAACCATCCTCTTCAAGGAAATTCTCCAAAGAGTTTCAATTAAAGAGCTTCCGCTCCTGTTGCTCAGTCCACTTCTCTTTGGAAAGAGAAATTAGAGTTCCTTGTGTGTGTGTGTGTGTGTTTCTGTCCACTGGTTCTAACACTACCCGGGTAGATTTTTAAAGTGTTAGTCTTATCTGTGTCAAGGAATGTAGTAATAGTCCTGAGGTTCACTGAAGATGGATCCCACGGCTGGCCACACCGTACTCTCACAGTTCAGAGTGCATACATTACTATTTTATCTATGCTTCTTCCATCACTCATCTTTCAGTCAAGTATTGCTCAAGTATAACAAATTATTTTAGTTATATAGCGTCTCAACCATTATAAAATAACTTGAGTTACATCACACAAGGTTTAGTGCAACAGAAAATAAACCTTATATTTACCCTTTTCAGAATAAATCAACTTGTAAGATCCACTCTCCCATATTTATCCTTTTAACAGCTCGCTTTTAACTGTTCTTCTTTTTAAGATATTTCAACTTGAATTATTTCTGAGAAAAATATATCAACTTCTTAAAACATTAATACTTCAACAGAGTAATGAGATCCCTCACATTTTATAATCACAACTTTGAACTTTTTGCATCTTTATCAAATGAATTAACTTCTAAGTCAACAAAACTAAAAATGGTGCATTTACGCACTACATGACAACATTACTGCTCCTCCAATGTTTTGGAAAGCTAATTAACTCAACTGAATCACAGTAACGTTAGAACACACAGAAATCGCTAAGCAGTAGCTTAATACTAGTGGTTAACTATTGGCCCTAGCACATTTTAATATATTCCTTAGCACTTAAAATTGAATATCTACACATCAGTGATGTTACAGTACTTTAAAGATAAATATCACAACTCCGACTGGCTGTTTTTAAACAGGAAATATATTAATAGCAGTCAACTACATGTCTTTATGGCGCTAACATTCATGTAGCATCCCTTACCGGAGCTCGTGATGAGATAGCTACAGTCACAGACTCATTAGGAAGTCAATTTGAGTTTAATTCTGATTTTATTATTACATAGTTACATATTGTTACATAGTGAAGTCACAGAAAGTCGGTGCTGTCAGTTTATTCTCTTTTACTGAGTCTAATCATGATGTATTGCACAGAGAGGACTTTGTTCAATGAATAAGTGATAGAAAGTTTCCTTCATGAATGTTTCTTCATGTCAAGAAATGTGTCGTTGGGGGGAAAACATAATTCATCTTTAAACCTTTAGTGCTGAAACATCTCTCACTCTTAGACCTTGCATGAACACCATCATCCAACTTTATTCACTCCCAAAGGAAAGAACCCAAGCAAAATAAATAAATAAATAAATAAATACAGACCGCAAAAACAGAAACAGTGATAATTTTCACTTTATTTTTTGATTTACGGGATTGGAATAAATTATAAGGAGGGAACATTATTAATCGTAGATTAATCATATTTATATATCTTAAAGAAATATTTAAAAAAAGTACATTAAAACTTGAGCCCCAATCCCCCCCCCCCCACCACGACCCCTGTTTGGAAGTGGAAGAAGATACACTGATGGTTTATTTTTAAATCAGGATACACTTATTCTGACAGCTCCATTATCCATGACAACATCCAATCCACAGCCAATGCACACAAAATATATGAATAAAAAACACATGGAGCCTATCCCAGATCTCAAAGGCATTTCAATACTTTATTTAAACCTTTTAAAAAGTTTCAATACCTGTTATTTTTTAATTAAATTTTGTTTTTCAGTTTTCTTTGTAAGCATACTTGGTAAAAAGTCATTTTGAGACATTTAACACAAAGTATTGTTCCATAATTAGGATACACTCGTCATAGATTTGACTACTTTATTGCATTTTGCATTGCCTGTAAGTATTTATGTTTTTAATTTTTTATCACTTTTATATCTTATATTATATCTTATATATAATATTATATCACTTTTATATATGTTTATTGTATTTATTTTTGTTAGTTTGTTTCATCTATTTAATTTTGGCCAAACACACTTTATTGCATCAGTATCATGAAAATTCTTAAACTCACTGATTTCACTTTTGTCTTTCCTCGCCTCAACTGTTTGTTTTCATGTGAAGACGATCAGTTAGTTGTAAAAATCTGGATCTGGATTAGAGATCAGCAGTCATGAAATCACTGACTGAAGTCTCCAGAAACTAGCATCAGCATTCCTGGAGGATTCCTCTGACCTGTGTTTCATCAGTGAGCATCTGTAATAAATACAGATTCTTAGATGCAGCTGTATTCTTGTGGCTGCAAACAATTTTACAACAATTATGTTGTTTCATGAACATTTATATAAATCGGGATACCTGTTTGTACTGGTGGGCTTTACAGCAAGTGGACTAAGCCTACATTTGATTCTTGCTGCTTGATGATAACAGTTTCTCTAATTCATTAAAGATAAACTTATGATACTGATACACTTCTTAACTCAAACACTTGGCATTTTTCTCTTTTCTTCCTGCCTTCAAAAAGTTCAACTTTATTGATGTAGCAGCTCTTTCTCTTTTCCATTCTTACTGTTCAATACATGTAAAGCTTTCACATATTCACAGAGTGCTTTTAATATTAAAATAAAAACTACTATATACTGTTTTTGATCTCATTCAGCTGCCTTGTCTGCAGCAGCTGTGGTACTTTTCTGTTTTATGTCTAAGCTCTTCACATCTTTTTTTATTTTAAATCAGCCACTCAGTTACAATCATCTGTGTGATTGGTCAGATGTTGCTGATGTTGCCATGATATGTTGAACTCCCCTATAGCACAGGGCACAGATTCAGGATCATATTTTATGTCTGCATTGAATCCTGGGAACAGCAACAGAAGACTCACAGTTCAGCTGGAAGCTGGTTTGTTTCCTGACTCTGTTTTGTTTTATGTTTTATGTAGAATAAAGATCCAATAACAGCAGCAACAAGAAGAAGAAGAAGTACTGCAGAAACTGTCAGACCAGCTATCAGTCCAGTAGATAGATCCTCCTCCCCTCCATCTTTGTTGTCTTCATCCTTCTCTTGTCCTCTTGTCTGACCTGCAGGTGAGAAACAGGTGTGAGGTGTCAGCTGTCAGGTAGGTGATGAGTGAAGAACAGAACAGAATCCATTTCCTCTTCAAACTGCTGTCAGACATTATCTACTGCACTCTGATCACATCACTCAGACCAGCTGCTTTCTACAAAGTCTCATCAACAACATCTTTAGAAACAAACATCAACAACCAGGAAGCAGCTTCACCTCTGATCACACACACACTCAACTCTACTCACTCACCTGGAGGATCAACATGAACATAGGTGGTGTTGATGAGCTTCAAACCTCCTCTCTCTTCTTGGATGACCTGACATTCATATGTTCCAGCATCATTAATCGTCACATTCTTCAGAATCAAAGACACGTCTCCATCCTTCATCTGTCTGTCCTGCAGATCCACCCGGTTCTTAAAAGATGGATGCTGGTCGTCTGGAACAAAGTGACCATCCCGGTACAAAAGGACATATTCATCTCCCAGGTCAGCTCTGCTCCACTCTACAGCTCTAATGTTGTTGTTTGCAGCTCGACATGTCAGAACGATGTTCTGTCCAGACTCAGCTGTGATGGTTTTCTGGTCTGTAAGAGGAAACAACACAGAGCAGAGAGGTTAAAGGTCAAAGTACAACTGTTCACTTCTACAGCAGCCAATCAGAAACACACAATAAAAGACAGTCTTCTGTTATTAGATGATGATCTTTGATTGTGTTTCTTCTTGTGTCAGCTGCTCCCTGAAGGGAGCAGCTGACACAAGAAGAGGGAGAACATTAGACATTACAAGAGACTAAACTACATTTAGTTCTTATATAGTGCTTTCCTACTCAAACATGCTTTATACAACTGGCTTCATTCACCCAGACACTTTTTTCTATGTCGTTGATTTCTATCTAACACACATTCGTAGTCTGCTGGATTTATCTGAGAACAACCTGGTGTTGGCATCTTGCCCATAGATATTTGGCACACAGACTGGAATCAAACCATCAACCCTGCAATTAGTAAGAGACCTCCTCTACCACCTGAGGTCATCCGACTCCATCTTTAAACACACTGACAGTGATGTTTGATCAGTGTGACCAGTCACAGCAGGTTATAGATTATCGGTCACTGATTTCACTGTTTAAAGCTTCATACAGATTGGACAGACAGATAGGATCACATGGTGAGTGAAATAAATGCAGAGATGGTCACCTCAATATTTAATAATTAGTTATCTTTGGTCTCTGGCTCTATTTCACAATGTGTCTTTGTCCTGTCTTTTATATCTTGTGTGATATTTCTGCCAGAAACCTGATTCCATATAAATTATTCCACCTTAAAGCAGCGCTGCTAACTGACTTTAGCATTGTCACAAACGACCACACAAACCGACCGACACAAACCAAATAATATGAAAATCATTCTTGGGGAAATATCATTAACGCGTAGCCCAGGCTCATTCTCTTCATTCCTTGTTATCTCACATATAAACTCTGTTAAAAGTTTAGTGTCTAACAGTTAAATCTCACCTGCAGAGACGAACACGACAAACATCAGCGTGGAGCAGAGCGACGCAGTTACAGCAGACATGTCCGTGTTCTCTGTTTCTGCTCATCGGACTCTTAGTTTGTTCTGAGTCTGTTGGTATTTTCACTGAACAACTGAACCTGAGTTTAAACCTGAACACATCAGATTAAATTTAAGGTTTAAATAAAGATCAAAAAAAAAAATTTCACTCGTTCGCTCGATCTCAAAATGGACGACCTGTCTCTTAAAGAAATTGAGCCACGTGACGTTGGGATGTGTGACGTTGGGATGTGTGATGTTGGACTGTAGTTGGACGATGAAATGCATCGTTAAAAAAAAGGTGAAACAATTATATATAAAATATATCAAATCTAAATGGATGTCATTTAGATTTGATATATTTTATATTTTGTATTTTTTTCCTGTATAAAAATGGATATTGTACTATGAAGGAAGCAGTATTTACCTCCATAAAAGCTGTTCTATAGAACTTTTTTGAGGAATAAAGAAGCAGCAGAACATACAGCATCAAAGTCTCACAGCTTTTGTTTCTTCAGATGATAAAACCCCATCTGAAGAATTAGTTTCATAAGATGTGTTTTCACAGATGAAACCAGCCAACAGTAAATCAAATACTTCACATGACCTTCATCTGTAACCAGTAAAGTGAAGCGTTAACACTGGCTCACATGGATTAACATGAACAATCTGTTAATCCACTGAAGCTCACAGACTTCAGTCAACCTGTCAGATTATCTAAGAAACTGAAAGACGTCATTTTAAACACTTACTGTTGTTCTGAAGGATCTGAAACCCTCAAACACTCTTCTGAACATCAGGATGGAAAATTATCCACAGATAAAAACAGTGTGAGGTCAGCAGGAACTTATTTAAGTTTCATTTCAGGTGAGCAAAACATTTTACAAAAGTAAATCACTCAAGAATGATAAAATTGAAGAAATTGTGGGCAAACTGACATCTGTAGCAAAAAAATACAGATCAAACCAGCCTGTACATCCATTCACAGACAAACAAATCCCTGAAGTCAGAAATGGGAATTTGTTTCACTGACGTATTTGGATTTGAATAAAACCAAATACTTTGCAAACACTCCGGGTGTGTTTTCGACTCAGAGGCCCTCCCAGCATGCAGGAGTAGGGGATCGAATCACGTTACTTGCTAAACTACCTGCAGTCCCTGCACGTACCTCCACCTGTGAAATTATATTATTGCAATCACACTAATCGACACGCTGGAGAGATTATATCTCTCAGGTCTCTGGTCTGCAAACGCCTTGGTGTTCTCCCGGATACACTGGAAGAGGTGGCCAAGGAGAGGGAGGTCCAGGTGTCTCTGCTTAGGCTGCTGCCCCCATGACCCTGCCCCAAATACTTTGTTTTGTTTTGTTCTGATCAGAATCATATTGAACACTGGTCAGCATAACTGGTGCACAGCATGATGTTCAGGTTTAGGATGTTGAGGGCGGGGCTTAGACTCTCTTGGTCAGACTGTTTGGTGACTGTTTGGTGATCTGGACTCTTTGGTTTTGTGTCCTTTTGAAGGATCAACAGCACCAGTGTCACTGTCACGTATCCTGCAGCTCCCTACCACCTGGTGGGACATTGTTCATAATATTGTAAAAAAGGGAAAAAGGATTACATCAACTTAGTCTCCTTTTCCTGACCAGTTTTCCTTTACTTGGATGTAATCAGAGTGGGTAGGTGACCTGATAAGGACTTAGAAAAAAAGAAGAGCCTGTGATGTAAATGTACAAAAACAGCAACTATCTGATGCTGTAAATTCCATTGTCATACAAGCATGTGAATTGCTCAATAAACATATCTTGGAAAGAAAAAGAAAAAGTGTGCTGAGAATCTGAATGACTTTATACAGGTCTCATTAAAAATGTGGTGCAGGATCTCTGCTGTGGAAACCAAAATGCACACAGTGTGTTTGTACCCTGATGTTTTTCATGCAAATTATATTTAAATGAGAGCAGCCTGTAAAAATATCTCTTCGTCACGAAGCTAGAAAACATTTAGGGCCAGAGTTACTGACAGTGCAAAGCATTAACATTAAAAAGATTCATTAAAGAAGCTCAGAGTCACTTTGTGAATGAAAGCTACACAAAATGTTATTGTCTAATAGTTGGGTCAGCTGTTCCACACACATTTAAGGTGGATTAAATGTGTAAAAATGCAGTTCTCCTTTGGAGAAATCCTGAGCTCCACTTTAGTCTCAGTCCTCTAGTGAGGACATCCACATGCTATCCACATGCTAGCTGGAGCTAGCATTGACATGCTAGCTCCAGCTAGCATGTCGATTTCAATGTGATCTGCTTTAATTATTAACATATACTGGTTCAGTTTGTCATGTTCGCTGTTTAATAACTAAATAACACAAAAATGTTATTTATACTTGACTTTATGTAAGAATTAACAGTGTGTTTGTCACATCTGGCAAAGCAGATAGCATGGAGTGAGGTGATTGTCCACCCAAATGCAGGCACACGGAGACAAGGGTGAAAGATAAGGATAAAGACAAAAGCGAGCCTTTATTTCTGGCTGTAAAATTACTATGAACAAAAATCAGACTTGATGAACAGAGGAAAAAACCTAAAAAAAAAAACCTAACTAAAACCCAGACTGGGGAAAGCTAAATATGAAACACAAGAAACACAAGAAAACACGCAAACAATCCAAGTGTTGTGTGTTTCCCTGAGAAACTGAGGGAAACACCGACCTTACGAGACAAGGGGAAGCAAGACTAGATACACTGCACACAGGATAAGAACTATCAAAATAAAAGAGGAAACACACCTCCCGAAACTCAGACGCAAGACACACAAGCTTAACACAGAGACAAGGTGACTAGACATGAAACACGGGACACGGGAAAAGCACAGTGACAGTGTTAGCTGTTAGCATTATTATCTAACCATGCATGCACTCCCTCATGCTCCATCATCCAGGTCATGGTACTTTTAAGACAGGGGTGTCCAAACTTTTTTCACTGAGGGCCACATACATAAAAATATAGGAGGGGCTGGGCCACTTACTAGAAATTAGGTATATAACCATAACTTTAGTGTATTAAAGTTAGAAAAATCACTTACAAGTGGTCGAATATATTATATTGTTGAATATAATTAAAGACAAAACTGCCTTCATCACAGCTTTCCATAAATGGATCTTTATTGAATTATTCAGAAAAAGCTTTGGTAGCTCATTCTCAGAACAGCAGCCTCAGATTTCTTCTTAGACAGAAGATTTACAGCACAGAGAAAAAACAATAAAGGGGAAAATGGGACGGGCACATTTCAAGTTTGTTATTTAAGTTATTAGGCTTAGCAACACACCTATTAACGTTCGTTTGAAACCGTTATCAACATTAACAGACTGAACTGGACTTAATAACAGGAGTGTATATAATTTTAGTAAATTATTCTGGTGAGTATCAGCTGCGCTGGGTATGTAAATCGGGACATCCAGCCACGGTGCTGATCGCCACTCGTGCCAAAAATCCAGACAAATGTCACTTGATCAGGGAGCAAATCTGCATCAGATGAGATCAGCTGACTTTGCGTGTACGTGGGCTGTGCACAGCGGTGTGTGCTCTGTGTGTTAACAAGAAAAGCGCATATAAGAAAGTGGCGTGCAAAAGCAGGGTAGTGACAGAATTGATGCGCATTATTGATATTTGAAGCATGTGTACCTGCACATTAACACACGGGTACTGTGGAATATATTTTTTACTCACCTAAAGCGCTCGTGCTCTCGTCCACTCCCCGCAAAAAAATAGCAGCTGTGCGGTGTCTGTGGCATCGGTGCTCTCATCGCATGCGATGGAGTAAAGATCAAAAGCACTGCTTTATCAGACAGTTGCAGTTTAATGTTGGCTGACAAGTCTTCAACAACTGGATTTCTGGACATGCTGACGTTGTTGACGGGCGCATTATTTCGGTGACTTTAACGAGGCCGTGTTTTATGAGGTCTCCATCTGAAAAAGGCTTGCCATGTCTTGCGATGAGTTGGGCGACCTCATAGCTGCTATTGTAGCCTTTTCCTGGACCTTTTGAGCACGAAAAAATTACTGTTGCTGACCCCGCAGGAGAGCTACCCCTTGCTTTAATTTCTGCTCTCGCTCAGCACCAGTGTAGGATGCATAGGCCTGATGTTTGGTTTCATAATGACGTCGTACATTATACTCTTTCATAACTGCCATAGTTTCAGTGCAGATCAAACAGACACACTTCCCCTTGAATTCTTTGAAGAAATATTTACTCTCCCACCATGTCTGAAATTTTCTGCATTCACTTTCTACCTTTCGCTTCTTTGGTTCTGCCATGTTTAGTAACTAACTTGGGGTAAATTTCTTCTGTGATTGTCCTTTTTGGTGGAGCAACTGCCTCGATCGACAGTAGCTCCCCCTGGTGTTAAAACTAAGAAGTGCAATACACTCAAGCAAAAGTTGAAGTGCGGGCCATATTCGATTGTATTTATAAAATTACTTGCGGGCCAATTAAAAATGGATCGCGGGCCGCACTTGGCCCGCGGGCCGGAGTTTGGACACCCCTGTTTTAAGAGTTTGAGTTGAAGACAACTGGACCTCTGTTTATGGTCACGAGGATGCTTCACCTCTTCAGTTCTGAAAGCTGATGGAGAGTCTCAGGTATTTAACTCCTAGTGAGGTTGTGATGTTGGCAGTGGTCCTGAGAGTGGCTCAACCACCCTGCTGTCAACTGGGTTACTGAGGTCACATGGGTCAAAGTGTGAGTGTGTGGGGTTGAATGGCCTGGAAGGGATCCCAGGACTATGTTATAGGTAGCCAACACTTTTTCTATGTTTGAACTTAATGTGACCACTAGAGGGAGGCGTGTGCCTGTTAGTGCTGTGAATGCGTCATGACTGTCAAGCTCAATTATGTTTGTACAGTAGTAATAAATACCCACCTCATTCTAAATTCTAAAGGAATAATAATGAATAAAAAGCACCAGAGCAGGTTAATGTCGCAGCATGTGTTACCATGATGATTTACCTCAAAGTGAACCACCTTCGTAGAAAACCCAGTGTTAACCAATAATTACCTGGATAAGTCAAAATCTAGATTCCTGTAGTCACACACCTGCTAGTTTTGTGCCAAAAGTGAGTTTTACTGTTTCTATGTGTTTTAAATGTGTGATATCTTTACTTATCCTGTTGACTACAGTTACCAACATATGTCATCTCTGACATAAACCCTTATTAAGTCTTTTCCTTGTAATAAAACACTTTTAGTTAAGAGCCTTTGTGTGCTGAGTCGTCTTTATGGGTCCAGCTACCGGAGTAATATATCATTGTGGTGGGCGTGGTTTGTGGCTCAGCTGCAGGGGAGGGGTGGAGCAGTGGGGTGTGGTGTCAGGGGATGCTCCACACACCTGTCCTCCATCATCTAATCATGCCTTCTCTATTTCAGCAGGATGTCGTGACCTGTGGGGAGAGAGACGTGATGCACAAGCAGGTGAATAAACCATGTAAATAAAGTGCTCAAGTCTCTGTAACGCTCTGTGCCTTTGTCCTTTAAATAAAAGACGTTTTTTATCGTTGTTAAAAACACTGACATATGAATCATTAAAAAGCATAAAAAGGCACCTAACTCAAAGGATGAACCAGCAAATAACCAATTTATTTATATGACTCAAATTCTTCTAGATTAAAGCGGAAATGTATGAGAAAAATTTAACAAGAAATAACTTAGAAAATAGTTTGTCTTTGATAAAGGAAACTCACGACTTTACACATTTGGTTTGCTGTGCTTTATGCCAACATTAGATAACCTAATATAATATTCTTGTCAACTGGATTTGGCAACAGAGAAGTAATTATATATATTATAGCACAGAATCACCACATTATCATCGGCATCCAAACTTTGAACAGATGTAAACTTTGTTCAGAACAAACTGATGTAAATTTGTGTATCAAAAACTACAACAAAATGGATGCAAGGACATCACTGGTTACAGGTTAAGATATCAATATGATCAGTGGTACAGCAGATTAGAGTAATCGATCCTTTGAGTTTTTTTCTTCTTCTCAAAATGTAACCGTGGCTCAGTAGTCGGCTTGATAGTGTTGCACTTGTTCAGGGTTTAAACCAGGAGTGTCGAACTCCAGGCCTCGAGGGCCGGTGTCCTGCAGGTTTTAGATGTGTCCTTGAACCAACACAGCTGATTTAAATGGCTAAATGACCTCCTCAACGGCTGTGTCCCAATTCAGGGTCTGCAGCCTTAAAGGCCGCATTTTAAGGCCGATTACGTCACTGCGACGCGACGAAGGCTGTCCCAATTTGAAGGCTGCTCGAAATGCAGCCCTCAAATGCGTCCTTCATTTCCCTGAATTTTAAGGACGTGGCGGTGTAGACTTCGTGGCCCAACATATCCCAGAATGCATAGCGCGGCGGTGGATGTGGATAATTTTGCCGAAAAAAAAACAGCGGATGAGGGGCGCCTGAAGAGTAAACTTTAAGTAAGTACTGAATATTATGTCACTTATTTATGTGCAAATGTTTAATAACGAAGAACATTAAAACATTACTGTTGGCCACATGTCGGCAAAGTCATGTGACATTAGTGACGTTTGTACTAACTTGGTTTTAAAGCCTTTACTTTAAAATATACGCCGTTCAATAGCTGAGCTTAATCAGAGAATGATCAAAGCTCATGTAGAAACAAACAAACAAATGAACAAAAGATTTTCTCCTTCATTTCTGTCAAACAAAGCTGTATGAAACGTTTCCAGCTGTTAGTATCATGGTTGCTAGGCAACCTGGGCAGCGCGACAGAGGCTAGACCGTCCCATTTCACAAGCCTCACACTTCCGGCCTTAGCGGTCTTTGAGTACGCGGCCCTTGAGGACCGTTGAGGCTGCAGACCCTGAATTGGGATACAGCCAACTTGTCTTGAAGTTCTCCAGAGGCTGGTGATGAACTAATCGTTTGATTCAGGTGTGCTGACCCAGGGTGAGATCTACAACCTGCAGGACTCCGGCTCTACAGGCCTGGAGTTGGACACCCCTGGGTTAGTTGTTCATTTCCATGTCTGAACTTCTTGTAGCTGTGGTAAACAGAGGCGTTACATTGTGAACTGTTCTTTGTGTTGGACTGCCATCTTGTGGTGCATTTAAGAATTGTTCAGAATCCTTAATGCAGTTTTTGCTTGCTTACAAAATCAGGGTGATGAAACTCCATGAGAAGATTGTTATGTGTGTTTTAGGCCAATTATGTTTCTTCTTCACAAACCACATCATGTATTATTGCAGAGTCGACCTTACAATATAAAGCACCTTGAGGTGACTGTTGTTGACATTTGGAGCTGTAAAAACAACATTTAATGTCTGCTCCTCGTGCACGGTCACATTGCATATAAAACAAACGTTCTCGTGCATGTACGGCTTCTGACTGAGGATTAGTGCAGCAACACAATCCAGCATTAAACTGATGAACACCCTTCTGTACAGTTATAAAATAGCTTTTTTGCTACAAGGTGATCCTCAAGCTAACAACTTGCATGTTGGTATAATGCAGCATGATGTGTATGTGGAGGTCAAAAGAAGATGTGTCAGGCCTGAAATCTGCAGCAATCATTTATTTCTGGTTCATCACATGAAACAGCCAATCATAACCTATATAATAAAACCTTTCGACCTTCAACCTCTGTACGTTACAAAAACACTGATAATAAAAAAACATTACACAGGTATAAATGTAAAGATGAGACATATAGATGAAGACACATTAAGGACATTTACATTGTTCACTTCATCTTCCTGCATCAAGCTGAATAGAAGCTGGCGAGGTTCAGAGTTCAGAGTCAGAGAGAAACATCTACAGTTCACATGAATCTTTAGTTTCATACAGCGTTCGCATCCCTGTGAGCAGTCAAGTTGATAAGCTGGATTTACTTTAAAGTAACAAAAACAAGCTTGTTATACAAACTTGTTTTTTTCACACTGTGCTGCAGTTAAAGAAGGAAAGGCCACACGAGGTTGATCTTTTACACCAACACAAAAAACCTGCTTCATTTAAAGTTCATTTGAATGAAATTAACCTGGATGTTAACGATGGTTAACTAACTTATCTTCAGCTCATCTGTGTAACTGTCGTCCTGTGAAGACGTAAGAGGCTTTGTGATCTCTGGATCATCGAAAGTCTTAGATTGAAGTCGTCTTTTTATCCAAAACCCAACAACACCGACCACAAGAAGCACAGCGGTGCAAAGAGACGCGGAAGAAACTGCCACTCCAACTTTCAGTCCAGCAGGTCCATCCTCCTTCCCTCTGCCTTCCTTTCCTCCATCCTCCTTCCCTCTGCCTTCCTTTCCTCCATCCTCCTTCCCTCTGCCTTCCTTCCCTCTGCCTTCCTTTCCTCCATCCTTCTTCCCTCTGCCTTCCTTTCCTCCATCCTCCTTCTTCCCTCCATCCTCCTTCTTCCCTCCATCCTCCTCCTTCCCTCCATCCTCCTTCTTCCCTCCATCCTCCTCCTTTCCTCCATCCTCCTTCCCTCTGCCTTCCTTTCCTCCATCCTCCTTCTTCCCTCCATCCTCCTTCTTCCCTCCATCCTCCTCCTTTCCTCCATCCTCCTTCCCTCTGCCTTCCTTTCCTCCATCCTCCTTCTTCCCTCCATCCTCCTTCTTCCCTCCATCCTCCTTCCCTCTGCCTTCCTTTCCTCCATCCTCCTTCTTCCCTTCATCCTCCTCCTTTCCTCCATCCTCCTTCCCTCTGCTTTCCTTTCCTCCATCCTCCTTCTTCCCTCCATCCTCCTCCTTCCCTCCATCCTCCTTCCCTCTGCCTTCCTTTCCTCCATCCTCCTCCTTCCCTCTGCCTTCCTTTCCTCCATCCTCCTTCTTCCCTCCATGCTCCTCCTTCCCTCTGCCATCCTTTCCTCCATCCTCCTTCCCTCCATCCTCTGTGTGTCCTCCTGTCGGACCTGCAGGTGAGAAACAGGTGTGAGGTGTCAGCTGATCAAATGAAATTAATTGGACTTAAAATGTATTCTTGGGGATAAAAATCCTGATGAAGCTTATAATTTATCCTCTAGTAGCTTTAACGTCAGCAGCCTGGGCAATAGATTAGAATCAAGTACGAAAACATTTACACATTTACACATTTTACACATTTACACATTTTACACATTTTACACATCACTAAATTAAAACTGTGTGAATTTTAGTGGTTTTAGTGAGATACGGTTTAAAAAGCTGCACATATGAAACATTTTCCCAGCAGAGAATCGACATCACACTGAATACATGCTGGACATGAAAATTCTTACAGATGATTTTAAACAAAACTCTGAACGTGACCAGGTTATGTTTTTAACATTAGTTACCATGGTGATTTAACCAGGTAAAAAGAGTGTCTGACACAGAAAGTAACATAGTTCGCTCAGACATTAATCTGACTCAAAGACAACAGCTGGAGAAACATCTGTCTACCTCTGACATCCACCAGCTCATCCATACAACAAACAAACATCAACAACCAGGAAGCAGCTTCACCTCTGATCACACACACTCAACTCTACTCACTCACCTGGAGGATCAACACGAAGGTGGATCAAATTGAGCTTCCATGAGTTTGTATCTTTCATGAACACACCACACTCGTATGTTCCAGTGTCATTAATCGTCACATTCTTCAGAATCAAAGACACGTCTCCATCCTTCATCTGTCTGTCCTGCAGATCCACCCGGTTCTTAAAAGATGGATGCTGGCTGTCTGTAACAAAGTGACCAGCCTGGTACAAAAGCACATGTTTATCTACCAGGTCAGCTCTGCTCCACTTTACAGCTGTGCTGTTCTTGTTTGGAGCTCGACATGTCAAAGTGACGTCCTGTCCAGACTCAGCTGTGATGATTTTCTGGTCTGAAAGGGAAATAAGACAGAGCAGAGAGGTTAAAGGTCAAACTCTTTGAATCTACAGCAGCCGTATGGCTGTATCCCAGTTCAGGGTCTGCAGCCTTAAAGGCCGCATTTTAAGTCCGATTACGTCGCAGCGATGCGACGAAGGCTGTCCCAGTTCAAAGGCTGCTCGAAACGCGTCCTTCATTTCCCTGAATTTTAAGGACGTGGCGGTGTAGACTTCATGGCCCAACATATCCCAGACTTCATAGCGCGGCGGTGGGTGTGGCTAATTTTGCCAAAAAAACAAACAAAAAACGGCCGAAGAGTAAACTTTTAAAAGTAAGTACTGAATATTATGTCACTTATTTATGTGCAAATGTTTAATAACGAAGAACATTAAAACATTACTGTTCATGATCATCATGGTCTGATTTTCTCACCCAATAAAGGAATATTTCATACATCAGTCTGCTCTTCATTCTATCAGACACAGTTATCACAGCTCGCACATTTGCTTTTTATACATATATGTAAGCATTGAGCCAAATGTAATAATGCCAACATATTAAACGAACAGTATTTGTCTCTTATCCTCCTAGGACCTGGCGTCCACATATGTGGACATCACATTTTGGGTTATTTAGACTAAAATACTCAATTTTGCTCTACATGGGCCTGATATCCACGTACGAGGACATTATACTGCCACTGTTCTGTCAAATATTTTAAACAAATATCCTCATATGTGGCTCCCATTGTTCTTAAAAACAAAAATAAGGTTAAAAAAAAATCTGATAATTCTGTTTTTACATTCATCAGGCCCCAATGTGCCCAGATATCAAAGAGAAATTAAAAATGCATGTCATAGAAGAGTTCGGGTTTTAGGAGGTTAAATATAATACATCTACATACACACTGTCAAAGATACTCATATTTACACTGACTTTAGTCTCATGAACAACATTAGCTAATTGTTATTTACTAGCTAATCTTAAATGACTGTTCAGTACAGAAATGAAGCCCAACAATCATGTTTTACAGTCCCGTGGTCTCAGCCTCAGATACTTATTAAATCACACAAAGCTCATGTAGAAACAAACAAACGAACAAAATCCTTCATTTCTGTCAACCACACGTTTCCAGCTACCATGGTTGCTAGGCAACCTGGGGAGCGCGACGGAGGCTAAACCGTCCCATTTCACAAGCCTCACACTTCCGGTCTTACAGCCATATTTCGCACATGACTATGAAAGGCGGAAGAGGAAGTAGTTCCTTTGAATGTAGACAATCCGAATATTATAGTTTCTTTCCACTGTGTTCCTGTTAATGATAAACTACAAATGTACCCTAAATTACTAAAATATCGATATTTTAATGTGAGAATCGATTCTAGAACATAAATGATTGGTATCGGAGGAATCGATATGTCAGGATCGATCCGCACATCACTACTGCGCGTGCTCCGGAGCGTGCGGTCGCTAAATTGGGACACTTCCTCTGTCTCTCTCACAGATGTTAAGTGTCCACTCAGCCTCTTGTCTCCGTCACACACAGACAAACTGAATCCATATGAAAGTAATTCTTTACGAAATGTTGTTGACATATAAAGAATCTGATACTATTTAATCATCTTTATGTCAGAGTCAGATATATTTGGGCTTAAAACAGTTAAATCTCACCTGCAGAGACGAACACGACAAACAGCAAAGTGGAGCAGAGCGACGCAGTTACAGCAGACATGTCCGTGTTCTCTGTTTCTGCTCATCGGACTCTTAGTTTGTTCTGAGTCTGTTGGTATTTTCACTGAACAACTGAACCTGAGTTTGAACCTGAACACATCAGATTACATTTAAGGTTTAAATAAAGCTGAAAGTCACTGACTGAGAATCTGAGACGCTCATGCAGAGGCTACGCTTTCGATTCTTCTTCTTCTTCTGGTTTATTGGCGGTCGGCAAACAGCAAAATGGTGCATTACCGTCACCAACTGGTGTGGAGGGTGGACCGAAATGACAAAAATAAATAATAATAATAATTTAAATCCTTCCGAACAAATGGGTCTGCCTTAAAAACCAAAATACACCCTGATAACTTTCACTTATAGAGCTCATGCGAAACAAACAATCAAGTCCAACTTCACTTTCATATCATATTTTTGATCAGTTGTCTCCTTTCCATATCATACTTCTGACAATGCAATAAAACATGTTCTATTGTTTCCTGTTCCCTACTGCAGTCACACTCCTCTGTACAGTGTTTACTTATTAAAAATGTGCTATTTAAACCAGTGTGTCCAAATCTCAGTCGAGATATAACCGTCTCCTCTCTCCTGTTTCAGCCTGTACTTCTCATTTCCACCACTTTTCTTTGGATTTCATAAAACCATCGCACACACACCTTGGCTCGTGTGATTAGGTATCTGGTTTGATTAAAAGGCTCACATGGAAAACACATATTGGGGAAATAACTGAGAAATCTAAAAAGGTTTTGAATATTTTACATGTTTAAAAAGCAGCGAATGGGTTGCAGAAAAAACAACATTAAAAGCTTTATATATAAGTGTCATTAGATCAGTTATGGATCATGCATGTCTGGTCTATGTCTCAGCAGCTAAAGGGTTGTTAATTAACTTGGATAAAACCCAGTATCAAGTGTTGAGCTGGTGTTTTGGGGCCATTAAAACTACACCCATGTTTCAATTACAAGTCGAAATGAATGAACTACTGTTAGAAATAAGAAGACATCAGCTTTAACTTACTGGGCAAAGTTAAAGGGACATGGTGAAAAACACATAGCACATGATATAGTTAAACCTTGTCAAAAACAAGAAAAATAAAGGGAATCAATAAGAAGTTTTGGTTAAATTACAGGAAAAATACATTAGAAAGGAATTAGTAACAAAAGTATTAGTTCAGCAGTATCATTTCCAGTTTTACCACCATGGTTATACAAACAAACAACTCCTGATTTTCATTTACTACACAAGGTAAGAGGGCTGATATCACACATATATAATATTCATGTTAAAATATGAATAAGCATGTGTGGACAAGACGAGACATTTGAACATTTAATGTTAGACTGTGGTAAATAACAGGAAAGCAACAAATACTCAAATTTGAATAACTGAAGAATTGTATTCAGTTAAAGGTAAAATAAATATTTCAAAGGAATACAGGTGACGTAATCAAAAGGACAATATTTGGGTTTCGAGAGCAACTGCGGTTAATATGAGAAAAAGCGAAAAAACTGAAGTTGTTTGCGAACCGCGATAAAAAGAGGAAGAAGTAGTCGTATTTTTTAAATAAACTTTATTTAGAACAATAACAATGACAATCTCAAACAGACAATCGAATCATTCCGTGCACTCCCCTTTCTTTTCTTCCAATCAGAGGAAAACACACCATTACGGAAGAGGTAGTAGTAGCGGTGTTGCCAATTTAGCGACTTTGTCGCAATATTTAGCGAGTTTTCAGACACCCTTAAGCTGGGCAGACACTGCGCGATTTTTTCAGTCACGTTATTCAGCTTCTGCTCAAACTGCACGATTGACTCGCAGGGCTCAGAAGTTCATAGGTCATATGTAGTAAATTATTTTAGGGTGTCTTTTTTAACTGACTTTGTCTCTTCCACGATGTCATTTCTCTCTCCTACAGCGTCTGTTACAATTATTCAAATTGGGCGATGACGTCATTTAACGACTTCTAGCGACTTTTAGGACAGCCAATAGAAACTTCCCTTACCGAGGAGTCGGCAAAACTGAGTAGTAGTAGTTAAATCGGAAGTGTGGAGTCAGTTGCTTAAATCTTTCAGCTTTTTTTAAACCTTAAATTGAATCTCATCAGGTTTTAAACTCAGGTTCAGTTATTCGCTGAAATTAGCGACAGATTTAGACTTCAGAACAAATCAAAGAAGCGCTGGATCATCAGTAATAATGACACGGAAATGTCTAACTGCATCACGCTGCTCCGCTTTGCTGTTTGCTGTCGTCGTCGTGTTCGTCTCTGCAGGTGAGGTTTATAGTTAGAAACTAAACGGAGTTTATCTGACAACAATAGAACAGTATCGACTAGTTTACCTGTTGATAATAATAATAATAATCATAATAATAATAATAATAATAATAATAATAAGGATTTAGTTTGTCTGTGTGGACACGAGGGTTGGTGGAGTCTCGTGTTTTTCAAAAATAAAAAACCAAATTAATAAGCACAGAGTTTTAAAACATTTTATAGGTTGTAGAGAATTGAAAATGGTCATTTGTTTAATTTGCAGTATTAATAGATCAATTTTTGCTTAAATCAAAAGCTATTTCCATCAAAAAACACCTTAACAGGTCAAGTTACATATTAACATAGCACCCCTTATTTGATAGCAGTTTCACATTTCTTGGATGTTCCATGGATGCAACATTCAAGTTTCAACTTGAAAAAATAAATAAATTATAGACTGTATTTTGTCAGGTTCCTGTTTCTGTTGACCCAGCGTTTTAAGTTTTAGTTTATTTGGATGTTGTTTATGTTTAAGTTAGTTAGATTAGCGAAGTTCATTTGGTTATTAGACTCCTTGTGTTTTCTGCCCCTGTATTCCCTCACCCTTTGTGTTTCATGCTGAATGTCTTATGTTATCAAGTTTGTATTGTCATGTCTGTGTCTCCTTCCTGTTTTATTTTGAAGGAGTTGTGTGTTCTTTGTTCATCATATTTAGTTTAACTTCCCCTGTCCTGTCATTAGCCTCATGTCAGTCAGCTGTTCCCGCATGTGTTCCCACTTCCTCTAATCACCTCCTGTGTATTTAAGTCCTCTGTTTTCAGTGTGTCATTGTCAGATTGTCTGCTTTGTTTCTCGGCCAAGAGTTCATGTCAAGTTTTCTTATGTCTGGTCCATGTTCCTGTTGTAGGTTTTTATTTAATTTAGCTCACCCAGTTTAGTATATTGTTAGCCTTGCCTTTTTCCTTTTGTTTGCAGTTAATTTGCCAGCCACAATAAACGGCTCGTGTTTGGTTATTCAAGTCACGTTTCATGTTTTGTTTCGTCTGCATTTGGGTCCACCTTTCACTCTACACACAGTCAGCCCCGCTGATTGTGACATATTTATACAAAACATGTGTATACTTACTACATTTGAATCACATGTGTTCTTGAAGAAAATGTATCTAAATCTGCCACTAAGAGACTCACAGTGTCTTATAATGAGAGGCTGCTTTCTCTCACACATTCTGTTCACTTATTATCAGCACATGTTGTTGTTCTGTGGAAGCTAACATCTTGTAGTTTCTGACACTTTGCATGTTCAGCGTGAGGCTAAAATTCCCCCTCAGTGGGTCACTGGTGACCTGCTGGATGTTCAGAGGTTCATAAACAAAATATTTAAAGTCAATCATTCTGATCATAATTGTACTTTGACCTTTAACCTCTCTGCTCTGTGTTGTTTCCTCTTTCAGACCAGAAGATCATCACAGCTGAGTCTGGACAGGACGTCACTCTGACATGTCAAGCTCCAAACAACAAGACCAGAGTTGTAGAGTGGAGCAGAGCTGACCTGGGAGATAAACATGTGCTTTTGTACCAGGCTGGTCACTTCTATCCAGACAGCCAGCATCCATCTTTTAAGAACCGGGTGGATCTGCAGGACAGACAGATGAAGGATGGAGACGTGTCTTTGATTCTGAAGGATGTGACGATTAATGACACTGGAACATACGAGTGTCGTGTCTTCATGGCAGAAACAGACTCATTGAAGATTCCCAGCATCATCTACCTGGCTGTTCTTCCTCCAGGTGAGTGAGTAGAGTTGAGTGTGTGTGTGATCAGAAGTGAAGCTGCTTCCTGGTTGTTGATGTGTGTTTGTTGTATGGATGAGCTGGTGGATGTCAGAGGTAAACAGATGTTTCTCCAGCTGTTGTCTTTGTGGCTGGTAGTCTAGAGTTGACTTGTTCTTACTTATTATCAGCACATGTTGTTGTTCTAGGGATGGGTATCGTTTAGATTTTATCTGATACCAGGACCAAACTGGTACTTTTGAAACGGTGCTTAAAAAATGGAGAACACAAACTTTGTCCAAAACCTCTCATGTTTAGCTGTTTTTTTTGTAAAAAGATAACAATGTTAGCCTTTTCTGCAGCTATGGGGCATATATGGTATCACTCTTGGCTGGAAGCAGTGCTTAAACAATGGAAAAAAACACAAACTTTGTCCAAAAACCTCTCATGTTTAACTGTTTTCCACTTTTTTTGGTCATTTTAGCCTTTATACCGGTACCCATCCCTAGTCACTGGTGACCTGGTGGATGTTCAGAGGTTCATTAAATCCAACATGACTAAAAACTCAAATGTCAAAGGAAATAAACAAAATATTTAATGAGCAGTTGTACTTTGACCTTTAACCTCTCTGCTCTGTGTTGTTTCCACTTTCAGACCCAAAGATCATCACAGCTGAGTCTGGACAGGACGTCACTCTGACATGTCGAGCTCCAACCAAGGAGATCAGAAGTGTAGTATGGAGCAGAACTGACAAGCCAGGATTTGTGCTTTTGTACCAGGATGGACACTTTGTTACAGACAGCCAGCATCCATCTTTTAAGAACCGGGTGGATCTGCAGGACAGACAGATGAAGGATGGAGACGTGTCTTTGATTCTGAAGGATGTGACGATTAATGACACTGGAACATACGAGTGTCGTGTCCTCAATGAAAGAACCGGCTCATGGAAGATCATCAGTATCGTCTACTTGAGTGTTCCTCCAGGTGAGTGAGTAGAGTTGAGTGTGTGTGTGATCAGAGGTGAAGCTGCTTCCTAGTTGGTGACAGGCAAGTGCAGAGGGGGGGGGCTAGAGGGGCTTGAGCACCCGCCCCTTTCCTGATGGGTGCCCAAAGTGCCCTTTTATTGAGTCAACTTTTTAAAAAAATTATATATTTTTTTTTAATGTGTGTGTGCGTGCGGAGTCCTGTCTGTGCCCCCCAACAATAATATTTAACTATTAATCACAGTTTTGCTAAATAAAAGGATCTGGCTTGCATCAGTCACATGATCACATTTAACCAATGATCGCCCTTGACGGCAGAACGCGCTGGTTACGAGCCGGGAACGAGCTCACAAAGAGCTCGCGCATTTTTTGCGGTCCGGAATTGTAGGAGAAACACAAATTAACTCAGAGACACAGACTAACGCGACAAAATCAATAAGTAGGTGTACAGCGTACACTGTAGTGTATAGCACACAGGAGTGTTAGCTTATTACGTACACGTTGGTAAGTTGTTTTGTTGCAACTGACGAACTGAAACAAACGAGCGTGCTGTGTGTGCAACAGCGTGACAAACATTACCTGTCCTTTTATTAACTGCACAAGTAGTGCTGGTCATAGCTGCTGGATACCTGTGTAAGGCTGTCATGGGTCTGTAGCTCTGTCACCGTTTTAGGGAACATATTTAGTTTTAAAGTAAGTTACAGAGCTTTTCCTGCCTTTCTGGAGGGATTATATTTCACTAAAAAAACGATCTAATATGCATGTCCACATAATTATGCATTATTATAATTATAATATATTAAAAAAACACACGCTGTATTTTAAAGAACAAACATTAAGAAGCAGATTATATTAGATTTATATTTTAAATAAGACAAAATTTGGATTTTACAGCAGTAAAATTATTGTATCTCTACAGTTTAAAAATGTAATAAGCTTTGCCCCTGGACAGAGTGGATAGTGAAACAAATGGAATCATCATAATGACATTATTTCATATTTATTACTTCTCCCTCCTCATTGCTTTATTATTGTAGCTCTAGTAATAAATAATAATGTAAGGATTCTGGATCAGCACCATGATGCCCATAGTATATACAGTATTCTCAAGAAGGTCTAAAATGTCACTGTGTGCGCGTGCATGTGTGTGTTTTATTTAGATGGATTTAAAAAAAAAATATTACTCATGATATAACATTGTCCAGACATGCCTGGTAAGGACATGAGGAGGAAACAGTAGGAGTTGTGTGAGGCTACTAAAGGCAGGGCTATAACATTTTTCTGTCATCATTTTATTATAGATTAAGTGCAAGAGTTGTTAGGTGTGGATAATTAGATTATAGTTTATTGCAATAGCAAGTTGTGCCTTGTTCTCAGATAGACAGCAAGTGGAGAGTGATATATGAAAAGATGGGATGGAAGGAAGAAGAGAAGCAAAGAGTGATTCACAGGCAGAGCCTAAATTATTTCTCACAGTTTTTTGTTGCCTTATGGTTCCAAGCGCTGTCACCAATCTTTGCATTTTGTTATTATCTCATGACACTTGTTTAATCAGCTACCATCTCTCCTATGGACTTTTTAATGTCTACAGTCTCAGATCAACACAGCCCTGCCCTCCAGCACTATCCACAGCAACCCCTCTATAGCAACATTGTACCCATCAGTTAAAACATCGGCTACGTTTGCTTTGCCTTCTTGCCCATATTAGATTCTTGATGAATGTGTGTTGTTGTTATTCAGCCTGGCTCAATGTGCCCCTTTTTAACTTTGAGCACCCGCCCCTTTAAACCTCTCTGCACGGCCCTGGTTGTTGATGTTTGTTTGTTGTATGGATGAGCTGGTGGATGTCAGAGGTAGACAGATGTTTCTCCAGCTGTTGTCTTTGTGGCTGGTAGTCTAGAGTTGTAGAGCAGCATTGTTTGGGTAAGGTTAGAGCAGAAACAAAGACATTTATGAATCCGTCTCTTCTTCTCTTGCTCTCTAACTCGTCTGTAAACATGAAACTCAGATTACACAGGAAACACGTGATCTCACCCAAAGAACAGTCACCGTCTTGCTTTGAAACAACCAGAACAAAACAAAAGCACGTTTGCACTATTTCAGCACGGCTGGAGCACACACTGGCTGATGTGACAATTCATGGATATAATTTCCAATCTTTTTTCTTTAGCTCCCACCACATCTTTAACAACCATGTGGGGTCAGGGGTCATGTTTGGCTTGAGACTTTTGAAAAGTAAATCCATCCATCCATCCATCCATCCATCCATCTTCATCCGCTTTATCCGAGGCCGGGTCGCGGGGGCAGCAGCCTAAGCAACGAGGCCCAGACCTCCCTCTCCCCAGCCACCTCCTCCAGCTTATCTGGGGGAACACCAAGGCGTTCCCAGGCCAGCCGAGAGATATAATCTCTCCAGCGTGTCCTGGGTCTGCCCCGGGGCCTCCTCCCGGTGGGACATGCCTGGAACACCTTGCCCAGGAGGCGCCTAGGGGGCATCCTTGTCAGATGCCAAAACCACCTCAGCTGGCTCCTTTCGATGTGGAGCAGCAGCGGCTCTACTCTGAGCCCCTCCCGGATGGCCGAACTTCTCACACTATCTCTAAGGGAGAGGCCAGCCACCCTTCGGAGGAGCTCATTTCCGCCGCTTGTATCCGCGATCTTGTTCTTTCGGTCACTACCCACAGCTCGTGGCCATAGGTGAGGGTAGGGACGTAGATCGACCGGTAAATTGAGAGCTTCGCTTTTACACTCAGCTCCCTCTTCACCACGACGGACCGGTGCAGCGTCCACATTACTGCAGCTGCAGCCCCAATCCGTCTGTCGATCTCCGGCTCCCTTCTCCCATCACTCGCGAACAAGACCCCGAGATACTTGAACTCCTCCACTTGGGGCAGGAACTCATCCCCGACCCGGAGTGAGCACTCCACCCTTTTCCGGCTGAGAACCATGGCCTCAGATTTGGAGGTGCTGATCCTCATTCCCGCTGCTTCACACTCGGCTGCGAAACGCTCCAGTGCGAGCTGGAGGCCCTCACCCGATGAAGCCAACAGAACCACATCATCCGCAAAAATCAGAGATGAGATTCTGAGGCCACCAAAGCGAAAGCCCTCCGCCACTTGGCTGCGCCTAGAAATCCTGTCCATAAAAATTATGAACAGAACCGGTGACAAAGGGCAGCCCTGGTGGAGCCCATCACCCACCGGGAACGAGTCCGACTTATTGCCGGCAATGTGAACCAAGCTCTTGCAACGGTTGTATAGGGATCGAATGGCCCGTAGCAATGGGCCAGACACCCCATACTCCCGCAACACCTCCCACAGGACACCCCGAGGGACACGGTCGAATGCCTTCTCCAAGTCCACAAAACACATGTAGACTGGTTGGGCAAACTCCCATGCACCCTCAAGTATCCTCGAGAGGATGAAGAGCTGGTCCAGTGTTCCGCGACCAGGACGAAAACCGCATTGTTCCTCCTGTATCCGAGGTTCGACTAGCGGACGAACTCTCCTTTCCAGCACCCTGGCATAGACTTTCCCAGGGAGGCTGAGGAGTGTGATCCCCCTGTAGTTGGAACACACCTGCCGGTCCCCCTTCTTAAAGATGGGGACCACCACCCTGGTCTGCCAGTCCACGGGTACTGCCCCTGATCTCCACGCAACATTGCAGAGGCGTGTCAACCAGGACAGCCCTACAACGTCCAGAGCCTTCAGGAACTCGGGGCAGACCACATCAACACCAGGGGCTCTGCCACCAAGGAGTTGTTTAACTGCCTCAGTGACCTCGCACCCGGAAATTGGCAGGTCATTCCCCTCATCCCCAGACTCTGCTTCCTCCTCGGAAGACGCGTTAGTGAGATTAAGGAGGTCCTCGAAGTATTCCTTCCACCGCCTGAAAATTTTCTCAGTCGACGTCAGCAGCGCTCCGCCAGCACTATACACAGTGCAGGTAGAGCACCGCTTTCCCCTCCTGAGACGCCTGACGGTTTGCTAGAATCTCTTCGGGGCAGTCCGAAAGTCTTTTTCCATGGCCTCTCCGAACTCCTCCCACACCCGAGTTTTTGCTTCAGCCACTGCCCGAGCCGCATTCCGCTTGGCCTGTCGATACCTGTCGGCTGCCTCCGGAGTCCCACAGGCTAACCAAGCCCGATAGGACTCCTTCTTCAGCCTGGTGGCTCCCTTCACCTCTGGTGTCCACCATTTGGTTCGGGGATTACCACCACGGCAGGCACCAACCACCTTGCGGCCGCATCTCAATGCAGCAGTTTCGGCAATGGAGATGCTGAACATGGTCCATTCGGACTCAATGTCCCCCGCCTCCCTCGGAATGCTGTTGAAGCTCTGCCGGAGGTGTGCGTTGAAGATCTCGCGGACTGGGGCCTCTGCTAGACGTTCCCAGCACACCCTCACTACGCGTTTAGGTGCACCAGGTCTGTCCAGCGTCCTCCCCCGCCACCTGATCCAACTCACCACCAGGTGGTGATCAGTTGACAGCTCAGCCCTTCTCTTTACCCGAGTGTCCAGAACATATGGTTGCAGGTCTGGTGATACGATTACAAAATCGATCATCGACCTACGGCCTAGAGCGTCCTGGTGCCACGTGCACTTATGGACACTCTTATGTTCGAACAAGGTGTTCGTTATGGCCAAACTGTGATTAGCACAGAAGTCCAATAACAAAGCACCGCTCGGGTTCAGATCAGGGAGGCCGTTCCTCCCAATCACGCCCTTCCAGGTCTCGCTGTCGTTACCCACGTGAGCATTGAACTCTCCCAGCAGGACAACAGAGTCTCCAGGTGGAGCACCTTCCAGCACCCCCCCAGGGACTCTAAGAAGGCTGGGTACTCCGAACTGCCACTCGGCGCATAAGCGCAGATGACAGTCAGGATCCGTTCCCCGACCCTAAGGCGCAGGGAACAAACCCTCTCGTCCACCGGGAAAAACCCCAACGTACCGGCAGCAAGCCGAGGGGATATTAGAATACCCACCCCAGCCCGCCGCCTCTCACCAGGGGCAACTCCAGACTGAGACAGAGTCCAGCCCCTCTCCAGGAGACTGGTTCCAGAGCCCAAGCCATGCGTAGAGGTGAGCCCGACTATATCTAGCCGGTACCTCTCAACCTCACACACTAACTCAGGCTCCTTCCCCACCAGAGAGGTGACATTCCATGTCCCTATTGCCAGTCTTGGCAGCCGGGGGTCAGTCCGCCAGGGCCTCTGTTCCTGGCCGCCACCTGTTACACAATGCACCCGACCCCTATGGCGCCTCCTGCGGGTGGTGGGCCTGCGGGAGGATGGGCCCATGTCTCCTCTTTGGGCTGTGCCCGGCCGGGCCCCATGGACTAAGGCCCGGCCACCAGACGCTCGCCCTCGGGCACCCTCCCCGGGCCTGGCTCCAGGGCGGGGCCCCGGTAACCCTATCCCGGGCAGGGTAAACTGTTCCCTCGATATTCTTTTCATAAGGGTCTTCTGAATCGCTCTTTGTCTGGTCCCTCACCCAGGACCAATTTGCCATGGGAGACCCTACCAGGGGGCAAAGGCCCCCAGACAACATAGCCCCTGGGATCCCTGGGACACACAAACCCGTCCACCACGATAAGGTTGCAATTCACGGAGAAGTGAAAAGTAAATCATGTGTTTGAAAATGTGCTTCTTTAGCATCAGGCTAAAACCCTGCTGTACCTGTGATCTGGTCAATGGTCGCAGCTCTCTGTCCCATCCAACCAAGTTACCCTTTATACATATGAAGTGCATCAAACGTACGAATGGAGACGAGCGTCTGACTGACTGCTGCAGTCCAGCATCCATCCACACTCAGATGGCCTCCATCAGTTTTCTTTAGCACAGATGTGTCCTGCTCACTCTGGAGTCAGTGTTTTCATCCTCACCTGTGACAATGTGAGACTCCAGCTGAGCTAGTTTTTTATTTATTCATTTACTGACTTATATTATGTCCTGATAGTTTAACCTTAGAGTTGAATCTATGTGTAGCTGAGCAGACTCGGTGCTCCCTGCATGTTTCAGGTGTTGCTGTTACAGAGAGAGGACGGCTGCTGTCACTCTGTCAGGTTTAGATCAAACTAAGCTGGCAGTTTATCTGAATACAGGCAGGGCTTATTGTAAAGTTTATATCTTTACTGCAGCTGTGTTAAAAACATGGCTGCCCTCTCGCTGTAATGAGACCAGCTGAGCAGAGTGACTGATCTGTAAGCAGTTTCCAAACTCCTGAGACTGATCACAGTGTGGCTTTGAACCTCTCATGCTGAAATCATCAGTATCTCTGTGACCAGCTGTGATAAACTGCTGATAAATTAACACATTAATCTTTGTGCTATAAACGTACCAGAGCAAATACATAACAGCCATATTTGTCACGGTCCGGCTGGCAGACCGTGGAGATGTGGGGAAAGGAGGACCCAGGCGCGGAGCTCTGTGTGTAGACAGTGCGTTTATTTACAGTGTGGTAAATATTGATGCACAATTAATCCCCGTGCTCCCGTGTGTGTCGTCCAGTGGCGTCCGTGTTCGTGCTGCCCGCTGTCGTGACTCTGCACACCCTGTGCGTGCTGCCCTTCCTCTCCACGTTCCTCCTGTAGGAAAACAATAGAGGCAGTCGTTACCACGCACGCACGCACGCACACTGACTTGGGAGTCTAACGTAATGATCCCACGTCAGTGGGAGCTCCAAGAGTCTCCTAAGTATCTCCCCTGACGAGCCCTGATCAGCAGCAGGCTACAAGGCCTGAAGGCGCCTGTAAACAAGAGTTCAGACACACCTGCGCACGCACGCACGCACGCACGCACGCACGCACGCACACACACCGACTTGGGAGTCTAACGTAATGATCCTACATCGGTGGGAGCTCCAAGACTCTCCTAAGTAGCTCCCCTGACGAGCCCTGATCAGCAGCAGGTGTGTGGCTTCGGGTGTGGCCAGTCCCCTAGCAGGGCCACACCTACCAGGCCTGAAGGCGCCTGTAAACAAGAGTTCAGACACACCTGCACCCATACACACACACACACACACACACTCATATCTACAAACATGGAGAAGAGGGGCAGCAACACCAAAAATACATCATCTGTTTCCTTTTAAGAAGCTCGAAAAATCCACCAGTATTTTCTCTCTTTAGACATATTGTGAATAGTTTGTATTAATCTGTTGTCCTGAACTAGAAGAGGAAACAGATTCTGTTCTGTTCTTCACTCATCACCTACCTGACAGCTGACACCTCACACCTGTTTCTCACCTGCAGGTCACACAGGAGGACACACAGAGGATGGAGGGAAGAAGGAGGATGGAGGGAAGGAGGAGGATGGAGGGAAGGAGGAGGATGGAGGGAAGGAGGAGGATGGAGGGAAGGAGGAGGATGGAGGAAAGGAGGATGGAGGGAAGGAGGAGGATGGAGGGAAGGAGGAGGGAGGGAAGAAGGAGGATGGAGGGAAGAAGGAGGATAGAGGGAAGGAGGATGGAGGGAAGAAGGAGGATGGAGGGAAGAAGGATGGAGGGATGAAGGAGGATGGAGGGATGAAGGAGGATGGAGGGAAGAAGGAGGATGGAGGGATGAAGGAGGATGGAGGGATGAAGGAGGATGGAGGGAAGAAGGAGGATGGAGGGAAGAAGGAGGATGGAGGGAAGGAGGATGGAGGGAAGAAGGAGGATGGAGGGAGGAAGGAGGATGGAGGGAAGGAGGATAGAGAGAAGGAGGATGGAGGGAAGAAGGAGGATGGAGGGAAGGAGGATGGAGGGATGAAGGAGGATGGAGGGAAGAAGGATGGAGGGAAGGAGGATGGAGGGAAGAAGGAGGATGGAGGGAAGGAGGATGGAGGGAAGAAGGAGGATGGAGGGAAGAAGGAGGATGGAGGAAAGGAGGATGGAGGGATGAAGGAGGATGGAGGGAAGAAGGATGGAGGAAAGGAGGTTGGAGGGAAGAAGGAGGATGGAGGGAAGGAGGATGGAGGGAAGAAGGAGGATGGAGGGAAGGAGGATGGAGGGAAGAAGGAGGATGGAGGGAAGGAGGATGGAGGGAAGAAGGAGGATGGAGGGAAGAAGGAGGATGGAGGGAAGAAGGAGGATGGAGGAAAGGAGGATGGAGGGAAGGAGGTTGGAGGGAAGAAGGAGGATGGAGGGAAGGAGGTTGGAGGGAAGAAGGAGGATGGAGGGAAGGAGGATGGAGGGAAGAAGGAGGATGGAGGGAAGAAGGAGGATGGAGGGAAGGAGGATGGAGGGAAGAAGGAGGATGGAGGAAAGGAGGATGGAGGGAAGGAGGACGGATCTGTTCGACTGATAGCTGGTTTGTCAGTTTCTGCTGTGCTTCTTGTTGTTGTTGCTCTTCTTATTAATCTGATCTGCAGAAAAGCTGAGAGGGGTTTTAGCACGAGAAAACAAAACCAGAGAAAAAAACTTAAAAAAATAATTGAAAGGGCTGTAAAGTATTCAAAGCTGAATAAAGCTGAGCCTGATGTTCCATGAAGTCTCTGTTCCCAGCATGATGAAAAACATAAAAACAGCCTCATGTGACTTTTCCTCCTTAAGTCCAGCCCGCTGGCAGACAGCTTGTACTTTGTTCTCCGTGGTTTGTAAATCCATCGTATCAAATTTGACAGAGTTTACAAACTGTTATAGACTCAGTTTGGCCTGAAACTTGGTGACTTTTCCTAAACTGACCCAAAATACACGACAATGAATGTATGTAAATATTTTATACTGTTGTACAGATGATGCAGAAGTTTGACTCGTGTCTGTTCAGATTTTCAGATCCACCAATTTGGCTCAAATTAAGGAACATTGTGATTTTAGGGAAAGTTGACACTCTGAAAACATTTTCATACAAACTCACAAACATGATGTACACACTCATGTTTGTGTATCTTTGATGAGACAGAATTAGGTCTCACATGAGACCCGATTCATGGCTGAACCCTTTATGGGTGACATGACATCATACATGTCCTGAAGTGGATTCTGGATTTCTGACGTCCTCAATCATTACAGCAGTGAGGTCAGTGTGATGACCTGATGCTCTGTTCTCTGGCCTGACAAAGCTTTAACTCCAAGCATCTCTCCACTGTTAGAGCTTCAGTTTTCTATGGCCTGACAGTGTGAAGCCTCCACCTACATCACCGAACTCTTGTGTCTGTGACCTTCTTTAAACAGCTTGTTTTTGTGTTTGTGGTGTTTTGCTCGGCTGTGCCTTTTTTTAACACTGTTTTGTTTAACTTTGTTTTTTTTATATCTCTGGAAATAAAAGTTTGGTTTGTAAAGAAAATGATAATGAGTGAAATCAGTCTGTCTGTCTACATTTATGAAGAAAACAGTGATCAAAAACTCAAATATTTACTCAATAAACTGAAAAAAATGTTAAGATTTAACGTTCCTGTGAATCACTAAACTAAGATGTATAACAAGACGGGGTGAAAAAAGCTCCACCAGTGTGTCTGACGATTGACTGCTGGACCTCTAGATCTTCCACTTTATTGAAAATTACAAGATGGCCTCTTAGCTGATGGACAGACACACTGCAGAAGACTTGGTAGAAGAGCCAATAAGAGTTTTATTGTTTTTAAGAATTACAAATTCTGAAGTGGACCCACCACCCATGTCTGTTGCATACATTAAACCTGATGATCTGCTGCATCGTCCTGCAAACATATGAGGTGACTGTGGAGATAAATGCAGATACGTAACAAGGACAGTTGTTTTTTTTCTATTAATATTCAGTCACGAACAGCAAAAACAGCACATGTGATCGACAAAACTGAATTGCAGAAAGCTGTACGCCACATAATAATAATAATAATAATAATAGTTGCAGTTTTCTCTCCTTCAGCTATGTCACAGCCTCCAAAGTGCTCCTGCTTTGCAAAGGTCTTCAGCGAGCGACAGCCCAACACCAACTGACAGTAACCGTGCAGAAAGTAAAGGAAGTGGTTGCAGCTCTTTGTTCATGGACCGAAAATTTCTGTGTGTGGAGTTCAACACCGTCCACTCAGACACTGCATTACTGGATGGTAGATTTAAAAAGCTTGCATTCAGTGACGACAGAGCTGTTGATGAGGCACTTCAGAGAATAACTGCCACAGCAGCAAAGTGCACTCCCACTCAGCTCCACCATTACAGGGCCAAGTGAAGGAGGAGCCACAAACGTCTGCTGTGTGGAGCCTCTTTGATGAAAGAGCTACAGGAGATGCTGCAAAGAGAAATACTACAGCTGATGTTATGATGGAGATGAAATGTTATCTTGAGGAACCCCTCATCCAACAAGGAGAAGGCCCACAGAGCTGGTGGGAGGCCAAGGCCACAGTCTTTCCATACCTGTTGAAGGTGATGGAGGGGAGACTGTGCATTGTGGCAACATCTGTTCCTTTGGAGAGTCTTCTCAAAAACTGGGCAGATACTAAGGAGAAACCACATCAGTTTTCAGTTTTCAGTTTCAGTTTTCAGTTTTATTTGTCATATGCAAGTTAGCACAGGGTCAACATTGCAATGAAATGTGTTTTACGAGCAGCAGTCACTCAGCAGCATGATATAGTAGGAGAAAATATAATAAAATAAAATATAAAAATATAAAAATAGTAAGGAGCAAAATATTAGAGAGACATGGTAAAAGAGAAAAGATGACTAAATATATATGTATCTATAAATATATGTACACTAGTGACATATATATATATATATATATATTATATATAAATATATATATATATATTTCTTATATATATATATAAGAAAATCTTGAAAAGAAATATGACGGGAGGGCAGATGGGATATTGCACAGGAATGAGCAGCAGAAAATTACAGTATTGCACTTTTAAATATAAATATCAATAACAATAAAGTGAAGTGACCAGTGCAGATTAAACAGAGTACTTGTGAAGCTGCAGGGTAGCTTCTGAGTGCTGTGTTGTGTGTGTTTAAGTGTTGTGGTTGAGGTGTCGTACGGCTTGGTGGTAAAAACTGTTTTTAAGTCTTGTAGTTCGAGCAGACAGACTCCTGTAACGTCTGCCAGATGGTAACAAGGAGAACAGCTGATGTGCTGGGTGGCTGTGGTCCTTGATGATGCTGTGTGCTTTACGGAGGCATCGCTGGAGGTAAATGTCCTGAATGGCAGGAAGCCTCGTGCCAGTGATGTGCTCTGCTGCCTTCACCACCCTCTGTAGTGATTTACGGCTGCTGGCAGAGCAGCTTCCGTACCAAACTGTGATGCAGCTCGCCAGCAAGCTCTCGATCACACACCTGTAGAAATTTGAGGTGATGTTGGCGTTCATGCTAAACGTCCTCAGCCTCCTCAGGAAGTAAAGCCGCTGGCGAGCTTTCCTGATAGCAGTGTCTGTGTGAAGGTCCAGGAGAAGTCCTCGGTGATGTTGACTCCAAGGAACTTGAAGCTGCTGACCCTTTCGACCTTGACACCGTTGATGTGGATGGGCTGGTGTTCTCTGACTGGTCGTTTCCGGTAGTCCACTATCATCTCTCTAGTTTTGCTGATGTTGAGAGTCAGGTTATTTTCCAGGCACCACTCGTACAGTGCCATCACCTCCTCTCTATAGGCCGTCTCATCATTGCCTGTGATGAGGCCTATGATGGTTGTGTCATCAGCAAACTTGATGATGATGTTGGACTCGTGTTTAGCAACACAGTCGTGTGTGAACAGGGAATATAGGAGGGGGCTAAGCACACAACCCTGTGGCGTACCTGTGTTTAAGATGAGTGATGAGGAGGTGTGCTTACCAACTCTCACCACCTGGGGCCTGTTTGTGAGGAAGTTTAGAATCCATCTGCAGATTGGTGTTCCCAGCCCAAGGTCGACGAGCTTCGTGGCAAGTTTCGACTGCCTCAGCCCATCCAAGCTGAGGCAGTTGATTTTTCTGAATGTCGACCTGCACTGAGGACAAACTGTTTGGCTGCTGAGTTTGGTTCTGTTTTGTACTGTGGATTTGTTTACAGTGGGCTTTTTTTGTGTTGAATTAAACTTAAAGGTTTGATTAAAATATTAAACAACAGTAAGAATGCCTGCTTTTGTAACAGAACAAAAACACAAAATTAGGCAATTATAAGGCTTTTCATACACTTTTTACACTACATGCAAAAGGGTTTGTCAACACACAAAGCATTCACATTTGCCAAGTAAAGCTAAAGTATGAGGGTACAGATGATAATAAATTAAGAGACATTTGGGAGCCACAAGACATGCAAGATAATCCAGAGCTTAGATCTAAATAAGGAAGTCTTAACTCAGTAATGGAGAATATCCTCACACACTAAGAAGCACCCGGGGAGGGAAGTCCTTCATTACTCTGTCAGTCAGGTAGGTGATCAGTGAAGAACAGCACAGAATCTATGTACCTGCACTGTTCAGCTCAATTTGTGGATGCAATAAGAAGTAAAGTGAGAGTGATCAGCTTACCAGTGACTGTGATATTAACCAGGTTACTGATGGCACCATTACTGGACTCACACCAGTAAACTCCGGTGTCGTGAGGCACCAGCATACTGATTGAACATGATTGATCATGTTGCTGTTGTCCCCACCCATCTCCACACTCAGCCCTCTGCAGTTTGCTCGTGTTTCTCCTCACAGCCCAATCAGGAAAGCTTTGGTCCTCCTCACAGATTACAGTCACAACATCTGCCTCAGAGAAATTAGAGATGTTGGGACTCACGATCAGACGAGCTATGAGGAAGAAGAGAGATTAGATATTACTCACGACTGAACTTCTGGGACCGCTCCGCCCCCTGGTGGCCTGATTTGATAGTGAAAAATAATTTTCTACCAGGCTGATGTAATAAAGCTGTGGAATCAGGAATGAGGTTTCGGGCATTTCCCCTCGGCCAGGGGTCTCAAACTCGCGGCCCGCGGCTCATTGGAGTTTGAGACCCCTGCCCTCGGCTATTTGCAAGTAGCACAGAGAAGAGCAAACATCTGAAGAGGCACAAGCTCCAACATTTTAGTAATATGAAGAACAACTTTGTTGCTTGACCAGCACGTTTTGGCCTGCAGACCTCATAGTTTTCGGAGGATGAGCATTTGTTCGAGGGTCCACTTTCTGCCAGCTCTTCATTTCTGTGGGTGAGAGGAAGTGGGCAAATTCTACAAATGTCATTTAAAGATTAAACGACTCACTACATGTGAGTTCATGTTAGCTAGATAACACACATGCCTTAAAGACATAAAGACCTGGATGGCCACTAACTTTCTGCTTCTTATTTCAGATCAAACTGAGGTTATTGTACTCGGCCCTGAAAATCTTAGAAATATGGTATCTAACCAGATTCTTCCTCTGGATGGCATTACCTTGGCCTCCAGTAACACTGTGAGGAACTGGAGGCTGCATGCCCCGTTGGAAGGCTTTAATTCATTTTATCTGTGCTTGTTTAACAGGAAAAAAATAATCACAATTAAAGTGAGACTAGTGAGGAACATAAGTATTTGAACTCCCTGCGATTTTGCAAGTTCTCCATGTTAGAAATCATGGAGTAGATGCATTCCCACTGTGATAGACAGCTTTTAAGAAACAATTCTGGAAATCACATTGTATGATTTTTAAAGAATGTATTTGTGTAGCGCTGCTGCAATACAAATATAGCAGCAGTGCTACACAAATGCTATATATCAGTACATCAGCAGTACCTTTTTCCTTTTGGTCATCCTGAAATTACTTTTCATGATTTTAAGGATTCCAAAAAACTACTTTGGCTTTACTGAAGCAGTCGCATTTCCCCCCTACAGGCTTATATTTTCCTGCTTTACCGTCTAAAACTAAATCAGGGAAATGTTTACGCTCTGTCAAATATGCACTGAGAGGAAGTACCAGGAGGGGCACTGTAACCACAGAAACAAACATAGAGCTCTGAAATTGTTGTGGATCACTCCTGAATTTACTTAAGCCTTAGAAAAGTAAAGTAGCCTAACAAAGTAGCTAAAATCGTGGACGTACAGCATTTGGACAGACAGAGTGATATTAATTTTCTTCGCAAACAAACACGAATCTTCAGGGTGTTCGTCAGATGTCTTAAATGAGGAAGACTTTAATGCTTTACATTAAGGAGGAGGAGAAATTGATGTTTTCTGAAAAATATAAAGTGAAATATTTCTCTTGTCAGCGATGAAGTAGGTGGTGGTCGGCCCTTAGTCCACGGCTGTGCGCAACCTGAAAAAGTTATATGAGCCCTCCACCCACAGTAGGTGCTGTAGGGGTTGGGTGCAATGCGTGCTGGGCGGCAGCCAGGAGCGAGGTCTCTGGCGGACCAATCCCTCGCTACAGATTCTAGCGAAGGGACGAGGCGTGTCACATCTCTGGTGGGGACGGAGCCTGAGGTAGTGCACGAGGTTGAAAAGTAGCGGCTGGGGGTTAGCGTAACCTGCTTTTAAAATGAAGTGTGGAGTTGGGAGGGGGGCATGGGGGTGCTGAGAGGCAGTGCTTCGTTTAACATCTCTGAGCTTTCCCAATCACAACTATCTCTACTGAATTTTGGCTCCGTCTAAACAGTTCTTTGAATTTTGTGGCTTTTTCGCTCATCATTTTTAACCAATCCTGTGTAGGGATTCAGAGTACCGTATGAAACAGGGCTGCTGATGAACTCGTCTGCATTAGTGCTGTCCTCTGTAATCTGATGGAGACTCTGCAGTCCCATTTGCACAAGGCAGCACTTCTATTTCCCAGGGCCATAGGTTATAACTCTTTTAATTAGATTTAAAGGCTGATGTTGATCTTCCTCTTTCACAGAGGGATAGTGAGTCTGTGTAAGTGGATTTCTCATCCTGGTGTCTCCGTGCTGACGTGTCTCTTGCAGGCTTCTGTGCAGCTTGCAGGTGATGATTAGACTCAGAACTGCCCAATCAGATGCAGTCAATGTGATCCTTGTCACTAACAGCCCAAAAGCGTCACTGACTTTTAGCTGGTAAAAACAGAGCTCACTAGCTCTGTAATTAAATGCATAACCCCAGACTCTGGAGGAATTTCATTGCTCCTCCAGAGTTTCTTCATTAGGTTTCTGCACTCTACATATTAGCATCTGATGCCTCTTGGGTGTTACTGGTCCATTCATGTCCATTCCCTCCTCAACCTGTCTCCTCTCAAGATCAACATTAGAAGCATTAGTTCAGAGTAGGTTAATTCGATAGGTATAACTCAAGTGATTTGATTATGTGATCATAATTACTAGTAAAAACTTGTGTATTGCTATTGCATCACTCAAAGTGTTCTTACTCCATCCTTTAAATTATCCTTGGGGCCGATTTTTCCAGGGCACTAAATTTAACCTAGTTAGTTACAAATTGTACAGATTTGGAGGTGAACTGCTAATAACAGGTGTGACTGAGGGGAGGGCTTGACCAGAGGACCACCCTGGCAAGCACACCTTTAGACTGAGCGGGATCAACATCCGGAGGACTAAGAAGCACTAAGAGCATGGGTCTCCAACTGCAGTCCTCAAGGGCCGGTGTCCTGAAACTTTTGAATGCGTCCCTGCTGCAACACACCTGAATAAAATTATTAGGTCATTAGCAAAACTCTATAGAACGTGACTGCATGCTGAGGTGTCAAATCACCCTTTTGATTCATGTTACAGCAGCTCATGAGTGAATGAACTAAATAAAAGTATTTTTAGAAGTACATTTTTCCAAACACTTCCATTGACTTACATTTATTCAAATTTACTAGAGTAGGGTTAGGGGTTCCACCTCTGCATGCAGTCAAGTTCTACCCATATGGAAAAGATATATATAAATCTGATAAAGTTCTGTCTTGTGTGAAACTTGTATGAAAAGCATACAAGAGTGAAAACAGATATAAGATCTCTTGAAAAATTATATAATGAAACTTGAATGTTTTGGATACTTACTAAAACAATATATGAAAGTAATGAGAAAGTGGCCACTTTCATGAGTAAATCATGTAAGCCTTATATGATTTACTTATATGTAGTCTATGTTGTGGTTCTACTGGTGTTACTGGTTCTGCTGGTGAGACGATGTGTTCACAGGAAACTTGAAGGTTTGTACATATTCATTCTTATTCATTGTGGTATTTTGTTTCCATTCTGTCATCATAATTTGGTCCATTTAGATTCTTAAATCATAAAAGTGTTTACTTTAACTCATTTCAGCAGATGGAGAAGATGACATCACCAGTGATATCACATACAGTGTTGTGAAATCATCAAATCATCAACACCCTCCAGTCAAAGAAACCAGAGATGGAGGTTTGTGTGTTCACCCAGGTGTCATCCACATACCTGAACCAATGACTTGGTGGTGTTTCAGGGTAGGATAGCAAAGCCCTCTTTTCCACGTCTTCCATATACAAGTTACCCACAATGGGTGAAACTGGGGAGCCCACGGCACACCCATGTTCCTGCCTGTAGAACTGACCCTTGTATGTGAAACAGGTGGAATTAAGACACAGTTTCAAAAGCAAGCACACCTGGTCCAACAACCTTGTCTTGTTCTAACTACTTCAGACAGTCTGTCACCCTCGTCCTGTGACCACTTCCTGGGTCTCTTTCAGTCTTCAAATATAAAGTTTTTACAGCTTATAGATTTTAAGTTCTGCTCCAATCATTTGGGTAAAGATAAGAAACACTTTGATGGCCTATAAGTGAAAGTGAAAGCGTGATAAACGAATAATATAATTAATAAATAATAAATAATTATATTTTTTTCATAAGTGAAGTTCACTGAACTGAAAGGAAAATTTGGTTTGATGATGGTTGACATGTTTTCCAAATAGAAGTTTTTCCTCTAGTAAGGAGATACAGGTGCAGCAGAGCATTGCTGGAAGAAATGATCCCAAGGGTGGAATCTCCTGAGAAATCTTCAGAGACCCAGCGAGAAGTAGGGACCATAGCTGACAGCCCAGGCAGGGGTTGAGGTCAAAGGTCATGCTGTTTGGGGACCTACTGGTCATCATGAGAAGATTCTGGAACCACAGCAATGACCATAAAGCTGCATTGGATGGAGAGCTGTGCCACGGGGCTTTCCAGAGGTAATCACGAGGAGATTGTGGACAACAGATGGAGATCTGAAGGATGAGGGGAGCGTTCCAAGCTCCAATCGACCGTGCAGAGAGGAAGTTCAAGGATGGCATCATTATTCTGTGAACAGAAACCAGAAGCTATGGTGGTGACGGGGAATGACTGACAGCAATTTCCTATGAACATCACCTAATGCTGTGTCACTGTGCTATGCATACTTTGACACTCTGAAGAGGGTCTTCCTTTGTGTCATTGTTGTTGTCATTTGCATCATGAACAAGACTGCTGAAGTGACTCAACAGGTGGGGTTATAACAGCAGTAAAATAATTGAATCCAATACCCTTTCCAAAAAAGGTTTTCTGCAGAGACGAAAGGACAATAGAGGAGTCATAAGTATCCCCCCACAGGAAGAATGCATGAAATGAGGTGATGAGGGTTGATAGAGGCCATAAAACAGGAGTGCTGACAAAGGCCTGCAGCCTTGAAGATAACTGAAAGCCACATTGACAAACAGCAAAACTAACTGGTATGTTTGTTATACCCATGTCTGCATACATTTGGACTCTGGTCATATGGACAGTGATAGAAACAACTGGAAGAGACATTTATGAAGCTCCGAGGAACTCAAACCACTCTGCATGTGTGATTTACACACCTGGAGGAGATGCACCACAAAGCTGGAATGATTTTGCAAATGTTAATTTCCCGTAGTCCTAAACAGAAGCCCCAGGTACACCACCAACCCGTTCATTTGTCTAACCGTTTTTCCCCACTCGGTGACACACCCGCTGGGGGTCAAACTCTGGTAATTGGTGATTCTGTTCTCAGACATGTGAAGCTAGAAACACCGGCAACCATAGTCAATTGTCTTCCAGGGGCCAGAGCAGGCGACATTGAAGGAAATTTAAAACTGCTGGCTAAGGGTAAACGTAAATTTAGTAAAATCATAATTCACGTCGGCAGTAATGACACCTGGTTACGCCAATCGGAGGTCACTAAAATCAATATTGAATTGGTGTGCAACTTTGCCAAAACAATGTCGGACTCTGTAGTTTTCTCTGGTCCCCTCCCCAATCAGACCAGGAATGACATGTTTAGCCGCATGTTCTCCTTAAATTGCTGGCTGTCTGAGTGGTGTCCCAGAAACGATGTGGGCTTCATAGATAATTGGCAAACCTTCTGGAGGAAACCTGGTCTTGTTAGGAGAGATGGCATCCATCCCACTTTGGATGGAGCAGCTCTCATTTCTAGAAATATGGACAAATTTATTAAACCCCCCAAAACATGACTATCCAGAGTTGGGACCAGGAAGCAGAGTTGCAGTCTTACACGCCTCTCTGCAGCTTCTCTCCTCCTGCTACCCCCCCAAAAACCCATCTCCATAGAGACTGTGTCAGCTTCCAAAAAGACAAAAAACAAACTAAAAACCAGCAACACACAACTTAAACATTTACAAAGAAAGAACAATACAGTATCCACATCTGAACCAAAGAGTAAAACAGTGAAATGTGGATTATTAAATATTAGGTCTCTCTCCTCCAAGTCTCTGTTAGTACACGACTTAATAATTGATCAACAAATTGATTTACTCTGCCTTACAGAAACCTGGTTGCAGCAGGATGATTATGTTAGTTTAAATGAATCAACACCCTCGAGTCATTCTAACTACCAGAAATCTCGAAGCACAGGTCGAGGGGGCGGTGTGGCAGCAATTTTTCACACCAGTCTATTAATTAATGAAAGACCAAGACAGACTGTTAATTCATTTGAAAGCCTGATGCTTAGCATTGTCCACCCCAGCTGTGAAACTCAGAAACCAGTCTTACTTGTTATCATCTATCGTCCACCTGGGCCTTACACAGAGTTTCTGTCTGATTTCTCAGACTTTATATCTGATTTAGTTCTGAGCTCAGATAAAATAATTATTGTGGGTGATTTTAACATCCATGTAGATGCTAAAAATGACAGCCTCAACATGGCATTTAATCTGTTGTTAGACTCAATTGGTTTCTCTCAAAATGTAAAAGAACCCACCCACCACTTTAATCACACTCTAGATCTTGTTTTAACATATGGCATAGAAACTGAACATTTAACAGTGTTTCCTGAAAACCCTCTCCTGTCTGATCATTTCTTGATAACATTTACATTTACAATAATTGATTACGCAGCAGTGGAGAGTGGACTCTATCAAAGTAGATGTCTTTCTGAAAGCGCTGTAACTAAGTTTAAGAATATAATCCAGCAACTGTTATCATCGTCAATGCCCTGTACCAACACAGAGCAGAGCAGCTATCTGAACGCTACCCCAACAGAGGTCGATTATCTTGTTAATAATTTCACCTCCTCACTACGTACGACTCTGGATACTGTAGCTCCAGTGAAAACTAAGGTCTCTAATCAGAAGTACCTGACCCCGTGGTATAATTCTCAAACACGTAGCCTAAAGCAGATGACTCGTAATCTGGAGAGGAAATGGCGTGTCACAAATTTAGAGGATCATCATTTAGCCTGGAGAAATAGTTTGTTGCTTTATAAGAAAGCCCTCCGCAAAGCCAGAACAGCTTACTACTCATCACTGATTGAAGAAAATAAGAACAACCCCAGGTTTCTCTTCAGCACTGTAGCCAGGCTGACAAAAAGTCAGAGCTCTTTTGAGCCAACCATCCCTTTAACGTTAACTAGTGATGACTTCATGAACTTCTTCACAAATAAAATTTTTATCATTAGAGAAAAAATTACCAATAATCATCCCACAGATGTAATATTATCTACAGCTACTCTTAGTACCATTGATGTTAAGTTAGACTCTTTTTCTCCAATCGATCTTTCTGAGTTAACTTCAATAATTACTTCCTCCAAACCATCAACGTGTCTTTTAGAACCCATTCCTACAAAACTGATCAAAGAAGTCCTGCCATTGATTAATTCTTCGATCTTATATATGATCAACCTATCTCTAATAATCAGCTATGTACCACAGGCCTTCAAGCTGGCTGCAGTTAAACCTTTACTCAAAAGCCATCTCTAGACCCAGCAGTCTTAGCTAATTATAGGCCAATCTCCAACCTTCCTTTCATATCAAAAATCCTTGAAAGAGTAGTTGTCAAACAGCTAACAGATCATCTGCAGAGGAATGGTTTATTTGAAGAGTTTCAGTCAGGTTTCAGAGCTCATCACAGCACAGAAACAGCTTTAGTGAAGGTTACAAATGATCTTCTTATGGCCTCTGACAGTGGACTCATCTCTGTGCTTGTCCTGCTAGACCTCAGTGCAGCGTTCGATACTGTCGACCATAATATCCTATTAGAGCGATTAGAACATGCTGTAGGTATTACAGGTATTGCACTGCAGTGGTTTGTATCATATCTATCTAATAGACTCCAATTTGTGCATGTAAATGGAGAGTCCTCTTCACACACTGAGGTTAATTATGGAGTTCCACAGGGTTCAGTGCTAGGACCAATTCTGTTTACATTATACATGCTTCCCCTAGGCAGCATCATTAGAAGACATAGCATACATTTTCACTGCTATGCAGATGACACCCAGCTCTATCTGTCCATAAAGCCAGATAACACACACCAATTAGTTAATCTGCAGGAATGTCTTAAAGACATAAAGACTTGGATGGCCACTAACTTTCTGCTTCTTAACTCAGATAAAACTGAGGTCATTGTACTCGGCGCTGAAAAGCTTAGAAATATGGTATCTAACCAGATTCTTACTCTGGATGGCATTACCTTGGCCTCCAGTAACACTGTGAGGAACCTTGGAGTCATTTTTGACCAGGACATGTCCTTCAACGCACATATTAAACAAATATATAAGACTGCGTTCTTCCATTTGCGCAACATCTCTAAAATTAGAAATATCCTGTCTCAGAGTGACGCTGAAAAACTAGTTCATGCATTTATTACTTCCAGGCTGGACTACTGCAATTCATTATTATCAGGATGTCCAAAAAACTCACTGAAAAGCCTTCAGTTAATCCAAAATGCTGCAGCAAGGGTACTGACAGGGACTAGAAAGAGAGAGCATATTTCTCCTGTTTCGGCTTCTCTTCATTGGCTTCCTGTTAAATCCAGAATTGAATTCAAAATCCTTCTCCTCACATACAAGGTCTTAAATAATCAGGCCCCGTCTTATCTTAATGACCTTGTAGTACCATATCACCCTATTAGAGTGCTTCGCTCTCGCTCTGCAGGCCCACTTGTTGTTCCTAGAGTATTTAAAAGTAGAATGGGAGGCAGAGCCTTCAGTTTTCAGGCCCATCTTCTGTGGAACCAGCTTCCAGTTTGGATTCGGGAGACAGACACTATCTCTACTTTCAAGATTAGGCTTCAAACTTTCCTTTTTGCTAAAGCATATAGTTAGGGCTGGACCAGGTGACCCTGAATCCTCCCTTAGTTATGCTGCAATAGACGTAGGCTGCCGGGGGATTCCCATGATGCATTGAGTTTTTCCTTTCCAGTCACCTTTCTCACTCACTATGTGTTAACAGACCTCTCTGTATTGACTCATATCTGTTATTAATCTCTGTCTCTCTTCCACAGCATGTCTTTTATCCTGTCTTCCTTCTCTCACCCCAACCGGTCGCAGCAGATGGCCGCCCCTCCCTGAGCCTGGTTCTGCCGGAGGTTTCTTCCTGTTAAAAGGGAGTTTTTCCTTCCCACTGTCGCCAAAGTGCTTGCTCATAGGGGGTCATATGATTGTTGGGCTTTTCTCTGTATCTATGAAGCGCCTTGAGGCGACATTTGTTGTGATTTGGTGCTATATAAATAAAATTGAATTGAATTGAATTGAAATTGAATTGAATTGAATGTTTGACTATTAACATTCATTTGCTTACTTGGAGGGAACGATGTTCGTCACAGTTCTCTCCCTCATGCACAAGCAACACAAAGAGCTCTGGTGACTTGCGTCTTGTTTTTGCCATTGTAGTAGAATTGTCTTGGCGTTCCAGCAATAGGTCTGTGCTAGATGAACCTATCAGCAACCTTCAAACACATGTGGAGAATTCATTATTTCTTTGAAAGATTTTTTACTAAATAACAGAAAAAGTAAGAGAAAGAGATGTCAGAGATGACTGTCAGTAACACAAAAGTAACACTCAGTGTCATGCAGTGACATTTACACAACCAGATCAGATGAACCAACTCACACTAAAACATGCATTTTGCTGCACTCTTTACACTTATTTCTTTTCTTTCTGCTCTTTTATATATTTTGTAAAACCACAAAAAATATTTTATATCAACAGCAATTTCTCTCAAACTGCTGCATCACAGCTTTCATGCTCTGACCTGCATGTGAAATGAGATAAAAGCTCTTTATTAGTAACTTTTACAACTTCTGGCAGGTTAATGTCTGAACTTTGGAGTGAAACACACCCTTAGTTACAAGAAATAACACCACTGTCTGTAACTAAGTGAATCCACCTTAACACCACCTGTGTGTGTGTGTGACTGCATTACACTCCCACTGCTGGGAACCTGAACAAGAAGCAGAACAAAGTCTAAAATAGATGCTGACAAACAGCTGCACCACCGAGTGACACTTTATTTTATAAACTTCACAACAGGTTTCATGTTGTGACCTGTGGAGGTGAAAAGACACAAAACCTGTTTTACAGTTTTTGAGCTGCAGGCAGGATTGAAACACACCTTAGTTAAAAGTCAAACAGCAACATTTGTCTCCTCCCCTCACGTCACTCAAATGTGACAAACCAGGAAACAGGAAGTTCTTCGTCCTCAGTAAAGAGAGACGCACAGATGATCAGACTGAGTTCAGACCAAACTAGCAGCTTCCTCTGAGTGAGTCCAGCTACAGGAGAGAAAAGTGGAAAACTCCAACACTGCTGCTTCAAGCTGCTGACGCTCCACACACTGAATGTGAGTTTGAGCAAAAACACGACTCAAAGGAAGTTTCAGTGAAGGTGGTAGAGGAGGGAGGGGAGCCAGGACTGACTGTACTTCCTGTCTGCTGTTTTCAGCTTCACTCACAGACTCAATGGCTTCCAGATCAGAGGAGGATCTCTGCTGTCCAGTCTGTCAGGAGGTCTTCAGAGATCCTGTTATTCTGTCATGTAGCCACAGCTTCTGTAAAGACTGTCTGAAGAGATGGTGGAGAGAGAGACCAACATACGAGTGTCCAGTTTGTAAGAGAAGATCTTCAAGGAATGATCCACCTTTAAGTCTGGCTTTAAAGAACCTGTGTGAGTCGTTCTTACAGGAGAGAGATCAGAGAGCTTCAGAGGCTCTCTGCAGTCTGCACTCTGAGAAACTCAAACTCTTCTGTCTGGACCATCAGCAGCCAGTGTGTGTCGTCTGCTGTGCCTCAGAAAAACACACCAATCACAGATTCAGACCCATCGATGAAGCTGCACAACAACACAAGAAGGAACTTCAGGAAACTCTGGAGCCCTTAAAGAAGAAGTTAAAGGTTTGTGAAGAAGTTCAAGTGAAGTTTGATCAAACAGCAGAACACATTAAGGTCCAGGCCCGACACACAGAGAGGCAGATTAAGGAGCAGTTTAAGAAGCTTCACCAGTTTCTAGCAGAGGAAGAGGAGGCCAGGCTGGCTGCACTGAGGGAGGAAGAGGAGCAGAAGAGTGGGATGATGAAGGAGAAGATGGAGGCTCTGAGCAGAGAGATAGCAGCTCTTTCAGACACAGTCAGAGCCACAGAGGAGGAGCTGAGAGCTGAAGACGTCTCATTCCTGCACAACTACAAGGCTGCAGTGGAAAGAGTCCAGCGCTGCCCCCTGCTGGATGATCCACAGCTGCCCTCAGGAGCTCTGATAGACCAGGCCAAACACCTGGGCAACCTGACCTTCAACATCTGGAACAACATGAAGGACATGGTCTCCTACACTCCTCTCATTCTGGACCCAAACACTGCAAATCCAAAACTCATCCTGTCTGAAGATCTGACCAGTGTGAGAGGAAGAGGAAAGAGGCAGAATCTTCCTGATATTCCAGAGAGGATTGATTATTCCTACTCTGTCCTGGGCTCTGAGGGCTTTAACTCAGGGAGTCACAGCTGGGATGTTGATGTTGGAGACAGTACAGTGTGGGAACTGGGTGTGTTGGCAGAGTCTGTGCAGAGGAAGGGAAGCATAGGGTCTGGATTATGGAGAATATGGTTTAATGGAATTATATACTCAGCATGCTCACCATCAACTGCTCTCACTGATCTCTCAGTCCAGAAGAAGCTCCAGAGGATCAGAGTGAATCTGGACTGGAACAGAGGAAAGCTGTCGTTCTCTGATCCTGATACTAACACACACATACACACCTTGACACACACTTTCACTCACAGGATGTTTCCATACATTCGCACTGTTTCTAAAATGAAGGTGTGTCCGTTGAAGGTGTCAGTGTCAGTGCAGCAGATGAGTTGAGGATGATGATATTTCTAATGTTGTTTCCTGTCAGTGAATTGAAGCTGTTAAACTGCAGCTGTCCTCCTGCTGCCTCGTTGTTCCAAAGCTCTTTGTTTCTCTTTTAGTTCTCACTGTTTCTTTCTGTTTCTGCTGTCCACCTTTTCACATGGAAAATCATTTCACTGTTTCTCACTGAATGACTCCCCAAACTAGATTTGAAATTCTATCAAGTTTCTAATCATTACAAGTGATTTATGTTTCTATTTGATGTGTAAATGGAGATGATTTCGTTTGCTGGGATATGGACTGACATGTGTTGAATGGGAGGAGCAGTTTGTTGTTGTCTTCTTGTCTGTTTATGACAACAATAAATATATTGTTGAAACAATGATTCATGTTTAACTCCATATATGAAATGTTTCTGATCTTTGAATTCTGTTTGATTAAAGACTTTCTTCATGACACAAATGAGATTTCAGTGTATTAATAGAACTAAATAAGCTCAGAGTTGAAAGGCTGGAGTATTATGTACGTGCTTCACTGTCAGGATCTTCAGGGGGATTCAAAGGGAAACATCAAACTGCTGTAATGAGATCAACTAGTTGGGCTGAACACACTTATCTGTAGTTTGTCTCCATCCAGGATCATCAGAATATAATGAACATGTGTGAAGAGCCAAAAAATGCTGCTGCCCTCTCAGCATGATGAGCTCCAGCCTTTGTTAACAGGAAAACAGGAAACATGAGACAACTTTCAGAGACAGTAACCAACTGTGGCCACAAGATGGCAGCAGCTGATCTGAGATCCTTTATTGGACAGAACGACTCTGCTCTGTGACGTCATCAGAGAGACGGCCTTCACTTTGATAGATCTGACGTCACGTCTGCACTGCGATGATGAAAGCTGATAAACACATTGTTATTTATCCATGAAATCACCTCTGTCCTCTCAAGTGTAGCTGTTTACAGAGCTAAAGAAGTCCTTCATCATCAAAACAGACAAACATGTATTTTCTGTATGAAGTGACGTCATCCTCACTCTAACCTCTTACATACATTCTGTTCAGTTTTCCTGCTGTAAGAAATAAACTGTGTGAAAATATAAATGCAGGGAAACATCCATTAATCACAGGTGAGCCGTTTGTTTCTGACTCACATTAAATGAGGCTTCAGGTGTAAATACCTCAGAAGTGTTTGTGAGTTCAGTAGAAGCAGACCCAGTCAACCATCATGGCATCCACAGCACTACACAATGCAACAGAAAGGCCTTCATCATCTGCTGAACCACCTCTGAACCACGACGCTCTCCCTGCATCTAAAAGCTGTTAGTCAGGATGAGATGCTGCTGTGATCGCTCACAATTGACCTGTGAGATCTTTGTAAATATCGTCTTTGTTTCTGAAGGAAACACCTTTAGTCTGTTTGTATTTGGAGTGCAGATCTGGGCGTCCATCACTTTAACCTGCACACGTTTAGTTATTGAGTGTAGTTGATGTTTGGCAGCATTTTAGTGACAGTTCATGAACGGTGAAGGAACAGAGGACGCCTGACCATCCTACCTGTGTCAGTAAGAAGACTTTAATCACAACTTCACAACTTAACACAACTGAAACCTGAATTCAGTGTTGCATAGTTTACTAACAGTGTGTGCTAACACTGAAGTTAGCAGTTTGTTTCCTAAGAGCTGCTGGGACAAACCACAGTGACCGGCTACAGAGTTTAGTTAAGGTGGTTCTAATATGTGACCTGTTGAATTATTTACAGGGATTTATTTTTCATTTAAAGCATCATTTGTGAAGTTTTTATGAAGTTTAGTTCTTTTATGTTCTTTGTGTAACGTTTAGATTTTCTTCTCTTGTGTTTTAACTCTTCAGGTTTCCTGTAACAGAGATGTAAACCACCGTTTTCTGATGGTGCTGCACTGTGACATAAACACTGCCACTTTATTAGGTACACCTTGCTGACTGCAGGTTATAACCCCTGCTGGAAACATCCCCACAGATTTGGATCCTTATTGCCATGACAGCACCACACAGCTGCTCCAGATGCTGCAGGATGCTGGTCAGGGCTCTAACAGTGAAACTTTACTGAAAGTAAGAAACCTGAGAGGAAATAAACTTTGGACTTTAGTAAGCTGAGCTCTGAAGCTGTGATGGAGCTCAGTCGGTGTGAAGGCGGCTGCTGTGTAACAAATGTTTGTCTGAGGTGCTGCGACTGATCGTGGTCATGTTTACTTAAAGAAGTCGGTGATGAAGCAGGCTGTGCAGTCCGAGCTCTTCATCAGTTAACAGTCCTCCAGAGCTGCTGCAGGGAGCTGACTGTCCTCCAGGTGGCACTAAGTGAACAAAGTCCAAAGAAATAAACTTGGACTGTTTTTTGTAGCCTGAATAAAATGTAAATAAACTTTATAGATACATTTGAAACCAGTTACTCTGTGACTTTACACACTCACACAGTAACAGAGCTGATTCCTGATTGGAGCAGCACAGAGTTAGACTTCTTTTCTGGCTGTGGATTGGTTCATCAGGATTTCCCCCTTTACAGGTTTAAAAACAATCTCTGTTTTTAAATACTTTGACCTCCTTCTTGTGTGTAAACATGAAGCAGCACCAGCCTCCTCTGATCCTCATGTTGTAGCTCTGTGTGTCCAGCAGGGGGCAGAACACCTCCAAACTGTGCCAGCAGCTCTCACTGTGAGCTCAGACGTTTGTGGACACTCAGTTTGTTTGAACATAGTAAATAATCAGAGCTTCTCAGACTGTTTATGGGGACACCACCTGCCCGAGGGTGTACTGTGTCAGAGAGGTGGTGTATGGTGCTGGGTGTAGTCTCTCTGCTGGTTCATAGTTTTCACTGAGGAGCTGTGTTCATGTCAGGAAGGTTTCGTCTGATCACTGTGGTGCAGTTTGGTTTACTCTGTTTCTGAGTGTTTGTAGAATCAGTCTTGTCCTGATTCGTGTTTGAGGTGAGAGACAAACGACTGCAGGTCCAAGTGAAGTGCGTCAAAACAATGATTTTATTAAACACACGCGTGTGGGGAAGATGAGCACCGCAAAACATCAGCCTCGATCTCCCCAGAACAATACACGAGCAGTTGTATTTATAACATCGTTGTTACGGCCCTAGCAGGGCCTCCTCCTGAAGGTGCCTGTGTGGGCGTGTCCCACCACCTCTTCTGCCTGAGGTGCCACCTCTCCCTTTTGTGCAGCTGACTCTCATCAGTAATCAAGGAGATTTAAGCCCAGGGAAAGGTGAGCTCGGGGCCAGAGTGCCATTAGTGTCGTTACAGCTAGTGAGCTGAGTGTCTGTGTTTGCAGCTAGTGAGCTGCACTCTTTTTGACTTTGTGCTTTATTGACTAACATTTGAGTTTTTGTTCTCTTAAATGGTGATAGCGGCTTGTCTGTCTCTTTTAGTTGAGCTACTTTTATGAAACTCTTTAATTTACCCTTATGCCTTTTTGTCTCCTTTTTCTGACCCGGACACTTTTTGTTACTTCCCCCTCACTGCCTCGACCCCTCAGGGGTTCGTAACAATCGTCATGTGTCAAAGCAGATAGATAACATGCATCAGTTCCAGTAATCATCTGGAACTGATGAGTTAAATCTGCTTCCCCCAGTTGGAGACAATTTCTCACTCACACTTCCACACTTTTTATTTTCTTTGTTTTCATCATTGTCTTTCCCTTTTTCCTTTTTTTTACCCCATTGTTTTACACCCCCACATTAACCTGTTAACTCACTCCTACAACCTCATTTTCCTTTCACCCCAACAGCTCTCATACAGTCAGCCATCAAATCCTCCTTTCATCCTTGAGTACTTGATCACCTTTAAATGTCACTGTTAATTTTATCAATTTATTTATCATTACCTTAACACTAATCCACCGTTTTAGTTTTCTTTATTTATTTTAGTTCACTTTCTCTTATTTGATCACTATGATTCCTTGATTATTATTATTTCACAGAAAATCAACTAATCTACTTTTTCTCCCTCTTTTGTCATCAATGAACACACCCACACACTCACAGCCTGGTCACTCGCCCCCACCTTTCCTTCTCTCTCACAGACACACACACATTTTACTCCTCGTTCTTTCCACCTGTGAACCCGCCCCTCGAGGCTGGCTCACACACACCTCATGCTTCTCGCAGTCCCATTCAAACTTTCTGCAGGACACTTCTTACTCTGCTTATTCTGGACAGCGCCCTAGACGGCACACAGAGCCGGTATCGTCCGCCCTTGTGCACCTCACAAATTTTTCAAACTGCGCCACGGACTCGATACCGCGGTTTCTCTTCCCCCCAAAAAATATAAAACCAAATTCAACCTCCCAGTTGACTTCACAGTTTGCAACAAGTCGTGACACGGCCTCCTGCCGCTATTTCTACACACCACAAACACACACTATTTTGTTTAATCCTCATACACTCAGCTTCTGTATCAAAACACTTTCACAGCACACCCAGTTATAATCAATATAAGCAATTCAAACAACCAATTTACACTTAATTATATACTCAGACGTGTATAAACATGACAAAAACACCAGATGCCAACACAAGTTATTCAACAGTTCCCTGTCACTTCTCTAGAACCTCTGTACCGGTACACCTAACTTTTTGACTAATTTAAAAGCCTCTAAGCCCAGGTCCAACCTTGCTGGTCAATCAATCCACTCCGGGAACGCCCTCGCAGACAGCGGTCAAATTTCTAAGCCCTAATTAATTTATAACCGCTTCCCGCGGCTCGACAGGAAGCTCCACATCCAGCGTCTAAGTATGCCACTTGCGCCTTCAGCTTTACTTAAAGCTCACCTGTCAGTCACGTTGAATGGTCACGGCCGAGTCCAACTCTTCACCCAAACAGCGCAGTAAAAATGTGGTCCCTGACCACTCGGTTTTTAACGGGTGACTGAAATCCCGCGGGCACCACCCGAGCTACTGGACGCCGCCAGGGATAACCGTGCATCCACGGTTACCAGTCGCTTCTACACGCTGAACAAACCGCGCTCTACAGAGTCCAACGCCGGTCCTAGACTAATTTAAGTACTTTTAAAAGCATCACTGTGGACTCCAAGTACCAACAGTTTTTATCTGATGCCCGAATGCAATTCTGCTGATCAATCTGGGAATAAAATCCCTTAGCCAAATACCCTAATCTAAACCTTGCTTGGCTGGCGTCACAGTCAACAAATATAACACATCAATTTAAACACGTAACATATTAACTTAAACACACAACCTATTAACTTGGAAACGCTTGGACACTGCTAGCAATTTTTCTTGTAAAACAAGGGGGCCCAGCAAAAAAAGTTTGGGAACCACTGGTTTAAACGATGTTAGCACAGAAATATTAGCTTCTGTCATGACTGATGAAGTTACTAGTTAATAAAGTTTCCAGTAAAGTGTTTAATCGCAGCCACAGATTGACAGCAAATATCTCGATTAGCTTCAATGCATCTATAATAAATATGTGCAAGTTTCAGTGCTTCGTTTAAACTGTATGATACTTATACTGACCCAGGGTCAGTGTAAAATACAATCCTAGCTGTGTGAACAAAGCCTGGCTCCTTTAATCCTGCATGACAAACCTCAGGATGCAGGTTATTATTACTCTTTCCTGCTGGCACACCTGTCACACCTGAGAGTCAGCTAGACACTTACAGTGACGTGGACATCATGCAAAGACTGCCAGACTCTGTAATACTGTAAATGATCAGTGACTCAGGTTAACTTTAAACGGTACCTCTGTGTCTCTGTGTGCTGAACATTTAGGATTGAGTCAGGCTGCATCAGCTGAAGCTGTTATTTGTATATATCAGTATTTTTATTTATTCAGGTGTGGGGAAAATACATAAGACTGCAGTGAAGCGATGTACCAGATGAATCCCTGGCCAAAGGTATCGTACTTAAATCAGAGTACTGATCCAGACACATCAGCCTTTTGTGAGGTCTGTTTAAAGTAGACTAAAAATGAACTGCAGGTTCCTCAGAGGTGGACTGTGAGCACAGAAACACATGTTCAAACATACAGCTGCAGCAAACTTACATTAATTTTAAATAGATTTGTTACTCTGATGTCTGTCTCTGTGTTAGTCCTCTGACAGACTGGTACCTGTCCAGGTGTGCTCTACCTATGACTACTGGGACAGGCTCTAGCCTCTGTAATAGAAATGTTCTGTTATTCTCATTTAAAGTATTTAAGTGCTTATGCATATGCTTAGTTGTGACACTGTTATAGACTGTTCAGTGAAAGTTTCTAAAACTAGATGAACTTACTTCAGCAGTTTGAGAAAACAAATCCCTTTACAGGTGCTGATAAGGCCAAGGGCACAAAACAGCGTAACCATTGATCCGTTAGGTTTCATAGCGAGACACGTGAAGTGTGGTAGGATCAGTTTGTAACTTCCTCCCTCTTCCTTGGAATGCATAAAGGAGTAGGAGCACCACTTCTGTGGCAGAGCTGACATGACTGAACTGTGATGTTTGATGTGTGTTGGCGCAGTAATAAATAGCTTGATCACAGCTCTTTCTGTGTTGCAGACTTTATTTACAAAATTCCACGACACCCCCCACCCTCCCACTGTGATCCTGAATTGAATATTCAGAAGATATTTGTTTAAATAGTTCTAGAAATCTGAGCTGTTGTGTCCTTGAATTGTGTGGTAATAATATTAGAGCCTGCAATCTTTCTTACTGAATCTCTACTATGAGTCATGTTACCTGAGATTAATTCTATGTTTACCTGTCAGCCTGGACAAATGTGCTGTGTGAAGGAATTCACCATGTCACCAAGTACTCACTCAGGGCGAGAGCTCCATTTACTCCTATCAGCAGAGAGAGAGAGAGGAGGCAACGCTGTGCTGTAAACGAATTTTATTGAGAATTTCAGTATCTCAGTAAAAACCTGCTCTCTGCTTTCAGGAAGGAAATAAAACAGGAGTTCTATAATAAAACAGTGACGTCATCCTCTCTGTAACCCGACACTCACACACTGCACCGCCAGAAAGAAAATAATCTGTAAAAAGAAAAGTTTCAAAAAACACATCCATTAAATACAGGTGATCTACTTCTTAACTGTTTTCATGGCAAATTAGTTTATTTCTTTTTAATTCCCACCAATGCTTCTGCTGCAAATTTATCATAAACAACAGAAGTAATGAAGGTTCACAGACTCAGTAAAACATCATGCCAGTGTTACAGGATAAAACATCCACAGCAGCGTGATTTTTAATTCATTAAAAACAAAACCTAATGGTATGTCAGCCTCTAGCTTTGCTTGACAGTGTGCTAAACAAACCTGATAACATGAACTCCCAGAAAACCTAAAGTGACCCAAACACATGGTTATTACAGGAAACGCTGCAGTCATTCCTCTCTGTGTGTGGCTTTACAAACTGATTTATTGTGAGCAACACGAATGTTACTGTGTCCCTGTTTCACACAATATTATCATCAAGATGTGGTGATAGCCAAATTGTCCAGCAGGTGTCACTGTGGAGATGGTTTCAGGTCGTTTCGAAGCCTCGATACACTTCTACCAGCACTACTCCACAGCTGGCGCTCTCTCTCTCTCTCTGCGGGGAAACAACACCAGGGCTGCTGCACAGAGGAGATGACAAATGAGTAATCTTTGAGGCAACAACAGGAAAGCAGACTTACAGATGGGAGCTGGTTCACTAGCAAGGTTAGAAGAGGAGGGCGAAGGTCCTGGATCCTTGATCCAGCAGGCCTGGTTAAAGAAACAAACAGAAAAACACTACATATCATACTGAGAGAGAAATGGCAGCGACACACAGCAGGCCTGGAGGACCATGACACACACGTACAGGCGAAGGATTGTCTGCTGTTTCTTTGTATGTCACCTTGCGGGGAGGAAGAATAGGAAGAATACCTCACCTTTGCCCTAGAGGTCTTTGCTTTTGTGAGGACCCAAAGAACTGAACTGATGGGAGATGCACAAGGAAAGGGGCTCAGGTCCACTGTGAGGTAGCCTCACTCTGACAGCTGAACCTCAAATCACTGTCTCTGTTCTCAGCTGATCAAGTTCATTCCCGATTCTCTTCTGTGATTGGCTGAGCTTCAGGCCTTCTCTCAGTGCATGTTTCCATGTCGGGGTGAAGGTGGAGCTTTGTGTGCCGCAGCAGCCGCCTCCAACCGTAGCACTCAGGTGTGAAACTATGAGGAAACTGAACGTCTTCTTCTTTCCTCAGAAGTGATCTGTGCACGTCTGGACTTGTTTCCACTGATCTGATTTAACAAGGTGTGAAGCTGAACTCTGAGCTGGCACCTTGTCTGAGACAATAATCCTAGAAAAGCTAGCTGCATGTTGCTGGCTCTTTAACACAGTTTGAAAACCCTGATATGTTTTTCTCAACCATTAGTTCATTAGGAGGGTGCAAGGTTTGTTTCATCTGAGTGCTCGATTTAGCATGCAAAAAAGCAAAGAAAATGTCAAATGAGTGATTTTGTATTATTTTTTGCAGTGAATGAACATGTAAAAGTATCTGTGCACCACTCCACGAGGCTCAGCACACTATCAACTGATAATGGCCACACAAAGGATATTTAAATACTTTATTAACACTACTGGAAGGATAGAGTCAGAGGAGAGGAATGTAAATACAGTGGAACCCCGACTTATGAAATTAATTTGGTCTTTCGTACGGTGGCCCCTAGAGAAAAAGCACTTACAAACTCCAAAACACATGCAAACTCCAAAACACTTGCAAACTCCAAAACACTTGCAAACTCCAAAGCACTTGCAAACTCCAAAACACATGCAAACTCCAAAACACTTGCAAACTCCAAAACACTTGCAAACTCCAAAGTACTTGCAAATTCCAAAACACTTGCAAACTCCAAAACACTTGTAAATTCCAAAACACTTGAGAACTCCAAGACACTTGCGAACTCCAAAACACTTGCAAACTCCAAAGCACTTGCAAACTCCAAAGCACTTGCAAATTCCAAAACACTTGCAAACTCCAAAGCACTTGCAAATTCCAAAACACTTGCAAACTCCAAAACACTTGCAAACTCCAAAGCACTTGCAAATTCCAAAACACTTGCAAACTCCAAAACACTTGCAAAATCCAAAGCACTTGCAAATTCCAAAACACTTTCAAACTACAAAGCACTTGCAAACTCCAAAACACTTGCAAAATCCAAAACACTTGCAAACTCCAAAGCACATGCAAACCCCAAAACACATGCAAATTCCAAAACACAACGGAAGTGCTCCAGGACGCTAGGGGCAGTGTTGAGCTCGATTTGCAAAATAAACGGCAAGTTTGTCTGTATGGGACGGTCTAGTCTCCGTCGCGCTTCCCAGGTTGCCTAGCAACCATGATACTAACCTTCCTCCTCCTCTTCCTCACACACTGCTGAGTTTGTCATTGTGGATCATCAGGGGTGCAAAGCCTCACAGATGATGTGCAGCAGTGGGTCCCTCAGTCTGTCCTCACTCTGGAGACTTTGTCCAGAGTGGATTGTCACACTCTGGACTGTCACACATTGAAATCAAATGTGTGAGAAGCTGCAGGATTCAAACACAAGTGTAACTTATAAATACATGTTCATACTTTTATTCCACAATCAGAGAGAAAGAAACAGAGAGAGAGTGTAGGACAGACTGACAGTTGACAGTCTCAGGTGTATACACTGCTACAAAACAGCACAAAAGAAGGAGGATTGTGTTATTACGAAACAAGAAGAGTTCCCAGATGGTACAGTGGACACATGTGTGACTCCTGTGATTAAAACATCTTTCTTTCAGCTTAACGAGTGAACAATCAGCTCGTTCAAACACACATTAAAGTCCGTTTGGCTCGACACCACCGAACAGAGGCAGCAATATAACATTAACAGTGCAGTGAATCCTGCTTGTGCCGTGTTATTCAGGACTGCAAACCGAGCAGCATCACTGACTTTCAGCTTGTTGTGTTTGTGGATATATGACTGACTTTAATTATCCATAAAATCATCACATTCTTTGTAAGATTAAAGTCAACTATTGAACGACGTATATTTTGAAGTAAAGACTTTAAAACCAAGTTAGTACAAACATCGCTAATGTCACATAACTTTCCCGACATGTGGCCAACAGTAATGGGCGGCATGTGCTGGAAAAGCTTGAAAAAGGACCTTGAAAGTGCTTAAAAAGTGCTTGAATTTGACCCTGAAAAAGGCGTACAAACCCTGTGTTAAGAGACCAGTTGATCAAATCCATAATTCTTCTTTATGTTTTTAGAGAACAAGTCTGGGAGACTCTCTTAGGGTTAGAGAATAAGCGAGACTATACAAGACATGAGAAGCCAAGCAGGAACGATAAGGGAGAAGGAGAGGGAGAAAGTGCGACCACCTCTGTCAAGAGCCAAGAGAGAATGGATGAGTGATGAAACGTTTCTCCGACTGAAAATGCTGCATCCAGATGAACAGAATCAGCCTTTAGGGCACATTTTTGGACGTTTTCATATATTTGACCAGGTTTTTACAAATAAGAGCTGCTTCATCCAAAGTGGGATGGATGCTGTCTCTCCTAACAACACCAGATTTAATCCTATCTAGAAAGCCCACATTGTTTTTGGACACCACTCAGACAGCTGGCAAGCTAAACATATCAACCCTTGTCTTGCTGGGGAGGGGACCAGATAAAACTCAGTTTTTTGAATGTGGACTAGCAGTTGAGCTGCTGGTGCAATGTTTAGGAATCAGCTTAATAAGGCCAGGGGAAGAGATTGGAAACACGGGAAATGGTGGACTGGAGCTGTCCTCCTGAATTACTTCATCTTATTTATTCTAGAAACTACTCTGCAGGAGGATTAGAGTAAAACCTTTTCATGCTCTATGCAGGCAATGCAGATGCACAGGGCCCTTTTAGCCTCCAGACAAAGTAACAAATCCCCTTCACACATTTGTTCAGCATCTCCAACAGCTCAAAAAGCTGCTTTAACTTTCTGTCCTGTTACCTTCTGCTCTGATCTGCTTCTGTCCTTCAGCTTTCTCTACAACTCTGAAAACTTGCTGCTGCTGTCTGTACAGCTCATCTTTTGTTTGTTGTCCTCTCAGTCTGTCAGGTGGAGGTGGATGAGGGGGTGGAGTCTTTGGAGCTGCCCTTCAAAACGAATATCCATGTATATGAGAACGGCTCTTACCAGCTTGAAGAACAGGACCAGATTTACAGACACCGAACAAAGATGAATGAAGACCTGCTGGGAACTAGAGACCTCCGTCTGACCCTGAATCACCCCACAGAGAGAGACAGTGGAGTGTATAATTGTATAGTCAACAGCAGCAGTATCATTGATTGATTGATTGCTTGAATCTGTAAACGTTCCTCCTCCTGTCCTGTCGGTGGCGCTGTCACTTGGTTTTCGCTCGCTCTGTGGTATAGTATCGCTTCCTGTTCCTGCTCAAACACAGTGGTGTTTCTGAGTAGCTTATTTGCTTAGCAGTTTAATTAAACAACTTTTAAATACATTCTTTTTTTTCACAGTATAATCTTCACGTGCTTCATCCGAAGCACACTTTCTGTGTACTCACTACCTAATTTATAGCCAAAGTATTCACTCACTGTCTCTGTACTGTTTCGCTGGCTTAGCTCGTAGCCGACCCGTTAGCACCATGGCTACTTCACCTGTCCCTTCTGCACTTTCTTGCTCATTGTGTCAGATGTTTAGTTACTCCTCGGCCTCCTTTAGCAGTAATGATATCTGTAACAAATGTAGCATATTTGCAGCTCTGGAGGCCAGGATTACTGATCTGGAGACTCGGCTTTGCACCCTTCTCTCACCCTTAGCTAGCCAGGCCCCTGTAGCTGGTGCAGCCGAAGATAGCGTAGGCCCCGCTAGCTGTTCCCCGGCAAATCCCAAGCAGCTGCGGAAAGAAGGCGGCTGGGTAACGGTGAGGAGGAAGCATAGTCCTAAACAGAAGCCCCAGGTACACCACCAACCCGTTCATGTGTCTAACCGTTTTTCCCCACTCGGTGACACACCCGCTGGGGGTCAAACTCTGGTAATTGGTGATTCTGTTCTCAGACATGTGAAGCTAGAGACACCGGCAACCATAGTCAATTGTCTTCCAGGGGCCAGAGCAGGCGACATTGAAGGAAATTTAAAACTGCTGTCTAAGGGTAAACGTAAATTCAGTAAAATCATAATTCACGTCGGCAGTAATGACACCCGGTTACGCCAATCGGAGGTCACTAAAATCAATATTGAATCGGTGTGAAACTTTGCCAAAACAATGCTCTCATTTCTAGAAATATCGACAAATTTATTAAACCCCTCAAAACATGACTATCCAGAGTTGGGACCAGGAAGCAGAGTTGCAGTCTTACACGCCTCTCTGCAGCTTCTCTCCTCCTGCTACCCCCCCAAAAACCCATCTCCATAGAGACTGTGTCTGCTTCCAAAAAGACAAAAAACAAACTAAAAACCAGCAACAAACAACTTAAACATTTACAAAGAAAGAACAATACAGTATCCACATCTGAACCAAAGAGTAAAACAGGGAAATGTGGATTATTAAATATTAGGTCTCTCTCCTCCAAGTCTCTGTTAGTACATGACTTAATAATTGATCAACAAATTGATTTACTCTGCCTTACAGAAACCTGGTTGCAGCAGGATGATTATGTTAGTTTAAATGAATCAACACCCCCGAGTCATTCTAACTACCAGAAATCTCGAAGCACAGGTCGAGGGGGCGGTGTGGCAGCAATTTTTCACACCAGTCTATTAATTAATGAAAGACCAAGACAGACTTTTAATTCATTTGAAAGCCTGATGCTTAACATTGTCCACCCCAGCTGTGAAACTCAGAAACCAGTCTTACTTGTTATCATCTATCGTCCACCTGGGCCTTACACAGAGTTTCTGTCTGATTTCTCAGACTTTATATCTAATTTAGTTCTGAGCTCAGATAAAATAATTATTGTGGGTGATTTTAACATCCATGTTGATGCTAACAATGACAGCCTCAACATGGCATTTAATCTGTTGTTAGACTCAATTGGTTTCTCTCAAAATGTAAAAGAACCCACCCACCACTTTAATCACATTTTAGATCTTGTTTTAACATATGGCATAGAAACTGAACATTTAACAGTGTTTCCTGAAAACCCTCTCCTGTCTGATCATTTCTTGATAACATTTACATTTACAATAATTGATTACGCAGCAGTGGAGAGTGGACTTTATCAGAGTAGATGTCTTTCTGAAAGCGCTGTAACTAAGTTTAAGAATATAATCCACCCACTGTTATCATCGTCAATGCCCTGTACCAACACAGAGCAGAGCAGCTATCTGAACGCTACCCCAACAGAGGTCGATTATCTTGTTAATAATTTCACCTCCTCACTACGTACGACTCTGGATACTGTAGCTCCGGTGAAAACTAAGGTCTCTAATCAGAAGTACCTGACCCCGTGGTATAATTCTCAAACATGTACCCTAAAGCAGATGACTCGTAATCTGGAGAGGAAATGGCGTGTCACAAATTTAGAGGATCATCATTTAGCCTGGAGAAATAGTTTGTTGCTTTATAAGAAAGCCCTCCGCAAAGCCAGAACAGCTTACTACTCATCACTGATTGAAGAAAATAAGAACAACCCCAGGTTTCTCTTCAGCACTGTAGCCAGGCTGACAAAAAGTCAGAGCTCTTTTGAGCCAACCATCCCTTTAACGTTAACTAGTGATGACTTCATGAACTTCTTCACAAATAAAATTTTTATCATTAGAGAAAAAATTACCAATAATCATCCCACAGATGTAATTTTATCTACAGCTACTCTTAGTTCCATTGATGTTAAGTTAGACTCTTTTTCTCCAATCGATCTTTCTGAGTTAACTTCAATAATTACTTCCTCCAAACCATCAACGTGTCTTTTAGACCCCATTCCTACAAAACTGCTCAAAGAAGTCCTGCCATTGATTAATTCTTCAATCTTATATATGATCAACCTATCTCTAATAATCGGCTATGTACCACAGGCCTTCAAGGTGGCTGCAGTTAAACCTTTACTCAAAAAGCCATCTCTAGACCCAGCAGTCTTAGCTAATTATAGGCCAATCTCCAACCTTCCTTTCATATCAAAAATCCTTGAAAGAGTAGTTGTCAAACAGCTAACAGATCATCTGCAGTGGAATGGTTTATTTGAAGAGTTTCAGTCAGGTTTCAGAGTTCATCACAGCACAGAAACAGCTTTAGTGAAGGTTACAAATGATCTTCTTATGGCCTCTGACAGTGGACTCATCTCTGTGCTTGTCCTTCTTGACCTTAGTGCAGCATTCGATACTGTTGACCATAATATCCTGTTAGAGCGATTAGAACATGCTGTAGGTATTACAGGTATTGCACTGCAGTGGTTTGTATCATATCTATCTAATAGACTCCAATTTGTGCATGTAAATGGAGAGTCCTCTTCACACACTGAGGTTAATTATGGAGTTCCACAGGGTTCAGTGCTAGGACCAATTCTGTTTACATTATACATGCTTCCCCTAGGCAGCATCATTAGAAGACATAGCATACATTTTCACTGCTATGCAGATGACACCCAGCTCTATCTGTCCATAAAGCCAGATAACACACACCAATTAGTTAAACTGCAGGAATGTCTTAAAGACATAAAGACTTGGATGGCCACTAACTTTCTGCTTCTTAACTCAGATAAAACTGAGGTTATTGTACTCGGCGCTGAAAAGCTTAGAAATATGGTATCTAACCAGATTCTTACTCTGGATGGCATTACCTTGGCCTCCAGTAACACTGTGAGGAACCTTGGAGTCATTTTTGACCAGGATATGTCCTTCAACGCACATATTAAACAAATATGTAAGACTGCGTTCTTCCATTTGCGCAACATCTCTAAAATTAGAAATATCCTGTCTCACAGTGATGCTGAAAAACTAGTTCATGCATTTATTACTTCCAGGCTGGACTACTGCAATTCATTACTATCAGGATGTCCAAAAAACTCACTGAAAAGCCTTCAGTTAATCCAAAATGCTGCAGCAAGAGTACTGACAGGGACTAGAAAGAGAGAGCATATTTCTCCTGTTTTGGCTTCCCTTCATTGGCTTCCTGTTAAATCCAGAATTGAATTCAAAATCCTGCTCCTCACATACAAGGTCTTAAATAATCAGGCCCCATCTTATCTTAATGACCTTGTAGTACCATATCACCCTATTAGAGCACTTCGCTCCCACTCTGCAGGCCTACTTGTTGTTCCTAGAGTATTTAAAAGTAGAATGGGAGGGAGAGCCTTCAGTTTTCAGGCCCCTCTTCTGTGGAACCAGCTTCCAGTTTGGATTCGGGAGACAGACACTATCTCTACTTTTAAGATTAGGCTTAAAACTTTCCTTTTTGCTAAAGCATATAGTTAGGGCTGGACCAGGTGACCCTGAATCCTCCCTTAGTTATGCTGCAATAGATGTAGGCTGCCGGGGGATTCCCATGATGCATTGAGTTTTTCCTTTCCAGTCACCTTTCTCACTCACTATGTGTTAATAGACCTCTCTGTATTGAATCATATCTGTTATTAATCTCTGTCTCTCTTCCACAGCATGTCTTTTATCCTGTCTTCCTTCTCTCACCCCAACCGGTCGCAGCAGATGGCCGCCCCTCCCTGAGCCTGGTTCTGCCGGAGGTTTCTTCCTGTTAAAAGGGAGTTTTTCCTTCCCACTGTCGCCAAAGTGCTTGCTCATAGGGGGTCATATGATTGTTGGGCTTTTCTCTGTATCTATGAAGCGCCTTGAGGCGACATTTGTTGTGATTTGGCGCTATATAAATAAAATTGAATTGAATTGAATTGAATTGAATCATCCAATACAAAATAATCCCGCTGAAAGTCAAAGGTATCTGCCTGTCTCTGTCTTCATGTTCATATTTAAAGATTCAAGATGCAAGATTCTTTAGTTGTCATGTGCATAGTTATACAAGTACAACACACAGTGAAATGTGTCCTGAGAAGCTGCTCGACTGTGCAACAAAACAAGAAAGAGAACATTATATACAGTGACTGAATATGTACAAAGAGGACATTATGTGCAGTAAGTGAGTGAATTATATACATTATATAAATAAAATAAAACAATCTGTAAATTTACAGTTTGAATCTCAGAATGTACTTTGCATGAGTGGCGTGTTAACGTGTCTTGTGCCGTAGTGAAGCCAGAAGGATTGATTGTTAATTTATTTCAAACATGTAAACAATATACAGGTACATTTAGAAAAGAAAATAAGAGAGAAAAAATACTAGATCAGACATGATATCAGAATGGGGTAACAATAAGTCCTTTCTCAGTCACGTATGGTGGGGGGCATGTCCTGATTTAACACACAGATGGCCTAAGGATAGAAGCTGCTCTTGAGTTTCTGTGTTTTTGCGCACACGGTGCAGAACCTTCTGCCTGATTGCAGTAATTGGAAAGAGTTTTTTGCTGGGATGTGACAGGTCCTTCAATAGCTGGGCTATTGTCCAGCACCTACTGGTGTAGATGTCCTGTTGGGAGGGGAGAGCAGCCTTGCAGCAGCGTTCTGCTGTACAGATCACTCTCTGAAGAGCTTTTTGGTCCTTAACATAGCTGTTCCCATACCAGGATGCGATGTTCTGTGTGAGGATGCTCTCCACAGCGCCTATATAGAAAGGCCCGAGGATCACTGGACAGATCCCAAACTTCCTCAGTTGTCAGAGATGATATTTGTGTTTGTGTGTCTGACTGTCTTGTGTCTCCTCTGCAGGGAGAGTTCAGGTCCAGGATCAAACAGGGGACATCAGGAACAGAAGCAGCTCCATTGATCCGACTCCTCTGATGGCTGATCAATCAGTTTGATCTGTGTGTTCTTTGATTATTGATCAGTGATGTCAGAGTGGAGTCAGTGTGATGTTGTTATTGTGTGTTTGAGACTTTTAGTGTCCATGAAGGTCTCTGCTGCCGTAGATCCTCTGAACTGTGACAGAGGTCTCACTCTGGAGGAAACTCTCAGCACTTTCCAGCAGCTCCTCCATCATGGAGGACGTTCCCTCACTGTAACAGGTGGAGGAGAGAGGAGAGGAAGCACAGGTGGATCCTCTGAGGAAGAGGAGCGTTCCTACAACCACATGATCACATGACCAGAATGGTATAAGTACAAAGTCAGATTAATGGGTTTGCAGGTGTCCTTAAAGTCAGAGTTCTCAGATACAGAAAACTGTCACTCTTTTTACCTGTTATGTCACCGTGGTAACTGAATGAAACACTGCATTTATGTCAGTTTTTTTTAATTGTTTCTTTTTCATTTTATTTACATGTTTGAAGTAAAACAATCTGTCAATCAATAACACATCATTGTAATATTAAAGGAACTCTCCACGTTTCTATTTAAAGGTCAGTCTCACACAAAGCAGACCAGTGATTTTACTTTACTTCCATGTGACGTGTTGTTTGTATGCCTTTGGACTTTGTACTGGTCATACTGGGTTTTGTGCCATTTTTGAGTTTTGCTTTTGTATTTATTTATTTTAATTTTGTCCCAATTGCTCGTCTTGGTAGCCGGGGATCAGTCTGCCAGGGCCTCCACTCTGGCCACCGCCTGGCACACATTGCACCTGACACTACGGCGCCTCCTGTAGGTGGTGGGCCTGCAGGAGTATGGGCCCATGTCCCTTTTTTGGGCTGTGCCCGGCCGGGCCCCTTGGACTATGGACCCATAGGGGGCAGATTAGGAGAACCATTGGCTGAGATTTGGAAGATCCATGGCCTGTAAATATGAGGGTCCACCAAATCTGAGACAGTCTTGTGTCCTGGGTTCAGAGTTTTCAGTTTTGCTTCCACCCTGTGTCATTTTGTCAGATTGGTCCCAGCTGTGTTTCCCGCCTGTGTCCCATTGCCTCATCACTCTCTGGTGTGTTAAAGCCCTGTGTTTTCCTCTGTCCATTGTCACGTCATTATCCTTTGTTGCTGTGTGTTTCTGCAGAGCGCCACGTAATTCCAAGTTTTGTCTTAGTTTTCCAGTTTCCTAGCTTTAGTTCCATGTTTCTAGTTCCTAGTTTCCTGAGTTTTGGTTATTGATGCTTTTATATTTGAATGGCTTGCTACACTAATACAGCTGCCCCCCTATCCCTCTGTGTCTTGTGAGTCCTGCATTTGGGTCCTCATCTTGCTTGCCACAGCACTAACCTTGACATATAAGCAGAAATCATATCGATCCAAAGGCACATTTATCAATTCAAGTAGACACAAACCTCAAGCTTATCAAATTTATTATCATGTAATTTATTAATCAACTGGATGAAAGATCAACCAAACATATTTGCAGAAAGTAACAAGGAATGAATATTGGGTAACCGTACTGAACACGTCCTGAGTGTGTTTGCATGTTAGTGTGCACGTGTGTGGAGTTTTCTGTGAAAACAAACTTGTGTGACCTTTTTGCCACAATTTCTGTGGCTGTGGGTGCTGTCTGTTGATCGAATGTGAAATGCTTTGCATTAAAGCACTCACAGGTCAGAATTTGTTTTGCTGTGCACTGGCAGCTGACGTCCCTGTATGTCAGTTCTCCTTGGGAAAGGTTCACTGCCTGATGTGTCCTCAGTGGATGGAACTGATGGCCCATCTTTAGCCATCTCCTGAACTGCTTTCTCAACTGCTTCAAACAACTTGATTGCCATTTCTGCCTTTTCAGAATCAAAGAGACTTTATTAATCCCAGAGTGAAACTGAGTTGTCAAAGCAGCCAATCTACAACAAACATCAAGCACTCATATAAAATTGTGCCACACAGTAAACAGTTCTGCAGCATCTGAAATTTCCCGTTGCTGACAAGACTGTTAGTGCTATTTCTGTGCTGTAAAAAAATCCATGAATTCACATGGTAGGATTTGTAAAGAATTTATTCGTAAATCAGGGTGGAAAATAAGTATTTGGTCAATAACAAAAATACAACTCAATACTTTGTAACATAACCTTTGTTGGCAATAACAGAGGTCAAACGTTCACTATAGGTCTTTACCAGGTTTGCACACACAGTAGCTGGTATTTTGGCCCATTCCTCCATGCAGATCTTCTCAAGAGCAGTGATGTTTTGGGGCTGTCGCCGAGCAACACAGACTTTCAACTCCCGCCACAGATTTTCTATGGGGTTGAGGTCTGGAGACTGGCTAGGCCACTCCAGGACTTTCAAATGCTTCTTACGGAGCCACTCCTTTGTTGCCCGGGCGGTGTGTTTTGGATCATTGTCATGTTGGAAGACCCAGCCTCGTTTCATCTTCAAAGTTCTCACTGATGGAAGGAGGTTTTGGCTCAAAATCTCACGATACTTGGCCCCATTCATTCTGTCCTTAACACGGATCAGTCGTCCTGTCCCCTTGACAGAAAAACAGCCCCATAGCATGATGTTTCCACCCCCATGCTTCACAGTAGGTATGGTGTTTTTGGGATGCAACTCAGTATTCTTCTTCCTCCAAACACGACGAGTTGAGTTTATACCAAAAAGTTCTACTTTGGTTTCATCTGACCACATGACATTCTCCCAATCCTCTGCTGTATCATCCATGTGCTCTCTGGCAAACTTCAGACGGGCCTGGACATGCACTGGCTTCAGCAGCGGAACACGTCTGGCACTGCGGGATTTGATTCCCTGCCGTTGTAGTGTGTTACTGATGGTGACCTTTGTTACTTTGGTCCCAGCTCTCTGCAGGTCATTCACCAGGTCCCCCCGTGTGGTTCTGGGATCTTTGCTCACCGTTCTCATGATCATTTTGACCCCACGGGATGAGATCTTGCGTGGAGCCCCAGATCGAGGGAGATTATCAGCGGTCTTGTATGTCTTCCATTTTCTGATGATTGCTCCCACGGTTGATTTTTTCACACCAAGCTGCTTGCCTATTGTAGATTCACTCTTCCCAGTCTGGTGCAGGTCTACAATTCTTTTCCTGGTGTCCTTCGAAAGCTCTTTGGTCTTGGCCATGGCGGAGTTTGGAGTCTGACTGGTTGAGGCTGTGGACAGGTGTCTTTTATACAGATGATGAGGTCAAACAGGTGCCATTCATACAGGTAACGAGTGGGGGACAGAAAAGCTTCTTACAGAAGACGTTACAGGTCTGTGAGAGCCAGGGATTTTCCTTGTTTGAGGTGACCAAATACTTATTTTCCACCCTGATTTACGAATAAATTCTTTACAAATCCTACCATGTGAATTCATGGATTTTTTTTTCACATTCTGTCTCTCACAGTTGAAGTGTACCTCTGGTGCAAATTACTGACCTCTGTCATCATTTTAAGTGGGGGAACTTGCACAATCGGTGGCTGACTAAAAACTTTTTTACCCCACTGTATGTATATAAAGCACATCTGTGTGCCGGTGTGATGTTCTGAAGTGGACTGCTTGTCTTTCTGTGCTATATTTTCAGAGCTCATTTTCAGAGGTCAACATGAATCAAGTCTTCATGTCTTTCAAGCCTCGTCTCTTTTTTGATTGTTATTTTGGATGTTTTGCAACTGGGGTCCTTCTTGTGCTCCTAATCCACTATTGCCTGCTGGAGATAAGTCACTTGACTCTCTGCATCGTTTCTGGGACACCACTCAGACAGACAGCAATTTAAGGAGAACATGCAGCTAAACATGTCACTCCTGATCTGATTGGGGAGGGGACCAGAGAAAACTACAGAGTCCCACATTGTTTTGGCAAAGTTACACACGATTCAATATTAATTTTAGTGACCTCCGATTGGTGTAACCGGGTGTCATTACTGCCGACGTGAATTATGATTTTACTGAATGTAGCTTATTGAATCTTTTGGACTGTGTTCAGCACAATATTCATTAGTGTTCGCCCAGGGCCCCAAACAGCCTAGGACCACCACTGGCTGTCTGTCATTAACATTTCACTGAGGCAGGTTGTGCTCCATCCTATTTTAAACATGCTGAGTTCACTCCTCTATTGAAACACTGGAGTCTTGATGCCAGCTCTGCTGGTGATTATCAGCCTGTTTCAAAATTGACATTTGTGAGAAAATTATTAGAAACAATGTTAGAAAATGAGTTCAGGTCTTTACTGTGCAAATGACAGATTTGTGACCCGTTTCACTCTGGCTTTAAAGCAGCATCCGTTGAGACTGCTCTCTTGAAGGTCTGTAATGATCTTTTAATGGTTTCTAATGCAGGGATTTTTTTCTGTAATCATTTCCTGTAATATTGACCATAAAATCCTTCTTAATAGACTTCAGGTTTTGGCTGGTGTATCTGGCTCTGTGTTTTAATGGCTTTTACTTATTTCATAGGACTCTGTTAATAGAAGCAAGTTCACCTCTAACATTGCCTCCCTAACCTGCAGAGTTCAAGAGGGTTTAGTTTGGGTCCATTGTTATTTTCTTTTTACATGCTTCCTTTAGATGGCATTATTCAGTCTTTTAATAACATTTCTTATCATTTCTATGCCAACGACATTCAGTCTCATCAGCTCAATAGTCTATCCACCCTAGTGCACTGCTTAAATCAGGGGACTGATTCACTCTGTAGCAAACACGTTCTCTTCTTCTTTTTGTTCAACTTTAAGTCCAACATTCAAAATCTTGGTGGAATATTTGATTCTTCTCTGGGCTTCAACTCACATATAAAATCTGTCTCGTTCCTGTTTCTTTCATTTAAGGAACATTTCTAAACTGGGACATATGGTCTCCTCGGCTGAACTGGAAAAAACTGTTCATACATTTGTGTGATCGTGTTTAGATTATTGTAATGTCCTGTTTACCAGCCTGGACAAATCACGTCGTTCTCACCTCCAAGCGAGCTCACATTACTGCTATTTAATTTTCTTTATATTGACTCCCAATAAATTTCAGGATTTGTTTCAAAATTCTTGTTTTAACACACAGAACACTAAATGATCACGTCCTAGATTATTTTTCTCAGCTTCTTACAAAATAAACTGCTGCTCGTTGTCTCCGTTCACAGACTCATGATGTGTTAGTTGTTCCCTGTACACGACTAAAGACTAAGTGTGACAGAGCCTTTCAGTCTGTGGCACCAAGGCTGTGGATCAGTCTGCCTCCACAACTACGTTTAGTCGACTCTGTGGATTCTTTAAAAAAGCTGTTCAAATGTTTCTGTTTTACAGGCTTTCTAATGACAAACATTTTATTGAATTATTATTTATTTATTTTAAAACTACCTGTTTATTTTACTGTCTTATTGAATCTTTATTTTCACCTAATGTTCATGTTTATTTGAGCCTTTTGTGTGAAGCTCTTTGTGACGGCTGTGAAAAGAGCTTAATAAATAAACTTTAATTACTTATCTCTGAAAATCAATCAATCAATAATCAAACAGTGAGTTTGTGTGTTTGAGTTTGTGTGTTTCAAAGATGGAGGCCACGCTGCTCTCAGAGGACTGTGTGTGTTTGTGGTAAACGTGTGAGCTGCTGCTGCTTCTTCCTCACATCTTTGATATGTTTCATATTTCCAGCTGATGCTGATCACCCTAACCTTAACATCACAGACCATCCTTTGGTTCTTCTTCTGTTCATCTGAAACTTCCTGTGTGGTGCCTTTCAAATTAAAAGCCCTCCCTGACTGTAAAGACTGGACTGTGCTGCAGCTGGTGGAAACAGTGTGTAGGTGTGTTGTGTTTGATGGAGGACTGAAGTGTGTGTCCAGCTGAGCTCTCTGTGTGCTCATATATACAGATGCTGATGAACGAATGTTTGTGTTTGGACCCTGTTACTGATCAGGACCTGCTGTGTGTTTCCTGTCCACAGGTCTACAAAGAGTCGCACTTCCTGCTGTGGTTCAGATGTTCAGCGTGTTGCTTTGTTTCTCACATGTTGGCTCCACGGTCTCTGCTGCTGTGGGCTGATGTCATGCAGCAATACAGCTGCTGAACATCTGGCCTTGTTTTCATCAGCAGATATTTGACTTTTAGATCACATGATATTTGCATGCAGCCTTCAAATACGTGTGGAGAATTCATTATTTCTTTGGAAGATTTTTTAGTAAATAACAGAAAAAAGAAAGTAAGAGAAAGAGATGTCAGAGATGAGTGTCAGTAACACAAAAGTAACACTCAGTGTTACTTTTCTCCTCGGGAGCATCTTCCTTGGGGGGCTCAACCCGGGGTAGCGGTCATGGCCAATTAGGGGCTCTGTTGGCTCTTGGGTGACGGTTTCCTCGTAGCTACGTGCAGCGGGGCTAGGGGAGGGTCTGTGCTGACGGACGGGGGTTACTGACCTGGTAGCCTGGCTGCCCCTGGGTGGGTCCGGGACGGGCGTGAGGTTCTGGGGGCGCTCCGGCTCTGGCCTGGGGCCCTGGCCGGGCCTCGGGGGCCTGGGTCCTGGTTGGTGTGTTGCCGGGGTTGTGGGCCGGTGGGTATATGGGGGCCCGCCACTGGCGCGGGGTGCCGCCGGTGCGCCGAGCCACCTGGGGGGCTCTTCAACTGGTGGGGGGGGGGGGGGGGGGGGGGGGGGGTTGTCACATCTTGCAGGAGCTTTCCTCTCTCAGGAACTCTCTCTGCAAGAGGGGGAGATACAGGAGAGGTCGAGGAAGATCTCAGCCTGGGCGTCTATTGTCTTATGTAGTCTGGAAGATGAGTGGATGATGGGGTGGGTGCAGTTTTCTCTGTGGTGGGGTTGGGTGGACTGCCCCGGGCTCTGTGGGGCCGGGCGGCGCCGCTGCACTGGGCCCCGGTTCGGATGGGCCTGGGCCCCCCTTCCCTGGCGGGTCGCGGAGTATGGGGGTGCCTACTGGGGTCAGCGGGGGAGCTGGCCCCAGGGAGGGGTCAATTGCCCCTCCCTTCCTTCCCTCCCCATCTCCAGCTGCCTCCCTCTTCCCGCTCCACCACAACCACCCACACATGCAGGGCCTTGGAGTGGGGGTGTGTCACCAGGGTGCAGAGGGGGTAACCCCCCCCTCTGTCCCCTTCTGGCTGCCTCTGCCTCAATTTTATCCCGCAACTTAGACATTCACATTACTCACACTCTCATTACACATACATATAGGATCTTGGGGGTGGGCACGCTACACGGAATCTCAATTACCATCAGGGTGTACACCTCACCCCTGGCGTCGTTGCCCACCTCTCAATTTTAAATACACGTAGACATTGAGGGCTAGCAGGAGGGACTATGCGCTTACCTGCTGCTCTCTGGCAGGTAGCTCCATGCCCTCCTGGGTTTTAAATGCACCTTAGAACACACATACATCAACACTACAATGAGCGGGTGGAGGGAGGTTAGGAGTCTTCTCTCACCCTCGTTCTCTGCGGTCTGCTGGAGCAGGGGGGCTAGGAGGAGGAGTTGGCCGTCCGACTGGGGTCCGGAATGTGGGGCCTCCCTGCTGCTGCGGAGTCGGGGCGGTCTGCTTCTCCCCACCGCAGGGAAAAAGGGTAACACAACCTGGGTCTGGGTGCAGTTCCCCCCTCCAGGGGCAAGGGTACCTAGACCCGGTTTGTAGAGTACGCTTGGGGAGTGTGATTGTGTGTACAGCGTCTCTTTATGTCTGTCTCCACGTTGGTTAAGTGTGGAGTAAGTGCATATGAGAGCATGAGGGTGGGAATGGATGTTTGTATCTGTGTGTGCCTGTATGTCTGTGTCCATATGTCAGGTTGGGTATCAGACGCCACCTCTCTGAGGACAGCTCAGGCCCTCCAAGGTTTGGAGGCCTATCTCCCCCCACCACTTCCCCTGCCGGGGGCGGACTCCCTCAGACATCGGTGCGTTGGTGGTTCTTTGTGTCCGGGGGTGGGCGTCCGGGTGCACACCGGCTCACTCCTTGGCGGCTGCTTATCGGGGCCTGGAGCCTGGGGCTCGCTTGGGCCACTTCGGAGGTGGGGTGCCCCCGGCCTCTCGGCCTGGGGCTCGGTCACTCAGGCACAGCTGGCTGCCGGCGGAGCTCACGGGCACGTCGCTGCAACCCCCCCTGGCTTCTGCTCCGTGGCTGCTGGGTGACCCCTCATCTGGGACTCTCCTCAGCTCTTTCTGGGACAGTGGCACGGCTGCCCCTCTGTTGGTCTTCCTTGGTCTCTTGTGTTCTGGGGGCCTCTGGATGTCTGGAGTTTTGATCTCCTCCATACCTGCTTCATGCCCTGGAGGACGGGGCAGTGGCCCCCCACACCCTCTAGCAGATCATTACATGAGGGAACCTTTTAAGAAAACAAGCGCGTCCATGCTCACAGGTGTACACACGGGTGATGACACACACAAACTACACCCTTTTTGGCTCCTACCTCAATGCACACTGTGCTGTCGATCTTACGTGCTGCACAATAATGTTTAATATTTAGTATTTACTGTCATATTCCCATATATCATTGTGATGTTGTTTATTGTATTACTCTCGTTTTCTTCTGCTTGTTTTCTTTTTTCTTTCTCAACAGGTGATCCAGGTGATCGATACATGTATTTTTTTTCTTTTTTTTTTTTTTTTTGCTTATTCTGTTTTTTGCCCTTCTCCCCCGTCCCTCTTCTCAACTGTTTTTCTTTCCCTCTTTCTTTCTCCCTTTTCTTTCCCCCAGTCAAGTCTGTCCGGTATTCAGCAAGTGAAAATAAAATAAAGAATAAAAGGTGAATCAAATGGACCATTACGGCAAAGCTGGGATGGTCAATTTGGTAAAGAAAATCCGTTGGGCATCTTTCTTTGCCTTTAGACAATAATTCTGATGGCAAAAGAGCCAAACGGGACAGGCAAAAAAAAAAAAAAAAAAAAAAAAAGTAAATACGTTTAATGCTGGATTGTTGACGTTTTTGTACAATGGTTTAGCCACAAGCATAATTTCCACTTCTGGATAAAGATCACTCTATCTTCATGCTTCTTAACAAATTAAGAGTGTAATGTCTCTATTAAGTTGTTATTTATTAATGCATACATAATAATGTGCTCAGTGACATAAAGGTCCCCTTTCAAGAGTTTGTGCTACGTAGTTTTTTTTTCTTTGTTTTAGTTGTTTTGTTTTTCCATCTTCACAACCCAGTGTTTAAAATGTTAATAATCTTAGGACCAACCCTCCAGCTTGTTATGAATCGCCCAGATTTTTTCTAAATTTTGTGATTCAAAAGTGGCCTTAATACTTTATACAGGCTAAATATTTCCAGAATAATGTTTCTCAATGTAAAACTGTAAAGAATCTTTACAGGATACAACATTTTGTAAACAGCCACCTCAGAACCTGTTGAGCCTCTCCTGTACTGTTAGATGGATGTAAGTCCAGATCTTCATAAACCGTCCTCATTACTCCATTAAGTAACCAAACAAATAAATTTACTCTTGCAAATTATAAACAGTCCAATTGTTCCTTCCAAAAGTAACAAAAACAAAGAACAACAAATGACTCAGCAATGATAAGCAGAGCTAGACTGGAGTCCAGTTTGTTTCTATCCTTCATTAGTTGTTAGTGTCAGCAGTAGCATTTGATAAGTATGTCTAAAATATAAATATGAAATCTCTATAAAAGGATCGACTCCTTAAACCTATGCAGCAGTAATATTTAATATGCTTATTTAATAATGTTCTACAAAGAGGTCAATGTGTTTGGGATCTTATCAGATCTCTCAGAAAAGCTGTCAGAGCAAAACGTTTTTCTTTAATAATAAGACGCTTAATGTTAAACCACTGAGTCCATCTAAAACATGTTTGTGCACATCAGGACCGACCTGATAGAGTTCTGCTGGAGGATGTTGCTGATTGAGCTTTTTGGTTGTTCAGAACTCACTCAGCCTTTGGAGTTAGTTTTTAGGACATCCTGATAATAATGAATTACATTAGTCCAGCCTAGAAGCAATAATAATATCACTTAAAGATAATAATAACAATAATATTTCAGGTCAATACCTCATGAAGTTCATCAACAGAGTGCCAAGAGTGTGCAAAGCAGTAATCAAAGCAAAGGTTGACTATTTTGAAAAATATAACATAAACATAACAAACATATTTGAGTTATTTCATTCTTTTTTGTTTACTACAAAATTACACATGTGTTCATTTAGAGTTTTGGTTCAGTAACAATCTACAAAATAAAGAAGAACCATAAAATGAAAAGCTGTGTCCAAACTGTTTGTGTGTATTATGTAGAAACGTACCTCTCCACTAGTTTCACATAAGCATGACCTCACAAAATAATTTTTTAATCCAACACAACTGACATTATTTTGTCCCTCCAAAGCGTACATATCTAAAACACAACAAAACCATCCTGATTCCTGACAGGATTGTGGCATAATATTACACAGAATCTGACAGCTCAGCTCTATAGAGTGGGCAGTGACATTTAAGCAGTTCATTTCAAGTTGCAGATTCAAGCTGCTCTTCATTGTTTTGGCAACCAGATGCCACCAAAGAGGATTGTGTTTAAAAGGTTTGTTTGGCCATCACACAAACAACCCAACCTCATAACTAGAACTCACTTAAATACAAAGCAAAGCTGGGCTGGAGCCAAACGTGGGAGCCATAAATTTTGAATTTGAATATTTGAATTCCTATAAAAACCAAAAACCAAAAAAAGGAGCAGCAGTTATTGCTAACTTTTAAGTTAAGTCATCTTGCTTTTGGGGATTTTTCTGCCTGTGTGCATCTCTGTAATGCTTCTTTGAGAGCCTGTGGAAGCTGGAGGCTGGAGCATAGTCGCCATCAACCAAGCTAGGTCAACCATGACCCTTTGCATATTTTGAATGTGATTTGGCTAACTTGAATGACTGAGTGCCTTGTGGATAAGTTACTAAGCAAATTTAATCCATCCACCTTCCTCTGCTTATCCAGGGACTGTCACTAACCAAATTTTTATGTAACAATATACTATGTCTATATATTTGCAGGTAAAGAGATAAAAATAGTAAATAGTTTGACCTTGGTCTAAAGATAAGTCCACACGGTTGCAGGGAATGTGCAAAAGTTGGCTGTTAATTCCCATTATGTGTGGTTAGTGTATATTACTGGTAGTGATGTAGATTAGCCATGATGCTACCGATTAGCAGCTGGAGCTAATTTGCCAGTTCGTGTGGAAACCTCGTCACGCTGTGGTGGATCTCTACCTGTACTGGGCTGTGATCACAGTGGATTCAGACCTGGGAATCACATCTTTTGTTTATGTTTATTTCATCTATGCTACAGTAAGAATATCGGTGTTTTGAGTTTGAAACAAGCCAGGCCACTCACCATGATGCAGTGCGCCTAAGAAAAGCGGTGTGAGACTGTGTGCAAGTGTATAAAAATGTTTTTATATATTGCAGAAGATACAGTAAAGGCAGACTCACAAAGCTGCTTAATTCTTTTTAATCAAAGTGTGTAACATGACATTTTAAAGAATTCTTCATGTGGACATTATCCATTTTATTTGTGTAACACAAAGTCACTCATAATGTGACCTCTGTGTTAAATGCAGCAGTGTAGTTTTCATCTGTTGCTCGCAAAGATAAACAACAAACTGGGCAAAGATCTGAGGCTTCACGGGGTCCATAGCGCAGTGCTTTCTAGGTCTAGATACTTAAATACTAATTAGAAATCTCCACAATTAAAGAAGAATAACAACCGTGTTGCATTATTCTTTTAATCCTGATCTTGCTGAGGGACTGTGTTAAAACTTCTTTAAAGAACTGATTTGTTGTCTTATTAATTGCGTTCATTTGATTTCATTTGGCAGAGGTGGAAACATCTTTTTCCCTCTCTCTCTATTTTCCCTGCTTGGCTTGTACTGTACGTATAATTATGTGCACATGTTGTGCAACTGGAACCAGATGATGTTTGAAGATTTGTAATTATCTCGCTGATCTTTTCCCAGAATTGAATGATTGTACAACATCTATCTTTAGATTCTTAAAAGAACAAGACTTGGGTGCACAGGTATACATTTATTTGAGATTTTCTCTAATCCACAACGCACAAAAAAATCTTCAGGCTTAAATATCTACATAGACTCACTTAAATCTTTAAAGAAGTGGTGCTAAAGCTTCTACAGAGCCAAGATCAGCTAAAACAGTTGTATGTCAGTACAGGTTAATCTGATGTGTCACCAAGACTGAAGCTGTCACATTCAAATGAACATTGACTCTACATCTACATCATCAACGTGTCATTCATAGAAGCTGCTGGGAGAGTTCAAGTAACATAATAATGAGTATACACACTTTGTACTTTTTTCATTTTAACCTTCAAGTATCAGTTCAACATGTTTTAGAAATGTTAAAGAAAACAGTACAAATGTATAAAGGACTTAGAAATAAGAAATTAAAGGAGCAAATTTTAAAATATTTGAGGAAGGATAAAAAGCAAAGACTGCTATTCATGAAACTATATTTTCATCCAACTCTTGGTAAATAAGTGGTTTAAAGAAAAACTGTGCTGTGCTTTTCTTCCCCATCAGCTAAGAGAAAAAGACCAAAGAGATCAGCGGGGCCACAAAAAGCAGGAGGTGGGCTGTTGTACTGCTGGCTCTGTTGCAGAGGTCACACTGGCAGCAGCTGATTTCTCCTCCAATGACTGCTGAGAGCTGCGCAGTTTGTGAATTTGAACAAATCGTCTTGGAGGCACAGCCCTTTACTTTAGTAGTTGTCCCTCCTGCTTTCACTGAGAAAACAAAAATTATTCAACTACAAGTTTGAAAACAGAATCACTGAATGTTCCTCTAAGCAGAAAAGAACAAACATGCAGAAACGTAATGCTGTAGGCCCATTACCTGCTGCTGAGATGCAGTAGTCCTCATTTCCATTGCAGGTGAGAGTTTTGGTGCAGTCCTTTCCATCACATTGGAAGCACTTTTTCCCATTTGGAGAGGAGATGCTCCAATCTATGAATCACAAAAATAGATGTCATATTTCTTTCATTGATTATTTTATCAAGTGACAAAAAACTTCAGATACGCAAATACTGGATTCTTTCTCATCAAGTGAACTTGGTGAGTGAAAAAATAAATTGTCTCAAACCTCATTTTGTAACTTTTTTCACATAATTAATAAAATCTATTATTCTGTTATTTATCACAACAGGATAAATATTCCACAATACCAAGAAACATGGTGTAAATTACCAGGGACATCTTGAGAGTTGCAAAGATCAGAGGTGCAACACATGGTGTTAATTACAGCTTGGGAAAATCCAAGGTTGACTGAGCCATTGAAGCACTGATCAGGTGTAAAACAGGTTCTCCACATACGTTTATTTTCCAAACCACCTGAAACCAAAGAGGAACCACTGTCAACTCAGTAAGGTCAAAAAAGAAAAGAAGAAGAAGAACTATAAAATAAAATTTTACCCATTTTTGAATTAATTCTGGCTGAACCACAGCGAGTATAGGACGAAGGACAATCTATTGTCCCAACGCAGCCTCCAGATGTTCCAGGTGTGCAATCATAGCATTTCAATGGGCAGGCTGATAAACCACAAAATATTTTATAAAAAGAGAGTTAAATCATGTTTTCTTGCATTAACTGTATGGATAAATTATGAAACACTGACTAAAATAGATTCAAACAAAGAACAAAAAAAATCATTTACAGGAAGTAGACACATTGCTGGGTTGTAATAACACATGTTGTAAAAGCAATTTAAAAAGGTTTCATTGAATATTAGAGTACACACTTCCTTTAAAAGAACAGATAACTGAACAAAAACTTGCCTTTAGGGAGCAGCACAATCCCAAGGATCAGCACAAGGATCTGCATCGTGAGATGATCAGACAGAAGTGAATTTTAGTTTAGTTTCTGTTCAGGTTATAAGTAATTCTTATTGGGGGAGTGGTCTCCTCTCTCTGACCACTCCTTAACTCTTCCTTTGACAGTGAAGGAGCCTGACTATCAAAAATGTTTATTTGCACAGCAAATATTAGCCTTTCTTCAATTTGTAAATTAACAATCATTTTGGCAAACACGTTATTTGAAAAGATCTTTGAACTTTTAGATATGCTTCTGAGATCCTATGAAAGCTCGTAAATAATCCGTTTCTAGTTCTTTTTTTTTTTTTTTTTTTTTTTTTGCCTGTCCCATTTGGTTCTTTAGCCGTCAGAATTGTTGTCTGAAGACCAACAAGGATACCCAATGGATTTATTTTGCCAAATGGATCATCATGGTATTGCCGTATTGGTCCATTTGATCGACCTTTGTTTTTATTATTTATTTTATTTTATTTTCAGTTGTTACAGACGGGACAGACATGAGTGAGGGATAGGAAAGGGAGAAAGAAAGAGGAAGGAAAAGAAAAACAGAAGGGGAGAGGGACAGTGAGAAAGGGGGGAAAAAAAATATCTCCGGGATCACCTGTTGAGAGAAAAAGAGTAGAAAACAAGCAAAAAAAACAAAACAAAACAAAGCAACATACTATACACAACACCATCGCATTAATCTACCTAAGTGTAAACAGCAGTAAACACTAAATATTGAATGTTGTTGTGCAGCACGCAGGACAGACAGCGCACAATGTGCTTTGAAGTAGCAGCCAAGAAAGGTGTGATTTAAGTCTACAAACAGTGAACACCTGTGTGCACACCTGTGTGGATCGGCGCGCTTGTATTCAAATGGTTTCCCCATGTAATGGTCTGCAAGAGGATGTAGAGAGCCATAGCCCTGTCCCTCAGGGCATGAATCCGTTTCTAGTTCAAAGAAAAGGCCGGTCCAACATTAACACTTTGCATAATTTAAAAACGATTTGGTTAACTTCAATCGGTGACTGGCTTTGGGAAAAGCCACTAATGAAATGTAATCAGTTAAAATCCAGGTACAAAACTCTTGTGCAAAAATACTGTACTAATATTACTAGTTTACTAGTGGACAAGTTGCATTAAAGGTTGCACTTCCTGCTGTCGCTGCTGTATAAAAGTAAATGGGAGGAGAGAGACCCCTTCCTCTACAGTGTTACGACCGGGCTCAAAAGCCACAAAATAAACATGGAAACGAACACGTGTAACACACGGGGATTAGCAATGGTTTATGTGGGAGCTCAATGTTTAAAGACGTTTATGATGTCTTTGTAAGCAAACCTATTTAAAAGGTAAACATGAAAGAACTTTATTTCCACATTCATGTTGGTTGTCCTGTTTTTTTTTTTTAATTCGTGGATTTTGAATGGTAGCAAATGAATAAAATGGCCTAATCAGTTATTCTAAATGTGAATAGAAGTTTATAATGTTTACCAGTTTTTCTCAGTGAGAATAGTGTGTGACAGCTGACAGCGGCATGGTCAGTATTCGGCTGGAGCTTTGAAACCATGGTGGAGGATGCAGGGTGTCCTCTATAGCCGGGGAGCAGAGAGAAGAGTGGGTATGCTCCTGACCCTAAACAACATGCAAAATAATTTAATTCTCACACAATACACGAGAGCCAACTTTAGTTTTACCTCATGAGAAAAAGCATTTCTGTAACCTGCTGTGGTCAAATGATCCTCACCAATATACTGACCTTGGTTGTCAGATAGTCCTGCAGTCAAGCATGGATAATGTTTCTGAGAAAAAAACAAACATGTGTTGGAGAATAAGAAAAGGTGTGGCCTGCACCTCAGACGTGCTGCTTTGTTTACAGCAGTGGTCTTCAAACTTTTCACAATAAGTACCACCTTATAAAATATATGGCTCTTAAAGTACCACCTTATGACCGACATTATCGTAGTATTTAACACCATATACAGTTTACATGAGAACATTTTATTTCTTATACGAATGATATTTAATTTAACTGTCATAAACAGGATGTGACAAGTGATAATAAAACAACTGTGCTGCATTAAAACATTCACAGCAGGTTGGATATCCAGTCATTAAGTGATGAACCCTTCGTCCAGGTCCAAACTACTCCGTGTTTATTAAGGCTGTTGTGTTTTTAACATGTTTTAATTCTTTGTATCTCTTTGCTCTTTTTAATCTGAACAGGCCCCTAAAATGAGGCAGTGATCACTGTCGGCCTCTCTTGGTCTTTGTTTCCACCGTTCGTTTTAAAGCTCAGTTTTTAAAACCTCATGATGTAACTACAGCCAACACATACAGCAGTAAATTAAAGACTAGACTCGTCGTATTGTGGCTGGATTATCTCATTTGTTGTCGTGACTGAAGTTTGGTCCATTTACAGCACCTGTCATGTGATTCCATGTGTCCCTGACCATCGGGAACCCTCACGTTAACTCGCAAAGGAAGATGTTTGGAGGGGGTGAGTGCAGGTCTGTGTCAGTGTACATGCATATGTGTGTGTGTGTGTGTGTGTGTGTGTGTGTGTGTGTGTGTGTGTGTGTGTGTGTGTGTGTGTTGTGTGTGTTCTGTGCACAATCAAGAGACAGTGTCCCTTCACCCAGTTAAGCAAAAGTCAACAATCTTTAATCAACGCGGCCTTGAATGAGGGGAAAGAGAGTCACAACAAACAGTCTTATTATCTAAAGGACGTGATAGCAGAGCTGTACTCAATCAGAGCATTGTATATTATTTAATCTTAATAAACGCACATATATTTGCATATATTATAGAGGCCGACAATAGTACTGAACAATGACCATAGAAAACATGGACGACCTAACAGATGTAGCAGCTGCAGTCACGGAGAAACTTTCTCTCTAAAATGGCCACAACAGTTCCTGTTTTCATGGCCTTACAGAGTGAAGCCTCCACCTACATCACTGAACTGCTCCACCCTGTTCGACTTCTGTACTCTTCACTCTGTGGCCTTCTTTAAACAGCTTGGTTCATGTGTTGCCTTCATCAACACTGTGTTTGTATGTCTGTAAATAAGAGTTTTGGGTTGTTGTTGTTGTTGTTTTTTAAAGAAAAAAAACAATGATAATGAGTGAATTCCTTCTGTGAATGAATGAAACATGAGCAGTATGTAAGTTTTAATAAAGATTTACATGTAAATGTTCTTTACTTCTGTGCCTGTAAACAGACAGTAAATGGATCTGATTATGAGATTATGAACGTGTATCTGCTGTGTGGACAGACTGATCCTGGAGCATTAAAGCTGCTCTTGAGTTTTGTCTCCTGAATCCTGCATTTAGGCTCCGTCTCCTACCTGCCAACCAATCTTTGACAAAAACTTGACTGGATTAGTGAGAACCAGAGAGTCACTGACTGCCACACATCAGGTGTTCAGCAGCTTCCTGTAAATCACAAGAGTAGTACAGGAGAGTGACTGAGTTCACTTCCTCTTTGTGATGGAGGTGATAAAGTCTGACAGCTTTTATTGAATTCATTTCATATGATGTGTTTTCACAGATGAAACCAGCCAACAGTAAATCAGATGTTTACACTACCTTCACATGACTTTCATCTGTAACCACTAATCACTTCCTGTTATTCTCAAAGGATCTCTGAAATCTTCAGATACTTTGAATCCATCTCCCAGTTTTCAGGTCAAAGCAGCTTTGAGCAGCAATCAGCAGGATTTTTCTGCTCTTGGCTCTTGAGAGGCTGTCACACTTTCTCCTTCTCCATTATCTTTTCTGCTTGGCTTCTCTTTGTATAGTCTCGCTTATCCTCTAACCCTAAGAGAGTCTCCCAGACGTGTTCTCTAAAAACCTGAAGAAGAATTATAGATTTGATCAACTGGTCCCTTAACGAAACTGACACCGTCCTGTTCTTGGGAGATCCCGTCCTTGTCCTACAGAGACGTTTGCTGCCGGATACTCGTCGGTCGCATCACGTGTCTGGCAACAATCTCGATGGAGGACATTGAACGACATCAACCAAGTTGGAACCACGATAACAGAGTTCTGGCTGATTGGAGCTGGCTTATCGAAGAACAAGAAGCAGCTACAGCTGTTCAAAATCCCACAAGGCTGGCCGACACGATAGACGATGGGCAGGGCTGTGAGCACTCAGACTGTGTTTATTGAACACAATATGGATAAGATGTTGGAGAAGATCAATGGGAATTGAGAGACCTGGTGACCAGTGACAGACATTAGACAAACTGTAAAATTGGAAGCAGTTTGTTCGCACTAACCAGAACAACTACCATCTTCATCTCATGCGCCCACCTGGCGCCAGCTGGAAGCTCAAGGCAAAAGCTGATGGGAATAACAAATCCCCTTAGATAATAAGACTGTTTGTTGTGACTTTCTTTCCCCTCATTCAAAGGCCACCATCAGGAGCTCACAGTCAGCCATGAGTGAAGGTGTGCTCATGGTTCAGCTGTGTTCACAGGAACAGTCCATGAATCCTGTGATGATCACACTGAACCTGTCAGCCCGTCACAAATAATCTAGTTATTGTTATTCTGTGTGACTGATAACACAGATTTAATTTACAGCTCTGTACACAATAAATAAACAGATAAACCGCAGCCAGCATCTGTCTCTGCAGCCTCTGCTGTGCTTTACTAAACACACTGTGGACAGGAACTTGGTGTTTTCATATATGAAAATGATGCAAACTGCTGACCTGTCAAACCAGCTGGAGAGTGATCTGGACTCAGTCACACAAACAGGTTGAACAGGATGTGATCTGTGCAGCACCTGCATGTAAAACAGAAGCAAAGCTGTTCCTGCTCAGCCTGCAGACAAATGGAGGAGTGTTTGAGACGTGCAGATAAACAGTCACAGCTTTGTGTCGGCCTCTCAGGGCTCAGGGCCATCCTGTTGTCATGGTATCAAGTGCATGACGGCTCTCTGCACACACTTTGAGTCCTTATTCACATTTTCTTTAAGTCCTCATCTCTGTGGACCTGAGGGATTACCCACAGTTCATAGTGCTGTGATGGTCAAAGCATGAAGAACAAGGATCAAAATAAATAAATAACCAAACTGAAGGTTCAGAGGAATGTAGCTCATCTAAAAATCTGTAAAAAAGTTTTTGTTAATGAACAGAAAATGTATTTTTTTTTATTTCTATAAACATTGAAAAACAGGAATTTTCTATCATTTAATTGTTTCTCTGTTACTTCATTCATTTGGTTTTGTATGAGTGGTCATGGCAGAGAAGTTCCTCCTTCACATTCTCCAAAAACTTCCATTTGGCCGATTTGGACTCTTTGCTGGGCCCATTCTGGGCCCCGGGCCTTATGTTTGACACCCCTGGACTCAACTGCTTACAGCTTTGGAAACTAATTACAGAAAAGACAAAAGAATCAAACTCAAAATGAAGCAAATGACATCAATTTTAAATGTGAGCATAATTTCACCAAAAAGGCTTTTTATGTCTCATTTTCAGGCTCTGGTTGTTTGAGGATGTCAGACACTCAGTTATAGATGATGATGCTTGAATTCAAACAGACAGAACACATGAAAGATGAGGAAATCCCTGAGCACTGTGCAGAGGACTCTGAGGATCCTCAGCCGTCACTGTGACACGTGTCTGTAAGTGCACATCTTTACTTTTAATAATATGTTTCAACATGCAGATGTTAATATAACACAGTAACAGCTGCCTTTGTTTCAGATCCAGCAGAGAAGAAGCTCATTCACTGACAGAGACAAAGTTTTGATGCTGCGATAACGACTCTGAGCCGATGACAGCTCTGATAACTCTGATAACATCTCCCTCCCAGTAATAACCTCCCAGCAGCAATTACCACAGGCAAATGGGCATGTTACAGTGAAACTGGTGGTTTTGTGATCTACATAAAACGTAATACTCCTCATATTCAGGATTCATACCAGCCTCCCGTTGAACAGCCGCAAGTTTGAAAAGTTTGAAAGTTTGAAAGCAGCAACTGCCACAGCCACAACGGCCACGAGTCAGGATAGTTTCACTTCCTGCAGTTACAGTGAAACAGTCTTTGTAATTCAAATCTGTTGGACTCATTTAAGTTTTTTGTCCTGACAGTGAAACTCTTACAGATACAGATGTGGTGCTGCTGCACATGTTAGTAAATCTGACCCTAAATCTTCTTTAAAATTTCAGCCTTTGTAGTGAACATGTTTTTGAAACAGCAGGGTCAGACACACTGTGGAAAAGTAAGATGCACGTTTTGTAGTCCATCTTCTGGTCATTGTAGTTTTTACCCTTTGGACATCCTGCATCACGTTGTTAATGAGAGAGAGTGTAAGGTCATTCTCAGCACACGGCTCTGTTATTTCCTAACTCCTTATCAGTTCTCCTAGTGACCTTTCCTTGACCTCAGTGGAGTTTTCACTGAGGTCAAGCTTGAGCATGAAGGTGTGTCAAAATTTCAAGAAAATGTTGAAATTTCCTTCACCTCATTGGTGTTTTCGGACTTTCGGACTGTTTATTAAAAAAGGTTGATGGTGTGATTATAGCTGTTCAAACTGATTTCCTGTTCCTTGTATGTTTGTCACACTTACATGTTTCAGATCAGGAAGATGTAGCTTTGGATTTGTTCCCTTAATAACAAACGCCTCCATTTGCAATCTTCATTTTGTATTTTCTTTTTTTAATATTTTAATGTGTTTGATCTGAAACAGTTAAGTGTGACAAACATACAAAAACCAGGAAGGAAACAAACACTGTTTCACTCTGTCTGTGTTTGTTTCCACCTTATGTTCTTATATGTTGTTTGTTTGAAACTTATGATCAGTATTTTAAAGCTCTTAAACTGAACTCAAACACATAAACTACAAACTGGTCAGACATTAGAAATGAATTGTTCCTCTGAGTGTTTTAACCTGCTGTTGTGTTGCTTTTGTGTGCTGGTGTCACTGATGGCTGCTGCTGCTGTGACAACAGACACACAAACAGTTTGATGTCATCAAAAATCACTCTGGATACACTGAGAGAAAAGCTGATTTACTTTCACACTCCAACACTGTCATTATGTCCTACAGTCTGAGTGTAAAACAACACTGCCCCGTGTGGTCAAACTGGGGCATTGCACATGATAATTCTCATCCACCAACCTTTTTAGACCTCCACACATCTGACCCTGATTCAGTGGAGTCTTTAGAAATTTCATTGTTTCTAAAGTCTATTTCCTGTTTTATGATAATTTTAATTACTATTATTTGTTTTGTCTTGTCTTTGTATCTGTACTTTGTAAACTAATGAAGCCCAGCAATGACACCTGGTGCCAGAGAGGTTAACTGCAGTCACGTGACCGTCCTCCTTTTGCTGTGCAGTATGGTGTTATTTTTGTACCACTATTCTGAGGGCACATGAAAAAACATGTGAGCACACGTAAAAAAAAAAAAAACGTGTTGCATTTTGAGGAGAGATTTAAATTGAGTGAAGAAAATTCATTGCTGCATGCAAAAAAATTATTTCAGTGTTTGCTATTATCCATATACATACATATATTATCTCACACTTCCTCCCATGAACACAAAGGTTCACTGTTTCTGAGTACACCATCTCTGACATCACAGATTCCTCTTCTCTTATTTTTTCTGTTTTGTTTCTTTGATAAGCTTCATCTGAAGTTTTGATCAGCTGATGTTACATAAACAAACTGATTTAAAAACAGACAGGTTTGTAGTTTCAGTTTGACATAACTTCCTGTTTATATGCACAATCAGAGAAAAGAACATTCCTTGAGTTTGGGAGAACATCTTAATATTTATGTTATTTATACTATGAAGAGTATTTAAAGGGTTTTTTTAAACATTGGAGTGAAACTGTGACTCCAGTCACCCATGAAACACCAACCATGTGAGACTCAAAGCTGCCATTACTGATCCAATCACATGTGCTGAGGTTGTGACTGTGGACAAACACAGCCTCTCATAAACTCTTTGATCATGTGTTTCACAAAAGAAAAGGAACAGAATACAAAAACACAGACTCACCACTGAACATCCCCACCAGTGACTGTGTCCACAATACACTGCATGCTGCTCACTTCCACTAACAATGAATGTACTGCATCATTAGAGCCCTTCATGTTTCAACAAAGTGGCCACACATGCACATACAACAGTGAGATCACATGGCAAACAAGAAAGAAAATAAACATACACACAAAATTATTCTTGAAAAAAAAGAAAAAAGAAAAAAGAGTTGGGTGTTTTTTGTTATTGTTAAAAGCTGTCAGACTTTATCTGACACAATATAATGAAGAAAATCACCTAAATCACAAAGAGGAAATTTAGTCAGTTACTCTCCTGTACTCTGATTACAGTCATGTATGTTTTCTCTGTGTGTGTTTCTGCTGCTTCTTTGTCCAAACAAACTCACTGGTTCTACATAAAGAACAAAGATTTGCTCTCTGTGGCTCCAACACAGCTTAAAGACCTTTTTTTTTACTGTCTGTTTTGGTTTTGTCTCTCTGTGTATGGACAGATCAAACCAATTTCCCATATTTATACAATAAAGTTACCATTATCTCATTATGTCCACTAGAGGGAGGTGTGTGCCTGTTAGTGCCATAAACCAACTGTGTGCAGCAGGCAGGTTGAGAAGGGTCTGGCTGCAGCCACTGGGGAGCGCCATATGGGACCTCCACAGTAGTGATGATACCTTCCTGCGTGGATTGTTGACTGTGGAAACCTTGCAAGTGGATTGTAAAGGTTGGGACAGAGTCTTTCATGTATAAATTTGCCGTTAATAATTGTATAATTCTCGGAATCATCTAGTTTGCTTGCACTGATTACGTTGACACTTTGTTTGCGTTACAACAACGGTCAGACCTCCGAGGTATCTAAACTTTAGTAAGGAATGTGTGCACTTTTGACACCTCTGATTAGCATTTAGTGGTCAGTTTCAAATGTATTTGATTTTTGCTTGTTATTGAACAAATTCACTTCACTGCTTTTCACTATCTGTAACATCAATGCACATTGTTCCATTTACTGCATATTGCACTTTATTCATGCCTCTCATTCCACCTGCATCAACATTGTAAAGTTTGTCACAAAGAGATTTATACATTTATAAATACTAATATTCTCTATTCCATTCTGTTCTGCTTTTTTATTGCCCAGATTTTAGTTAGCTTTTGTTAAATTGTCTGCTATTTGTCAATAGATACGTATGTCACAAATAAAAGTGTCTTGTAAATTATGTTTTTTTAATCTCTCCCAAATCTCTTACATGCTAACTGTAACGTGTTATTTCTGCTAAAACCTGAACTTAAATATGTATATGGTGTTTATCTGTTTTTCTCTCTGTTTTAGATGCTCATATTAATTTGGAATTCTGCCTCCAAGCCAGAATTGCAGGAATGCACAACATGTTGCAGAAGACTCTTTCACTGCCCTCTGTGCCCCACTTTCAGCCCTACTGTCAGGGCAAAGATCGAGGAGCATATAAATGGACACATTAAAAATGCTTTGCCTTTAAAGGTATGTTGGTATTAAATATACCTCATAGTTAAAGTTATAAATATTTAAAAAAGTGCCTCCGTTGCAAGACGTGTGGTTTAAAGCATCCTCAAATGTTACACGTCTATCAAAAGACAATGAGTAAAGAACAAGAATCAAAGGAACAAATATCATGCCATAGTCTCTATTCAGACCAGTGCTCTTACTGGGGCCGGTAAAGATGAATTCAAACTTTCAATCGTACCTATGAAAGTTAAGGTTAAGAAAGGAAATGTAATATTGTACACCTATGCATTTCTTGACCCAGGCAGCACTGCATCAATTTGCACAGTGAAGCTAATGAATAAAATGAAAATTTATGGAAGAAGATCCAACATTCTGCTGAGAACTATGGGACAAAATAAAGTTGTTGAAATGGATATTATTGAAATGGATATTATTACAGATTTAGAAGTCGCTGGACTAGACGGGAATGAGTTTTGTGATCTTCCGATTCTTTATACTCAGTTCATTATGCCTGTGCTTAAAGGAAACATTCCTCACCAAAACTATATAATCCGGAGGCCATATTTGAAGTCTGTACATCTGCCAGAAATTAACTCTGAAATTGATTTGCTAATTGGCTTGAATGTGCAAAAGGCTCTGGAACCACTGGATGTCATTAGAAGTGTTGGAGATGGACCGTATGCTGTTAAAACTGTCCTTGGCTGGATAGTAAACGGACCTTTGGGTGAGACTCAAACTGAAGCTCACAATCAGCCATGGATAAGTGTCAATGGAGTTTCAGTGGTGAAACTTGATGAGCTGTGGAATCAGCAGTTTAAAACTGATTTTCCAGAGTGTGCCAGAGATGAGAAAGAACCTTCTAAGGAAGACCAACAGTTTTTGGATAAACTTTTCAATACTGCTAAGCTACATAATGGTCATTATAATATTGGACTCCCATTGAAAGATTTAAAGGTCTGCATGCCAGATAATAAAAGTGTTGCTGAACAACGCCTTCAGAATCTGAAGAAAAGACTTATGAAGAACTTTTCTTTTCTGCAGGACTATAACACCTTTATGGCAGATATGATCTCTGAAGGTTATGCAGAAAAGGTACCAGAAGACAACTTAGAAACGGACGGATGGCAGGAAATGGTATTTGCCGCACCATGGTGTTCTGCATGCGCAAAAGAAAAACCTTAGAGTGGTGTTTGGCTGTGGAGCCAAGTATCAAGGAGTATCGCTAAACAGCAAGCTCTTACAAGGTCCAGAGTTAACCAGCACATTAATTGGAGTTCTGACAAGATTTCGTAAAGAACCTGTTGTCATTGCTGCAGACATTAAGGCCATGGATCGAGATATGTTGAGGTTCCTTTGGTGGCCCAATGGAGATTACACTCAAGCCATGGTTGAATATAGGATGACAGTACATGTGTTTGGAGCAACATCATTTCCCAGTTGTGCAAATTTTGCACTAAGGAAATGTGCTGAAGATCATAAACAACAGTTTAGCCTTCAAGCCGTGGATACAATCTTGAACAACTTTTACGTCGATGATTGTCTCGTCTCAGCAGCCACAGAAGAGGATGCGATAGATCTCTATCATGAACTCTGTGCCATATGCTTGAAAGGAGGCTTTCCACTGAACAAATGGATAAGTAACAGTCGTAATGTGTTGACTGTAATACCTGAAAGTAACAGAGCAAACAAAATAAAGGATCTAAACTTGATCAGTGATGAGCTTCCGGTGGAAAGAGTTTTGGGCGTTCAATGGTGTGTTGAGTGTTGAGTCTGATGTTTTCAAGTTCAGAATCACTCTGAGAGATCGACCTTCCCCCCTAGGAATGTTGGCACCAGTAATCTTAAATGCTAAGAAGATTCTGCAAAATCTGTGTCGTAAAAAGATTGGATGGGATGATGCTTTACCTGATGCAGTAATACAGGATTGGAGTATTTGGATGCAAGAGCTCTACAAGCTGGAGGACTTTAAGGTTGATGGTTGTTTTAAAACCAACAGTTTTGGAACTGTAAAAACTGCTCAGTTACATCATTTTGCAGATGCATCTGAGGACAGCTATGGAACAGTGACTTATTTGTTACTAAAGAACGAACGAGAACAGGCACACTGTGCATTCATTATGGGATAGGCACGTGTTGCTCCTTTAAAACCAGTTACAATCCCTCGAATGGAGTTGACTGCTGCCACCTTAGCAAGCAGAATGGATATAATGTGGAAGAAGGAGCTGCAGATGGAACTGAAGGACTCAGTATTTTGGACTGATAGCACCTCTGTACTAAAATATATCAACAATAAAACAACAAGGTTCCGCACTTTCGGCGCCAACAGAGTTTCTGAGATTGTCAAAGTTTCAAATGCTCAACAATGGAGATATGCGGACACAGATAACAATCAAGCAGATTTGGCTTCTCGAGGTTTAACGGTACAATCCTTTTTGAAAAATAAACAAATTTGGCTCTCTGGACCTCCATTTCTTCTACTACCACAAGAGGAGTGGCCTCAGAATCCTGATGAAGTGAAACAAGTATGGCTACAACACCTCACTTTTTTGCCACATGTATCGCAAACCACGTCTCAGCTGTTTGTGGAGGTAAAATACGTCCGCACAATTACGCTCAGCCATTGTTGTGAGTGCACACGCCAAGGGGCTGCGAGACATTCATACAGCCGTATTTCGCACATGACTATGAAAGGCGGAAGAGGAAGTAGTTCCTTTGAATGTAGACAATCCGAATGATATAGTTTCTTTCCACTGTGTTCCTGTTAATGATAAACTACAAATTTACCCTAAATTACTAAAATATCGATATTTTAATGTGATAATCGATTCTAGAACATAAATGATTGGTATCGGAGGAATCGATATTTTAGGATATTATCCGCACATCACTACCATAGCTTGGATGGCTCTGAACTTTTTGAGTTTCAATGAGAGTAAAACGGAGGTGATTGTATTTAGAGCTAATAATATTTCATGCAACCCGCTTGGGAATTGTGGTTGGCTAGGGTCTTATATCAAACAGCATGTGACAAATTTGGGAGTTATTATGGACTCGGATTGTAAATTAAACAAAAATATTAGTTCTGTGTTGCAAAAAAGCTTTTTCCAGTTGAGGCAAAAAGCAAAGCTGAAGCCAGTTTTGTCAAGACGTGACGTGGAGAAGGTAATACATGCTTTTATTTCAACTCTGCTTAACTACTGTAATGTACTTTATGTTGGAATCAGCCAACGATCTCTTGTACGTCTTCAGCTCATTCAGAATGCAGCTACCCGCCTCTGGACTGGTACCCACAGGCACGAACATATAACATCCTGTCCTCTCTTCATTGGCTTCCTGTTCATGACAGAATTAATTTCAAAATGCCAACGCTGGTTTATAAAGGCCTAAATGGTCTTGCTCCCCCATACCTTTCTGAGTTACTTCAGCCTTATATTCCTTTCCCGTTTGTTGTCCCTAAATCTAGGCTAAAACCAAACCTTCAAATACGCCTTAGACAGGCATCTTCATTCCCTGTTTTTAAGTCACTTCTGAAAACACACCTTTTTTCGATAGCATTCAGACTGTTGTGAGCTGATATGTTTATTATGTGTATGATTATGTTTTTATGTGAGTATCAGTGTTTTTATCTTGTGTTTTACCCTTTTGTTTCTGTACAGTACTTTGGGCAAACTTTCTGTTTTTAAACGTGCTATATAAATAAATTGGATTTTCATTTGGAATTACTGTCCATCCATTTAGAAAGGCAGAGCCGTCATGCTGTCATTAATTTTATTTCCTGTGTAATAATATTCAACATTGCTATCAATCAATTTTACAAAAAATGTTTCTCTGTGCAAAATAGGTTCAAAAATATAAACTGTGGGATATAGTTTTTCCATGATTTGGACTGCCCAGTGCGTGCTCCCGATGTAGGGGAAGCAAATTCTGTCAGGGATACCTAACTTGGCACCACCGTTGTGCAGGTGAAGCCAAAGGCAAGGTATGCTACATCTATTCTAGTCTTTAGTTTGGAAACATATTTGGCGATGCTTCATCTTCATCTTTGTGTTTGTATGGGAACCCCGTCAAAAACCTGTCCATTATGCTAGCAGTGTCCAAGCATTCTTTTCTTTTTTTATTCATACCGCACCCCCCCTGCAATGGCTCTGCGCCCCACCTAGGGGGCGCTGATGTTCTATTCCTGCTAGCAAAATGCTAACCAGCAGAGAACAATAGCTAGCCAACAAACAACAAGTCAGTGGACTGACTTCCAGTAAGTAGTTCTCGGTCATCAGAGTCTAATTCAGTGACAAAAGACAGAAAACATAAAAATCTGTAACATGTGCATGTCCTCTGGTCTGAGGTGCTGGGGGACCAGTTAGAAACCAGCAGCTGGACGTCAGTGGTTAGACCGGTGGACTACTTCACTGAAGAGTAGATGGCATCTGGCTCTAGTTTAAAGTCTGAACACAAACACACACAGTTCAAACAACAGGAAACAGGATGACAGAATTAGTGATTATGATGTTATGTTCAAAGATTCTGTGCATTTGGTTTCTGCCTCACTGAGTTCTTCTATACTGGAAGGATCAAAGCAGTTAATATGAATGTTTGCTATGTGCTAACTGGCTAACATTACTGGCAGTGGCAGAGCAGCTGTTAGGTGGCAAATGCAGGGACTTTGGGGTGAATGTTGTACTTAATTGTATGCTGTTATGCTAACTGTGTAACAGAAAGAGATTATGGTAACTGGAACTTAAAATCTGTGCACACAGAAAGACACAGAAAGTAGTCTGGATAGCTATTTCTAAGAGTATAAAGAGTATGAAGAGAATTTTACCAGCCACAGAGCACTTAATCACAGTTAACTGTGTTTACATACTGTGACTAACTGTAAAGTAATTAATCAATAGTTGTAGGTTAAATTTGGCTAATTATTATAAATAGTATAAATTAACCTCCTAAGACGCAAACTCTTCCACTGCATGCATTTTTAATTTCTCTTCTATATTTGGCATATTGGGACCCGATGAATGCAAAAACAAAGGATTACCAGATTTTTATTTTTTTTACCTGATATTTGTTTCTAAGAAAAATGAGAGCCACATATGAGGATATTCATTTAAAGTTTCAATAGAACAGTAGTAATATAATGTCCTCATAAGTGGATATCAGGCGCTTGTAGAGCAAAATTGAGTATTTTGGTCTAAATAACCCAAAAGGTGATGTCCACATATGTGGACGCCAGGTCCTAGGAGGTTAAAGATTACCTATTCTTGTAATTTGCCAGCTTATATTTTAAGTATAAACTATAGCTCTGCATGGTTTATGGTTCAAAATAGTCCAAGTTTATCACTATTCTTGCTTTCACCTCGTTAGTGTTTGCGCAAGTTTTTCTTGTCTGCATTTAGTTCTTTTGCTAAGATATGTATAGATAAAAATTATGCTAGCTTAGCATGACAACTGGAAACAGAGTGACCAGCTAGCTTGTCTCTGTCAAAAGTTAAAGAGCAGCTGTACCTCTGGTCCTCTTTGGTCTGATAGTTATTTGTCCATAACTGACATCTTCAGCTTTCACTGCTGAGTAGATAGCAGCAGGATCGCTGTCTGTACAACAAAACACAACGAAACACATTAAAACACACTGCAGGTACAAATGCAACAAAGCTGGGTATTTTCATCTCAAAGAAAACTTTTAGAACACTTTCACCATATTATTTACAATATGGCGTTTTTTATTATTGCAGGCATAAATACTGGACTTTACAGCACAGCTAGGGTTTTTTCACAAGTACCCTAAAAAATGAAGCTAAAATTCTAAAATTCAAATTTGAACATTATACAGGGGCTTGCAAAAGTATTCGGCCCCCTTGAACTTTTCCACATTTTGTCACAAACAGGAATCAATTTTATTGGAATTCCATGTGAAAGACCAATACAAAGTGGTGTACATTCCATTGTTGCCCTGGCTTTATGTTTAGGGTCGTTATCCTGCTGGAAGGTAAACCTCCGCCCAAGTCTCAAGTCTTTTGCAGACTCCAAGAGGTTTTCTTCCAAGATTGCCCTGTATTTGGCTCCATCCATCTTCCCATCAACTCTGACCAGCCTCCCTGTCCCTGCTGAAGAGAAGCACCCCCAGAGCATGATGCTGCCACCACCATATTTGACAGTGGGGATGGTGTGTTCAGAGTGATGTGCAATGTTAGTTTTCCGCCACATATAGCGTTTTGCATTTTGGCCGTCACAGAGCAGCTATATTTGCACTGACATTAGATTACACACAGGTGCACTTTATTTAGTCATTAGCACTCATCAGGCCATGTCTATGGGCAACTGAGTGCACTCGGATGAAGGGGGCTGAATAATTACGCACACCCCACTTTGCAGTTATTTATTTGTAAAAAATGTTTGGAATCATGTATGATTTTCGTTCCACTTCTCACATGTACACCACTTTGTGTTGGTCTTTCACGTGGAATTCCAATAAAATTAATTCATGTTTGCGGCTGTAGTTTGACAAAATGTGGAAAAGTTCAAGGGGGTCGAATACTTTTGCAAGCCACTGTATCTGCTCAAATGTTGGCCCATAACATCTGTATACAAATCAGAGCTGGTCGAGCAGGAGAGCCCATGTTGATTGTAGATGGAATGACCACACAGGAATGGAAAACATTTCATTGCTCTTTTGTATACAGCATTGTAAAGACATTAAGTGGTGCCTTTTATAAACTGCTGCAGCTTTTCACAGTTTTTTTCTCATCTTAACACCTCAGCTTTGAAACAGCGCCTGCATACAAAGAACTGGGGGGAGTTTCCGTGTAAAAGAGAAGTGGATGACCACAAAGCTGCCATCCTCAGTTAAAACAGACTGACACGTTTCGCCACAGAGTACAAAACAAACATGTTCTAACAACATGAACACTATTATTAGCCAAACCAGAACAATGGTGAGAAGTCTCACCTATGTCAGACTGACTATAGTAAACAACAGGAAGTAAGTGTTTTGTTATTACATGCAAAACATTCAAAGCTATCAGTTGTAATAAAGAATACTTTAGTCTAATCTGGGCTGCTTTTGATGCCTGTTGCTTAGTGACAGCACTACTAAAGTCACAATACACCTGACATCCAATTCATGTAAGGTGGACTTCCGAGTTAGCTTTTTTGGGCCAAAAGAATCTAGATATTGTATTCCTCCTAAAATACATCACTGATCCCTGACATATGTTTCTTCATCACAATGTAAACATCCACTGTAATTAGCTTTTGACTCCATAACGCTGCCACAAACACAAATGAGCTTCAATCCATGACTGAATTTAATCTTAATCTTATTCCCCGCTCACTCTTTTGGGCGGTCTACCAGAGGCCTGGGAGCTTGAGGGTCCTGTGCAGTATCTTAGCTGTTCCTAGCTGTCCTTTTCTGGACAGAGATCTCCGATGTTGTTCCTGGGATCTGCTGCCCCAGGGCAGCTGTGGCTATAACTGTAGCTTGCCTTCACCAGTGTGTGAATGTGGCATATATATAGTGGCATTGTAAAGCGCTATATAAATCCAATCCATTATTATTATTATTTTGTTGTAAAATGTAAATCATGACATAATGATTATTTAGATTAGTAGCAGTAGTCACGTTAAAGAGATTTGTACTTAATGTTCGTGAAACCTTCCCCAGCCCCATCCAATCGCCAAAAAGGGAAAAAAAAAATCTACCTCTGATTTGTTTAATTGGTTGTTGTTGATGATGTGATATTTTGATGCCACTATAGATTATGTCATCTTCAGTGATGATTTTGTCTCCTCCTCTTTCCCCCCTATCTTCTTAAATAAACCAAAATGAACATTTAAGAATATAAATGGACAATGAAATTATAATGGAATGTTTATCTTCCAAATGTTAATACATGTTAATGTCCACAGAAGACAAACAATTTATCACACTGAAAAGTGTTTACTTAAAATCCACAAAGGCTGAGTCTCACCTTCAGGTTTCCTGTGAACACATGGTCTCACCAGCAGAACCAGTAACACCAGTAGAACCACAACACAGACTGATCCAACAGATGACAACACAGAGAGAACAAGAGGAGAGAGTGATGGAGTAAGAGTGATGGAGGTGGACCAAGGAGGAAAGGTTGATGTAGGTGGAGGTGAGGTGGTGTGTTTGTCTAAAATAAAGCAAACACAGTCATTAAGTTGTCGTCACATTGTGAATGTTGAAACCTGCAGAAACACAGACAGGTGAGTGTGTCACCTGTGACAGTGATCCAGCTGGATGGAGACTCTCCATGACCGCTGATGTGACACTTGTAGAGGCCTTCATCAGACCTGGAAACATGCTGGATGGTCATGTGACCTGTAGGCTGCTTCCTGATGAGGGAGCCATCTTTATAGAAAGCAGCTGGGAGGTTGGAGGGAGTGGTCTTTGTTTTACAGAGCAGAGTGACGTCATCTCCCTCCATCACAGGGAGGACAGGACTCTGCAGGATCACTGATCCACCTCAACACAGAGACAAACTACAGCATTTCATCCATTTACACACAGCTTCATCAACACTAACTCCACACACTCAGCTTACCAGTGACTGTCAGGTTAACCATGTTACTGATGGGACCCTCTCTGGACTCACACCAGTAAACTCCACTGTCCAAAGTGAAGGTGTAGCTGATGTTACATGAAGATCCAGCTGGTTTTCCCCACCCATCTCCACACTGAGTCCTCTTTCCTTCAGTGGTGTTTCTCCTCAGAGTCCATCCAGCAGAGCTGTCGTCCTCCTCACAGCTCAGAGACAAAAACTCTAATTTAAAAATCTGAGAGCTGTTGGGACTCACAGTCAGACGAGCTGTGAGGGTTAAAATGAAAAACGGATGATTCTTTTGACTTTACATTTACATTTTACATGAAACATGAACCCAATCAGGTCATATCAGTGACCATTTCTCAGGTTTAAACTGTGACAGAAGAAGGTTACTGACCTTGGTTTGTTGTGCAGCTCAGCAGTGAAATCAGAACTAAAGAGAAACAATAGGGTTAAAACAGTATTAAATTGTTTATAAAATTATTAAATAAAGCAGTTTTAGTATTTTAGTATAAACACAATGCAATGCATTGCTCATCAACATGTTGACACTCCATGTTTGAGGGTTGAGAGCTTTATTCAGCATTATTGTCTGGATTTGAAATATTGGAGGAAGGCATAGAATGCAGAGGATTTTTGCAGCATGCTTATACATTCATGATAATCGTTAGAATACTCTCTGGGTCAGGGACTCCAAACAAGACGTCCTGAACTGGACCTTAGAATAAGCAGTAGGATAATATTAAAAAATCAAGGCTAGGCAGTCTTTTTGTGTCTGTCTTTTTTGATTCCAGGAAAGGGGAGCAGATAGGAGTTCGGTGTCATGTTCCGGCTGTGTGCAGGCAGGAGAGGACCCAGATGCAGACTCATAAGTGGAGACCAAAACGTGAACTCATATCAGGAATGGAAGAGATACAATGAATAAACTACACTGGGAAATGCTAAATTAAAACACGGGATGAAACAGCCATGGGGGAGGACGCAACACAGACCTGAGCGAGACGCTGACATAAATACATAACAGATAACGAGGGAGGTAGGAAAACACAGGGAACACAGCTGACACGAATAGCAATAATAAGACACAGAAGGGGGGGCAAAGAGTGATGGACGAGAGGGAGCGAGGGAACACAAAGGAGAGATATATAATATATATAAACACAATGGAATAGAACCCCAAACTGGGTGCAAACCCAAATGGGCCCAAACTGGTTTGCAACTGCTTGAACCTGCCTCTATCATTTTGTGAAGAGGTCCTTATCTGTGAAATCTCCAGGAGGAGGTGGAACTCCTGATTTCTGTGTCAGGAGCACGACCGGTGAAAGAATAAAAGGTTGCGTGGGTCTGTAGACACAGGTAGGAGTGGACGTGCATTGATGATAGCTGTGATTTCTGCCATTTGCATTGACAGCACCTTGTGGGTTAGGCAACTCTTTTGCTTCAAGAGCACTGAATCCAGGATTCTCCTGGCAACACCAATCATCCGTTCCCATAAGCCTCCCATGTGGGAAGCATGTGGAGGTCTGAAGTCCCAGCTACATCCTTGCTTGCTGAGGTACTTCTGTACAGTATTGTCCATCTCCAACTCTTTGCTAGATCCAGTGATATTGGTGCCGCAGTCAGACTGAAGTTCCTTTGCCGGGACTCTGAGAGTGAAGAAATGCCAAAGAGCTTCTATACAGCTGGAAGTGTCCATAGACTCAATCAGATCAATGTGGACAGCCCTTGAACTCAAACATCTAAACATCATGGCCCACCGTTTGCTCTCTGCCTGTCAGGCAGCTGGTTTTCCCCACCCATCTCCACACTGAGTCCTCTTTCCTTCAGTGGTGTTTGCACAACCCCGTGTCCAAAGCTTTGGTGAGCGAGGTTTATGTGTATGCACGTGGCACATGAAGCTACTTTAGGACTTGAAGAGAATCTCTCCAGGTTTCCCATTTCTTCAGCTTGTCTTCTAGGAGAGGTGTATCCCAGTCAGTGAGTTCCAAAGAGAGTTCCCTAAGAAGACTTCTTCCCTGGATTATGACAATGGCCAGCATACCCATCGGATCAAAAACACTGTTGAAGGTAGGGAGGACTCCACGTCGGGTGGAAGGTTTGATAATAGCTGATGCAGAGAATGTGAATGTATCTTTTTTGATCTCCCACAGCAAACCCAGGCTACACTGCGTGGCTGCTGTCTCAAATCCAGAGTCTTGATGACTGGGACACAATCTTCTGGCGGGAAAGCTCCAGTGACTGCTGGACTGTTCGACACAAACTTGTGCAAGTGGAGGCTTGAGGCCGTTGGATAAGGTTGATTGTCTCTTTTTCAGATAGGAGAGACACCAACCCATTATCCACTTAAAAGTGTCTTTCCACAAACTTTACTGTGTCAGCACCTTACTTATGAGCACCTTCAGAAATGGCTCTTCACAGACCATAGATGGCCACAGTTGGAGATGGCGAGTTGCCAAAAATGTGAACCCTCATGTGATAGTCCTTGTGTCACAAAAAATTGAGGAAGTTGCAGTGATTTCCGTGGATCAAAAAAAGTGAAACAACTGTTTAATGTCGGCAAGGATTGCTACTCTCTCCCTCCGGAAGCGTAGAAGGGCACATAAGAGCGAATTGTTTAGGTGGGAACCAGTCAGAAGCACGTCATTGACGGAGACCATAAATGGCAATGGAGCAACTCAGCTGCCGGGCTCATCTCTGTGGACATTTGTGTCCTCTAGGAAGAGGGTGTCTTCTGTTGATAGGGCAGGTTAGTTATAATGTTCAGCTTGTTTAAACACTGTGTGTCCTGGCATTGGAAATTGGAAAAGTTGCTTCTTAAGTTTTCATAAAAGCAATTTGCATATACTCCCGAATGTTATGAAGAGTGATCAGATGAATTGCAATGTCCTTCTTTGTCATTAAAATTAACTTAATCCCAAAGAAACGTTTCCACTGCATTTCATTGCTGTCATCACAGGACCTGCTGAGATCATTTCATTAATTGTCTTGTTAACTCAGGTGAGAATGTTGACGAGCACAAGGCTGGAGATCATTATGTCAGGCTGATTGGGTTAGAATGGCAGACCTGACATGTTAAAAGGAGGGGGATGCTTGAAATTGTTGCTCTTCCATTGTTAACCATGGTGACCTGCAAAGAAACGCGTGCAGCCATCATTGTGTTGCATAAAAATGGCTTCACAGGCAAGGATATTGTGGCTACTAAAATTGCACCTAAATCAACAATTTATAGGATCATCAAGAACTTCAAGGGAAGAGGTTCAAGTCTTGTTAAGAAGGCTTCAGGGCATCCAATAAAGTCCAGCAAGCACCAGGATCGTCTACTAAAGAGGATTCATCTGTGGGATTGGAATACCACCAGTGCAGAGCTTGCTCAGGAATGGCAGCAGGCAGGTGTGAGCGCATCTGAACACACAGTGAGGGGAAGACTTTTGGAAGATGGCCTGGTGTCAAGAGGGGCAAAAAGAAGCCACTTCTCTCCAAAAAAACCATCAGGGATATATTGATCTTCTGCAGAAAGTATGGTGAATGGACTGCTGAGGACTGGGGAAAGTGTCATATACTCCAATGAAGCCTCTTTCCGATTGTTTGGGGCATCTGGCAAAAGGCTTGTCCGGAAAAGGTGAGTGCTACCATCAGTCCTGAGTCATGCCGATGTAGCCGGAGGGGCTACTCGCCTTTCTTTTTCTCTCTCCTTCGCTCACTCTACCGCCCTGCTCTACCGCCCTCGCTCTCTCCTGCGCTCGCTCTTTCGGCTACACAACTAGGTTAATTGGGAACCCACTGCATATTGATTGCAGGGTGGCATCAGTCTGTATAAAGTTAAGCCGCTGTCCTCCTGGATTATTCCTCCCGTGCATTTGGCAAAAAGCAGCAGTCAATGCTGGCATACCGCGACGGATTGATCAGCAAGCGAGTAGATCATATGACAGCTACAGTGCGGCCGTTTCTGTTTAATTCCAGCGTTGCGGAGAGAGGTGCTCGAGCTATCGCCACCAGTGAGAGTGTAGCGTCTCCGGTCCTGGGGGTTTGATTGCTGCCTTCACCTCTCCGTGGCAAATCACCCAACCTTAATTGGAGAATCAAGATGCCTGCCTAGTCACTGTTTGAGGGCTCCTCCTCGGTGGAACTGCTGTCTTGTCTTGTACCTGTCTTGTTTGGGCTTATCTTTTTCTGGTTCGCCTGGTTTTATTCTATTTTATTCTGGATAGTTGCTTGTACCCACGCCTCTGTGATCAGCCTGGAGTGATCCTCTGCCCGAGTGTCGTGCTGGGAACTTTAAACCGCCTCAGTTGCCGGTCTCGGCTTGTGATCAAGGCCTGGACAATTGCCACCAGCACGAGGTGTAGTTTGACTCGTGGGGTGTAAGCCTTGCAGTTTGGTGTGTGTGTGTGTGCGTGCATGTGTGATTTCTTTTATTAAAGCTATTAAAAATTGAAGTTTAGTTTTATGATATGTAGCGAGCCGGACGCTCAGTGTCCTTTTATTCTTTTAACGTGTTGTTCTGTGTTTTATTTCAGTGAACAGAGGACGTGCCAGTGGCCCTGGGACCTCAGGTGGTGGGTTGTTTTCACTTTCCTTTCTACAGCACTGGGTGGGCTGTAGTGATTTTCTTTTTGTGAATTTCTTTTGGGTTCACGGCTGCTGGTAGTCCAAGTCCAAGTTCCATGATTGTTTTATTTTAACTTTAGGACACTGTCAACAACAACGCTACATTTTGTTTTCTAATATTTTATTTATTTTAACTATAAATAAAACTGTATTAATATTGGAGCCAACCTGCCTTGGTGTGCATCCTTGAATCTGTGCGGTCTCTTTTATTCCTTTTATCTATTTTTCTTAAATATATATTACCTGGGGGTGAAATTCCCCTAGGTGGTGTTGTCATTTTATTACCATTTCTTTTATAACCCCGCCGACCACTTGGTCACACCAACAGTATAGCATCCTGAGACCATTTATGTGTGGCATTGCTTCTCATCCAAGGGAGTGGGCCCACTCACAATTTTTCCCCAAAACAAAATAAAGAATGGTACCAAAACACCATCCAACAGCGACTTCTTCCAACAATCCAACAACAGTTTGGTGAAGAACAATGCATTTTCCAGCACAATGGAGCACCGTGCCATAAGGCTAAAGTGCTGAAGCTTGGCTGTGTTTCTTTGACATGCATGAAACTTGCACATGGCTAAAATATGAAATGGCGACCGCTATCTAGCACATGGGTCTTGAATGTGCCAACCGTTGGCTTACGTGAGTTACATCACAGACTGGCTTGCTGATTGCTGAAATAGTGGGACGAATGGAACAAGAGAACACAACTAGATCAGAATTGGAGCAACACATAAAAAACACAGATGATGAGACACATGAGACACACATGAGAAACACATGGTTCATCAGTAACATCAAGAAACCAGGAGGATAAAAATGACACAGGAGGATGAAATTGATTATTGAGAATTACCTGCATCTATCAGCAGAGGTAACCATGTCCACTGGACCAGACTGAAGGCAAAGAAACAACATCAGCCACTTGCTATGCCAGTTCATGTGACTACAACAGGAGAACCAGTTTATCTCAAAGATATAGAAGGACTGGTGAGAACATTGCCACCTTTATCTGCTGGAGCGCCATAATGGATTTTGACTTTTGAAGACAACACAGCAGAAGAGAAACTTGCCAATGGATTGCTTTTTTGAAAAGAAGGGGTACACAGTGCACGGAGACGCTTGAGAGAAATTGGGATTGGCTCTGGAACCAGTGAGAGCATTCATTTTGATCCCTTCAGAAACACCTTGTAGGAACATATAAGAACGCTGGAGTGATAGATCTAAGGGCACTTAAATGTTTGAAGTTGGAAGATAAATGAGTCCTTCACTGATTATCTGGAATGAGTAGCTAAACTCTGAAAACATCTCACAGGAAGGTGGCATGATAGGAGTGAGGCAACTGTACATTTGTGGAGAAAATAGTGTGCAATTTGGAGTGGTTGGATTGAGTGTTATGACCAATTCATTGTGGAGAGAGCACTTGCAACATCATGTCAAGAGACACAGAGAGAAATCATAAGAGTGAAAAATGAAACAACGAACCAAAAGGCTGCTTCACCATCAAATGAAAGAAAAGGACTCAGCAGTTAACAAGAACAAGGTTAAAACTAAACAAATGGTGGCAGAGTTAGTGGACTTAAAGAAAAAATACAACAAGCGGTGGTGGCTTTATTGGATACACAACCACAGCCTGACCGTGAACCACAGCTACGATGACAACAACCAGGTCCAGGCCCAAGATCTGCATCAATATGAAATGCTGAAAGAGAATGCTTTAGAGGGGAACACAGGCCAGAAGTGCATAAAAGACAAGAAGAAGGCCTCACATTTGTGGAGTTATTTGCTTTGCCTGTGTAGGCATTGGAGGAATGAATGCCCCAATCAATGTCCACAACAGATGAGGGCCCAGAGACCGATACCTGGACCACAACAACGGATTCCAGACTATGGTAATGGGAGAGCACCAAACTACAGACAAATGCTCCAGCCCGGATGAAGAGGTGGTCCCCGATATCTTGACAAACACCAGTACTGATGGGGGCCTGGAGTACAGTATGTGCAGGTCCAATTACAACACCTATGACAGAGAGACCTGTACAATCAAGGGTAAGAAGATGTGCTTAATGGCTGATGCTGGAGCAACAATTTCATCATTGAATAGTTTTAACCATTGACAACAGACACTCAACAGCTGAACTGACTTGGACTCAGAAAGAAGGAGTGGCATTTTTAAACCACACAGGCATTGGCACAAGCGGTGGCCTTTTTGTCACCAAACTACAAAACAGATTTTTCGTGGATGTTTCTGAAAAAGATGGAATTGTAAATGCTGTACAGAAAAGGAGGGAGAAAGAAGAAGATTGGACAACAAGGAAAATGGACAACAGAAAAAATCAAAAATCAATCAAAGCATTAAAAATCACATAAACAATCACTTTGACACCAGCAAGACAGATAAAGACCTGTAGCATGCTTATACAGCCGCATATCATCTATGCAAGCAATGAACATGGCTGAGGGAATGACATAAATGAAACATCAACAATATCACTGCAAAAGGAAGCAGTTAAGGACATCAGATTTGATTTTATTTAGACAGTGCCAAATCACAACAGTCATCTCAAGGCGCTTTATATTTTAAGGTAGACTCTATCATAATACATACAACCCTATGAACATATGCAGATCTACAAACTGATGCCATGATGGAAAGACACATGGAACATTGGTACAAGGAAACATCACCAGATGTTGGGACTAACTAACTAACTTTCTGCTTCTTAACTCAGATAAAACTGAGGTCATTGTACTCGGCGCTGAAAAGCTTAGAAATATGGTATCTAACCAGATTCTTACTCTGGATGGCATTACCTTGGCCTCCAGTAACACTGTGAGGAACCTTGGAGTCATTTTTGACCAGGATATGTCCTTCAACGCACATATTAAACAAATATGTAAGACTGCGTTCTTCCATTTGCGCAACATCTCTAAAATTAGAAATATCCTGTCTCAGAGTGATGCTGAAAAACTAGTTCATGCATTTATTACTTCCAGGCTGGACTACTGCAATTCATTATTATCAGGATGTCCAAAAAACTCACTGAAAAGCCTTCAGTTAATCCAAAATGCTGCAGCAAGAGTACTGACAGGGACTAGAAAGAGAGAGAGCATATTTCTCCTGTTTTGGCTTCCCTTCATTGGCTTCCTGTTAAATCCAGAATTGAATTCAAAATCCTGCTCCTCACATACAAGGTCTTAAATAATCAGGCCCCATCTTATCTTAATGACCTTGTAGTACCATATCACCCTATTAGAGCACTTCGCTCCCGCTCTGCAGGCCTACTTGTTGTTCTTAGAGTATTTAAAAGTAGAATGGGAGGCAGAGCCTTCAGTTTTCAGGCCCCTCTTCTGTGGAACCAGCTTCCAGTTTGGATTCGGGAGACAGACACTATCTCTACTTTTAAGATTAGGCTTAAAACTTTCCTTTTTGCTAAAGCATATAGTTAGGGCTGGACCAGGTGACCCTGAATCCTCCCTTAGTTATGCTGCAATAGATGTAGGCTGCCGGGGGATTCCCATGATGCATTGAGTTTTTCCTTTCCAGTCACCTTTCTCACTCACTATGTGTTAATAGACCTCTCTGCATTGAATCATATCTGTTATTAATCTCTGTCTCTCTTCCACAGCATGTCTTTTATCCTGTCTTCCTTCTCTCACCCCAACCAATCACAGCAGATGGCCGCCCCTCCCTGAGCCTGGTTCTGCTGGAGGTTTCTTCCTGTTAAAAGGGAGTTTTTCCTTCCCACTGTCGCCAAAGTGCTGCTCATAGGGGGTCATATGATTGTTGGGTTTTTCTCTGTATCTATGAAGCGCCTTGAGGCGACTTTTGTTGTGATTTGGCGCTATATAAATAAAATTGAATTGAATTGAATTGAATCACACAACATGCCTTAGCTCAGTTGGCAGAAATTGTGGCTGTCACCAAACCAACACAACTTTCAGGAGAACAAGGATACAAATTTTGCACAGACTCAGCAATTCATGTCAATGGATCGCAATGAAAATAGAGTCTTTTACAACCAATACTCCGGTAAAACAAAAGAACAATTGGAAGGACTGATACAAGCCGCCCAGGGAAGTAGCAGTGATGAAATACAAAGGACATCAAAGAAACCAAACGTCGATGGCAAAAGGAAATGAAGAAAGAGACCTGGTGGCAAGAGAGGAAAGGAGGGCATCAAGGACAAATCATCACGCTAACAGAAGAATTACTAGCACCATTTGACAGAAGATGACATCAATATGAAAAAATATGAAAACAAAAAGAAGATGCATATTCTCTGTCATATGGACCTGCATGAATAAACTTTCTGAATCCTTTATCATCTGCAACTGAAAATAGTTGTGGATGATTACTATACCTTTCTAATGTGACGTTGTTGTCCCTGGCTCTCTTTCTTTCTCTCTTCCTCCCGCTCTATTCCTGTGCTACTGCGAGTGTAACTACCGCCCCTCCCCCCTCTTTCCAGCGCAAAGCACAAGGCTCACATGCTGAGTGAAGCGGAAAAAAGTGCGAGAGAGAGAGAAAAAAAACCCCACGGCTCCCAATGAGCCAGCTTGCGTTGTTCACTTCAAAGAGCCGGCTCTAAGAGCCATTTCATTCGCGACCGACACATCACTAACTTGAATGTATCTTCTGCAAGCAAAATCCTTTTATCTATAAATTTGAAAGGTTTACAGCAATGCCGCTTGAAGAAAAGAAACAGTTCATTAGGGACAACAATATGTGCTTTGCTTGTCTTCGAATTGGTCACATTTCCAAAAACTGCCGACAGAGAGCAACATGTAATGTCTGCAGAGAAAGCCACCCTTCTCCTCTCCATTAAGATCCTCCACGGGGAGATAAGCCTGAAACGCCAACAGAAGAGGAAAATGCAGCCACAATTTCGTGCAGTGTGAGGGTAGGCAACAATGATTGCACTTCAATGATCGTTCCAGTGTGGCTTTCTTCATCAGAGAAGAAAAAAGAGACATTGGTTTATGCTCTGCTAGACATCCACAGCAGCAACACATTTATTGACCAAGATATTTATGAAAAAAATACAGGCAAGCACGGAACCAGTGAAGCTAAGGCTGACAACGATGACTGACAGGTGTTCGATTGTGCCCAGTCAAAGAGCGGATGGACTGAGAGTAAGATGGTACAACTAAGACTTAGGGTGGAGTATCGTGGGAGCCATTAAGCCATGGAAAAGTTCTATGGAAGCAGCAAGGATCTGTCATCGTGTCACAGTAAAGAAGCTGCCATCTGTCACACCTGCTTCTGTGATTAAAGGAAGAGGACATTCAGTTTCTAGAGATGTTGAATGAGAACATTCACTACAATGAGGAAGGGCATTTAGAAATGCCGCTACCTTTTAGAGAACACCCACAGCTTCTGAATAACAAGCAGCTTGCAATGTTTCGCCTGAAACGTTTGAAAGGAAAAATGGATAAGAACCCAAAGTACAAGGAAGATTACATAAAGTTCATGAATAGTGTAAAGACGGTGATGCAGATGAAGCAGATGGCACATCAACAGGTAGTAACACATGGTACATACCATACCATGGCGTGTATCATCTCAGGAAGCCAGAAAAAATTCGAGTTGCTCTGCTCTGCTAAATACGAAGGCACCTCTTTAAATGACCACTTGCTCACAGGCCCAGACTTAATTAATGCTCTGGCAGGGGTTTTGTGCAGATTTTGAGAGCATCAAATTGCAACTAGAAAAATTTGCATTTCCTGCGAAAATGCTGTGTGGATGCCTTAACGCTGAAGATGTCTGCTGAAAAAAGCTGAAAAAGTTGAAAAAAGTTGTATGGTGGTGAAGAAACTTAAAATTCTGCTGAAATCAGGTGAAGAAGCAGAAAATTTTCTTGAAAAGTGGAGAAAAGCAAAAAAATTCTACTGAAAGGGGTAAAGACGGAGAAATTTTCATCTCACTGAGCCAAAGTCATTCTCACAAAGAGCAGGCCGAGAGACTGACAATTTTGCTGAAATGAGCAGAAGCGGCTGAGAATTGTGCTGATAAGAGGTGAAAAGGCTGAAAACTTTGCAGAAAAGAGTTGAATGAGAAGAATTTCTGCTGAAAAGAGGTAAAGAAGCAGAAAGTTGCGCTGAAAAGAGGTGAATCAGAAGAATTTGTGCTCAAAAGATTTTTTTATGATAACAGCTGGGATTTGTGCTGATAAGAGGTGAAAAGTCTGAAAATTTTGCTGAAAAGAGTTGAATGAGCAGAATTTCTGCAGAAAGGATGGAAAGAAGCAGAAAGTTGCGCTGAAAAGAGATGAATCAGCAGAATTTGTTCTCAAAAGAGTTTTTTCTGAAAACAGCTGAGATTTGTGCTGATAAAAGGGGGAAAAGGCCAAAATTTTTGCAGAAGAGGTGAATAACCAGAATTTGCGCATGCAAGCAGGGAACATGTGCGGCAACTGTCACAGGTAGGATTCGAACCTCCGGGTCTCACGACAGCTGCTCAACCCTCTGAGCCAAATGAGTTCTGGTCACAAGCAAAGATATGATAAGAAGAAAAATGTGCACTGTGGAGCAGAAGCTTAAATTAGCAGAAAAGAGGTGAAGAGGAAGAACTACTTTGTTGTGAAATGAGGTAAAGAGACTGAAATTTGTGCTTAAAACAAGTGAAAAAGCTGAACTCTGAAATTCTTCCGAAAGAGCTGAAGAGGCTGACATTTTTCAGCTACTCATTGAGCCAAACTGGTTCTCACGTAACAGAAAAACGGTGAAAAAGCTTAAAATTCTAATAAAAACAGCAGAAGAGGCTGAGATTTGTGCTGATAAGAGGTGAAAATGCTGAACCAATCAGAGGTACTGCTTCTGTCTGCTTCATCAGGCTGTGTACTTGTATGTATTTCTGCCATGGAGCGTTAACAAGAATCTGAGGTCCATATTAGAAAAGCTGCCAAAATCATAAAACGTTGCAGAATTGTAATAAATTATCAATATGAATTACAGGTCTGTGATAGTGTATCAATTTGTAGTGAAAAAAAATGTTGAACAAGGTGGAATCGAACCCACGACCTTCGGTTTGAAGATCCGTTTCATTACCAACTGCGCCACTGGCAAAGAGAGCCGGCGCATGGAAAATAGGGTGATGAGCAGTTAGAATTAGATCGCGGTAAGAGGCGAAAAACGCCATTTTTTGGAGTTACAAAACGTCGTGTAACTCAAAAACTAGGTGGGATAGAAGCATAATTCTTGCACTGGGTGAATCAGCGGACTTTGGTGTACTTTGACTGCGATTTTCATTGCTCTTTGTACAACCGTCGCGGAGATATGATGAGAGAAGAAACGGCTTCATTTTCGGAGTTTGAAAACTGAGAGGAGGACAGATTTCCACCCCTCAAACAAACGTAATTTATGACTCAACGGTAAGATGACTGTAAAAACTGCTCCGATCGTGAGTGTCAGCAGTGTCTGAAGATGAATTGGCACAAGCCTCATGTCTTAACTTTGCTTTGTTATGGAGATATGACGATTTGAAAATGCCTCTCATTGGAGAGTCCCAGCGCTGATTTTGAACAGACTCCCCATTGACTTTCTATGGAGAGTTTTAAGACTTTGTGTTGCTCTGAGGCGATTTGATAAAAATCTGTAACTTCCACAACAGTGATAGTGACATTTTCTGAAAGCGAGCAAAAATACCTACGTTTTGATGTATAGTTTGTGGAGGTTGAGTGAAAATTGAGTGAGTAGCAAGAAGTTGTTCGGACATGAAGAGAAACTTCAGAAAGCACCAGCTCTCACTCGGAGTTAATTGCATAGCAACCATAACAACGCATGTATTTTCTGAAAAATCACAAAGCTGCAACTGAAAACTTAAAGAGGCATTAAATGAAAACGGTAACAGATATGAAAAAGCTGAATCACACAGGAAAAGCCCAATCATTTGAGAACATTTTAAAGTTTGAATGGAGTTCCTAGGTGAAAGTATGAGGAAGTAGTTAAGTTTGAAAAACAAGCAAGTTTTAGCAGAATTGTGGAAGTTTTCCATTCATATCAATGGGACAAAAAAAAGGAAAAAAGTGTAATTTTTAAAAAGTATAATAGTAATAAACACCAAAAGATATAGCTGGAATTAGCAGAAATAGCAGAACAGTTTAGAGTTTGAACGGAGAAAATCGGCTGAAAACTGAAGGAGTAGTTAAGTGCCGAAAAACGCGAGCAACTTGAAAAAGAACTAGAAAAATTTGCATTTCCTGCGAAAATGCTGTGTGGATGCCTTAACGCTGAAGATGTCTGCTGAAAAAAGCTGAAACAAAAGATTGCCCTGAGCAGGATTTGAACCTGGCCCTTCTGGTCTCAAGGCAGCTACTCATCTCACTGAGCCAAAATCAGTATCAAAAAGAAGAGGTGGAGAGACTGACAATTCTGCTGAAATGAGCAGGAGCTGCTGAGAATTGTGCTGATAAGAGGTGAAAAGGCTGAAAATTTTTCAGAAGAGGTGAATAAGCAGAATTTGGGCAGAAAAGAGGTGAAAATTCTGAAAAATCTGCTGAAAAGAGTTCAATCAGCAGAATTTCTGCTGAAAAAAGGTGAATGACCAGAATTCTGCTGAAAATAGCAGAAGCTGCTGAGAATTATGCTGATAAGAGGTGAAATGTTTGAAGATTTGGCAGAAAAGAGGTAAATCAGCAGAATTTCATCTCATACTCATCTCACTGAGCCAAACTGGTTCTCATATAACTGAAAAAAGGTGAAAAACCTGAAAATTCTTATTAAAAACAGCAGAAGAGGCTGAGAAAACACTGAACTTTCTGGTGAAAAGAGGCAGAACAACCTGGTTCTGCTCAATTTCAGTCCACCAATCAGAGGTACTGCTTCTGTCTGCTTCATCAGGCTGTGTACTTGTATGTATTTCTGCCATGGACTGTTAACAAGAATCTGAGGTCCATATTAGAAAAGCTGCTAAAATCATAAAACTTTGCAGAATTGTAATAAATTATCAATATGAATTACTGGTCTGTGATAGTGTATCAATTTGTAGTGAAAAAAACATGCGGACAAGGTGGAATTGAACCCACGACCTTTGGACTTCAGACCCATGTCATTACCAACTGTGCCACTGGGAAACAGAGTGGGTGCTTGGAAAACAGGGTGATGAGCAGTCAGAATTAGATCGCGGTAAGAGGCGAAAAACGCCGTTTTTTAGAGTTACAAAACGTCGTGTAACTCAAAAACTAGGTGGGATGGAAGCAAAATTCTTGTACTGGGTTAATCAGCGGACTTTGGTGTACTTTGATTGCGATTTTCATAGCTCTTTGTAACTCTGTCGCGGAGATATGACGAGAGAAGAAACGGCTTCATTTTCGGAATTTGAAAACTGAGAGGAGGACAGATTTAAACCCCTCAAACAAGTCTAACTCATCTCAGAACGGTAATAGGTGAGAAAATAATTCTTGAATTGTGAGCGTCAGGAGTGTCTGAAGATATACGGGGACAAGCCTCATGTCTTAACTTCGCTTCGTTAAGGAGATATGACGATTTGAAAATGCCTTCAGTTTCAGTATTTCAGCTGTGAGTTTCACAACCTCCCCATAGACTTTGAATGGGGAGTTTTTAGACCTTGTGTCACTTCGAGGCAAATTGTGAAAAAACCGTAACTCGCACAATAATTATAGTTACACGGTCTTAAAGCCAGCAAAAATACCTACGTTTTGATGCATAATTTGTGGAAGTTGAGTGGAAATTGAGCGAGTAGCAAGAAGTTGTTCGGACATGAAGAGAAACTTCAGAAAGCACCAGCTCTCACTCTGAGTTAATTGCATAGCAACCATAACAACGCATATATTTTCTGAAAAATCACAAAGCTGCAACTGAAAACTTAAAGAGGCATTAAATGAAAACGGTAACAGATATGAAAAAGCTGAATCACACACGAAAAGCCCAATCATTTGAGAACGTTTTAAAGTTTGAATGGAGTTCCTAGGTGAAAGTATGAGGAAGTAGTTAAGTTTGAAAAACAAGCAAGTTTTAGCAGAATTGTGGAAGTTTTCCATTCATTTCAATGGGACAAAAAAAAGGAAAAAAGTGTAATATTTTAAAAAGTATAATAGTAATAAACACCAAAAGATATAGCTGGAATTAGCAGAAATAGCAGAACAGTTTAGAGTTTGAACGGAGAAAATCGGCTGAAAACTGAGGGAGTAGTTAAGTGCCGAAAAACGTGGAGCAACTATAAGAATAAAGTTTAAAGAGAAACAGGAACTCAATAGTGTGGATGCCTTTGAGGGCATCCACACAATAAAGTTTAAAGAGAAACAGGAACTCAATAGTGTGGATGCCTTTGAGGGCATCCACACAATTATGTGTGATGTGGAAAAAGTGTTTCACCGCTTCCATGTCAACCCAGAGGATCGAGACTTCTTAAGGTTTCTGTGGTGGAAGGACGGGAATACAGATACTGAGCCTAAGGAGTATCGCATGCGAGTGCACATTTTTGGAGCGGCATCATCACCGGGATGTGCTAACTATGGCATTAAGTATCTCGCCAGGGAACAAGAAAAGGACTACCCACTAGCAGCCAGATTCATTCACAAAAAACTTTTATGTGGATGATGGGCTAATCAGCATCGATTTAGTCAGGGAAGTCAAGCAGCTGGTCTGTGAAGTACAAGAGGTCTGTGCAAAAGGGAAACTGCGCTTGCAAAATTTGCATGCAACAACAAGGAGGTGATGAGCATTATCCCAGAAACAGAATGAGCCAGCAATACCAAAGATGTAAGCCTAAACTACTCTGTAATTCAGATGCAAAGTGTGCTGGGAGTAAAATGGAACATAGAGTCTCATTCAGTGTAGCCCTTAAAGAAAAGCCAGCCACACGCCGAGGAATTCTAACAACAGTTGCTAGTGAATATGAATTGTTAGGATTTCTCTCACCCTACATTTTGACAGAAAAACCAGTACTCCAGGAAATGTGTAAACGTGGAGTTGGATGTGATGAACCTATTCCCCCAGCACTAGAGATCAAATGGAAGGCATGGCTCTGTGACTTGGAGAATCTAAAAAAGATTGAAGTACCAAGATGCCTTGTTCCTGAGAACTTTGGCAAGGTCAAAAAAAATTGAGCTGCATCATTTTTCGGATGCCAGCAGCAGTGCCTATGGACAATGTTCATACATCAGGATTGTTGCTGATGAGAAAGTGCACTGGTCATGGGTAAAGCCAGGGTGGCACCCACAAGAAAAATCACTATCCCATGCCTTGAGTTCACTGCAGCTGCAGTTTCTGCAGCTGTAAGCAATGGTTTTACATTGAATCTGATCAAAATCCAGCAGATCACGCATCTAGAGGCGTCAAGGTGGCAGATCTGCTCAGCTCGAATTGGCTCACTGGACCTAAATTCCTATGGGAAAGGGAAATTGTCACAAACCAACATTACCCTAATCTTCTCGTTGGGGGCCCAGAAGAAAAGGTCCTGAAGACAAATGCCCTTGAAGAAAACAGCTTTCTTTAGAGGTTCTCGAGATTTTCTAATTGGGATACAGCTCTTAACGTTGTGGCAAGAATTAAAAGACTTGAAAGGAGAGATAAGTCAGGACCCATTAGTGTAGAAGAAAGACAAATGGCTGCTTTTGTACTCTTCCAGGCAGCACAGAGGGAAGCCTTTAAAGAAGAGCTCAAATGGTTCAGTCAAAACTCAGCTGGACTACCAAAAACTCATAAAATGTATCAACTCGATCTTATTTTGTTAAACAACTTGCTTACAGTTGGAGGACCGCTGAGAAAGTCCTCAGCATCATTGGCACTGAAGCATCCAGTAATCCTTCCAAAGGAATGCATTTTCACACAACTCGTTCTTGACCACTGTCAAAAGAAAACGCAACACCAAGGCCGAGGCCAAACTCTGAACAAACTCAGGGAAAGTGGCTATTGGATCATAGGTGGCAGTAAGGTAGTGGCCAAATACATTAAAGGGTGTGTCAATTGTAGAAAGGTGCGTGGACCTACTGAAGAACAACGCATGGCTGACTTGCCATTTGACAGAGTGAATCCTTCGCCCCCATTCACCTACACTGGTCTTGACATTTTTGGCCCCTGCTATACAAAACAAGGTCGAAGGGAATGTAAGAGGTATGGCATATTCTTTACGTGTTTAAGCTCGAGAGCCGTAATCATTGAGATGTTGGAGGATCTCTCCACTGACACATTTATAAACGCTTTAAGATGCTTCATAGCAATTTTTGGAACGATGGGAGAGGCGTGAGTTTCTCAAAATGGGCTCATTGAGTGCAGCACAGATAAGATCTTGGAGAAGCTTACGGCTGCCGTGAATACTCAGAATAAGACTTCTGAGTGCAAATTGGATTACATCTTGGAGAAGCTCACTGCGGTCATGAGTTCTCAGAATCGGCTCTTTGAGCACAAGAATGACAACATCACGGAGCGTAAGGTTGATAACATGATGGAGAAGCTCACGGCTCTCCAACGGGAGATTGAGACCAGTGTCGGACTGCTAGAACAGCTTTGAAATTCATATGAGTTGTTCGCACTAAAGTAAAAACCACCATCACTTCATGCGGATACCCCCTCGGCGCCAGCTGCGGTCTCAAGGCTGGAGCTAAACAACAACACCCTGATAACGACTGTGTTTAGACTGTTCTTCCTATCCTATGCAAGGCCACCTGGGTTGGCTGGAAGACTGTTTACTTAGCCTGGCAGGGCGAAGGACACTGTCTCAGCTGAACTCTGGACACATACACACACAGACATATATATACACATGCAGATATACACTCATCCCCCCTCCCCCTCCAAACGCCTTCGACACTTATTCCCTTCCAATGCTGACGGTGGATCAAGGAGACCAGCGCTTATGCTGCAGGCCCGGATGTACTGTCTAAATCGGCTGTCTCTCACCCTGTTGCTTGTCATGTGTTTCTATTGTGTATTAAGACTTTTTTTCATGTGCTATGTGCAAAGGTGTTTTTTTCTGTTCTCAAACTGATCTCCCTGTTGGAGCTCAGTCTGGGGGGAGTTATTTTTTTCTCCTTATCTTTCCTCATGTTGTGCTTTTTTCATGTTACACCCCTCTGACCTGTCTTCCCCATGTGATGTTTGTGTAATGTATGTATGGTCAGAAGGGTAAGACGGCGCTGGCATGGCTGGCAGCCTTAACCCAATTTCCCTCGGGATGAATAAAGTATGATCAATCAATCAATCAATCAATCAATCAATCAATCAATCAGAGGCACAGGCAGATTAATTTTGACCAAGTACAAATTTGTCGGAGCTCGGAACGAATTCAAGAAGGGTCTATTAGAATTAGACAAGGAGATGATTTCTACTTATCTAGATAAAAACCAGTGTGACTTTCAAACAGTGTTGGGTAAGTTACTTTAAAAAAGCAATTAATTACTAATTACTAATTACTTAGTCAATATTGTATTTAAAATACTTATCTAATTACTGTGTCAGAAAAGTAACTTAATTACTAAATAAGTAATTTAACTAAATATTTCTTAAAATAATAATAATAATCCTTGAGTGGACAAACAATAGAAATTAAGCTCTTTAAATAATAAATGAATCTTTTTTAAAGACGGAGACTCTACAGTATGCAGCGGTAGCATGTCTTCCACAATGTAGCCTGCAATCATTTTTTTAAGCTCACCTTCAGACGCTTTCTGTGCTGCTGAAGTAAAATCAGGTTTTGCCTGCTTAGCAGGAGTTGCCACGGTGTTATCCATGGATGATGAACAAGGATCACTCAGAAGTGTTCATCTATGCTTTCGTGTCAGGCACTTCAGTAGATTACTCGTGCTATTAACAGCAGCTTTACAGCATTACTGTAGTATTCTTGTCTGCTTGTTTCAGAAAAGTGAAGAGTATGTCCACTTCAAAAAACAGCCACTCGCTTCAGCCGAATCCGACATCTTCCGCTTTAGAATATGACTATGCAGCAAACTGGCGTGAAATGACGTGCACCTGCACTACAGCGATGTTAAAGCGGCAGAGTTTACTTCTACGTTTAGAAGATAAATTATTGAAATTAAATAATGATATTCAGCAAGTTTAATTATTTTACAATGTAACGCAAGTACATTGTAAGTAACTGTAATTAAAATACGCGTTGAAATATTATCATAATGATACAGTGAGTGATGGTTGTCATATCAATCAGTATGTGTGCTTTATGTGCGTTTGGAATGAGAATAATCTGTTGTACGATTGAACCTTTCTGTATGCATCATACATATTTGTGTAACCTCAGGTGCACTTTCCTTTGTGGAAAAGGAAACTTTATGGGTAAAACCTCTGTTTTTAAAATTGATTGTGACAGACAATATGTTTGTCTGATCAGCATTGATCAACCCCTGGTGGGCCTGTCTCCTGGGGGCTGTGCAGCTAACCTCATGGTAGTGAAACCTAATGGGGAAAAAAAGGCGCCCCTCTTCTGGCTGTTTTCTCCCTTATCTTGTCTCTTTGGTTTACTTCTCTCTATCACTTTTTCTATCCCTTTGAAGAAGAAATACTTACCTATTAAATATTAAAGAGGTAAGTATTACTTCTCATTTCTGGTGAATTGATAGAAGAAAACTAAAAAAGGAAAGTACAAGAGAAAAAATAATTTAACATAAACCAGTGACAAACTCTGGGGCCCGATCAGCCCTGGCAGGGCCTCCTTGGATGAGGGTGTCTGGTGATAATGGCCGAAAAACCCAATAAATCCATGGTCCACTGCTGACAATGTTCCCCAAATTTTAATATTATAATCTAGACCAGATCTCTAATCCCAAAACCTAACCAAGGAAGGTAAAAGAAATGGCGGATTAGCTCGAGATAAAAAATCGAAACACCCCATGAATTAGAGGCACACAACAATGTGTCCCACACATTGTCCCACACATTGTTGTGTGCCAACACAGTGTGTATGGAACGCCAGGACTGCCATAATGAATTAATTAAATACACCATTAAATAATTAATTAAATGTGTCAATAATTTGACACATTTAATTTGTGTCAAAACATTTAATGTTTTGATACATCACAAACAGCCCATTTCAGGGTCATCCTTGGTGTGAGGCAGACTGTTGTGCCACACTGGGGTCCGGTGCTATAAACGTGAAACTTCAACTGCTGAAGCAAATAATTAAATCTTTTTAAACAACAGATATTTCTCCTGAATTCCTTCTGAAAATTTTTGAACATGACAACACTCAGGTTGATTTGAGGTGAATATAAAGAACAACTTCACAGCTGACAAACCCACAAACTTGTCTCTCTCTGATATATCTGCTCATTTTCTAATATGATGCAACATGTTTCAATAAAGTTTGGACAACAAAAGCTGAAAAAGTGTGTAATGGTAAAACAGGAACAGGTATAGTCATGCAGTGTGTACTCTTCTTGCTCCTAAACTCACATTTATTTAATTAAAAAAAAAAATTTAATCTCAAAAGCAACCATGAAAGTGATCATTGTGATCATAAATATGTGCAGTAATTGTTTATTTAATGAAAAATACCCACTACTCCTAAATAACACAGTAAAGTCATGTGTCCACTGTGCAGCTGTGTTGATATAATGAGTGAATGATTTGATCTTTTCACTGCCTGCTGTGTTTCCTCGACTCCTGAGCAAAGATAAAGAGTCAGTTCAGACCTGCAGTTGGTCCTCGTGGTGTTTTGAACTTGAATTCAGCCTGATTTGTTTTTCATGTCTTCTCCTCCATCATCAGTTATCAGGAGAGCAGACAGTCAAAGTACAAGAATTCAAACAAACACAGAGATTCTACTTACAGAGCAGACACAGCACAGATGTTTCCTTCATCGTCCTTCTCACTCATTTGAGCTTTTTTTCATTTCTCTCACTGACACCAAGTAAAGCCCGCCCTCTTCCTCTGAGCACCAGCTTTCTATTGGTTCAAACACAGTGGTGGTCAGTGTGTGTGTGTGGACGTCCCCCTCAGTGAGAGAGGCAGATATGAGCTGAAACACAGGAATCAAACCAGGGACGCTGCTGTTATGGAGCTGAACTGGAACCATTCAGACACTGAGGCCCTCTGAACACATTTTAATTACAGCTGTGCAGAGACACACTGATGACTGACTGGAACACTATGATTCACATTTTACATTAACACCATCCTCACACATGGTTATATATGGCCACTAGAGGGAGATGTTGGACTTTAAACAGTGACATGGATACAATCAGATCATCAGTGATGCTTCTCTCGTGTTGAAGGATGTATTAGAAACACATGTGAAGGACAAAGGAGAGAGGAGGCTGCACAGGTGAGCCTTTCCAGAAGCTTCTTTTCTCTTTAATGTATCAAAGAGGTGTGACACACAGATACAGTATACAACCATGGAGGGAGGAAGACTCTTTGAACAGCGTGTCAAAGTGTCTGTCCTTCAAAGTCTGTCACTTTGATCCATGTTGTGAATTTAAAGTCAGCATAAAAACATAAACATGTGATGAACACTGTAACACCTGAGATCATAAGCACATAAGCACCTGTGCTCCACTTAAGTCCTTGCTTCCTTGACTCCTCTCCTACATCTCCGGTGAGAGAAAGTGAGACGTGAGGAGTTTAGAATGTATTCTAGGAAATAATAAAAGGGAGAATTAAAAATAGTCAGTGAGTTTACATACCTGTAACTACTGACTGATGTTTCTTTGAAATTAATGATATCAAAGTTTCATTAAAGAAAAGAAGAAATCTTGGTTTAATACACTTCTAATACAAAGAAAGGCTTCTTTATCTTCCAGCTGCGGCCTTCTATTAAAACTGAAGGTAAAACTCTCTGGCTAAGGACACACCTGTGCTTCCTCCACTTTATCTCCTCGTTCAGACGAGGCACAAACACATCACAGAAGAAAAAAGCCCTCTGACTCATTGGCTGTGTCTTAATTACAGGGCTGCAACCTTCAGAGGCTATAAAACTGTGACTGTAGAAAACAATCACTCTGCCATATATAGTTGAAGCCATAAACAGTGAATGTGACAAACTGAACCAGTACATGTAAATAATAAAAGCAGAACACATTAGCTGTGTCCCAATTCATAGGCTGCATCCTTCGGATGCCGCGTTTGTAGACCGATTATGTCACAGTTATGTGATGGAGGCTGTCCCAATTCAAAGGTGCTCCAAATGCGACCGACAAATGCATCATTTCCCCGAATTTGAAGGATGCGTCAGGTGTATCCTTCGTGGCCCAACCCATCCCAGAATTCATAGTGCGGCTCAGCCAATTCCAGTTTCCAACAATGGTAAACTTCAAATATCTGCTCGGTTTACCAAGACATAACATATTTGCAAAAATCCTCCGACATTTTCGGAGACGTGTGTTACCAACCAGCTTAACAGCTGACCGGAAGGTCAAGGCTCACTATAGCCGGCAAGAATAGTGGACTCCCGGCCCATCGTTTTCAAACCCCCACGGTCTTTCGCTACTCAGGTTAAACATGATATATAAGTCACTTTGATAACTTAAAAATGTTGTTGTTTGGCTTTTTCAGTATTTATTTGTTCGTGAGTAAATCAGTTTGGCTGAGATTAAAGTTACAGTTTTCACACAGCTGAATAAACGTCAAACAGAAAACTGATTAAACAGAAGTGTGAGACGGTCGAGAATTTACTGCAGTGTCCTGTTATATTTTAGCAAGGAGCAGACAGCTGAGTTCATTAAACTCCACCGAGACAGCGGTGATGCAGATCTGAAGGCTAGACCGTCCAATTTCACAGCCTCGCACTTCTGGCCTTCGGTGGACCTGGATGCACCCCCTGAATTGAGACACAGCCTTTGTGTTTCAGTGTGAACCAGGAATCAAAGACGGGTGACCTTGCTCCACTTCCTCTTATTCTTTAAAGGTGAAGCCAACACTTCTCGTTTACACACAGAAATGAGGCCCAGAGTTCCTGTAAATATCACAATGATCTGAAATCACTGTTACATCAGAGATTTCAGCCTGAGACTGACGATGGAAACACACGTTCAGTTGTGCACATTAAAAACAGTGAAATGAAAGAACATTCAGGAGGTTTACATGAGAACTTTTATTGATACAGAAAAGCTGCAGAATGTGGAGAGGTTGATATCATTCAGCTTCATATATCTGTATTTATCTACAAAGCCAGGATCAGACTCTGCTGCAGACACAGACACAGTCCGTCCTGCTGGACTTCTTTGAAGTGTCCTGCCTGGCTGCACAGTTGTATACTGTATAGTGATAGCAGACTCTGCAGACACGAACCCTCGCTCTCACTAAGGATTACATTTACATCAAAAGGACCCAAACAGACACTCGAGCTGCAGTTACATGAATCTGTACTTTACATACTTACATATTAGTGCTGTAGCTGGAAGTAAACTGGATTCACTTAAAAGATGCAAATTATGCAAAGTTCACTTCTGGATGTTTACTGAAGTCTGAAGGGGCCAGTGGTCTTTTAAACCTCAAGACAAACACCTTGAGTAAAAATAAAATAAATATGCAGTACTGTGGGCCTGCTGTCTCTGCTCAGTTCATCTGTTTCTGCAGGATTTTAAACACTAACAACACCCAGAACTCTGAACAGCAGTAACAGACTCAAAGCTGGAAAAAGCTCTGAGACAATTCAACCTGCTGCATTTCCTCAGGAGCCTAGATAAAATGCCGGTTCTGTGGTTTATATTTTCTGTAGAGAAGAAAAACAAAAGCAACAAGAATCCCTGCAGAAATTGACAGACCAACGATCAGTCCAACAGATCCTCCTGGCTGACCTACAGGTGAGAAACAGGTGTGAGGTGTAAGCTGTCAGGTCAACAACATCTTTAGAAAAAACATCAACAACCAGGAAGCAGCTTCACCTCTGATCACACACACACTCAACTCTACTCACTCACCTGGAGGATCAACAACACTCAGGTGGATGATGCTGATGGGGTCACAATCCAGATTAGATCTCTTCCTGCGGTTTGTTCCACCCTGAACAACATGACACTCATACTTTCCAGCGTCATTAATCGTCACATCCTTCAGAATCAAAGACACGTCTCCATCCTTCATCTGTCTGTCCTTCAGATCCACCCGGTTCTTAAAAGATGGATGCTGGTTGAAGTGCTCATCCCGGTACAAAAGCACATATTCACCTTTCAGGTCAGCTCTGATCCACTCAACAATGTCAATGTTGTCATTTGCAGCTCGACATGTCAGAGTGATGTTCCGTCCATTAGCAACTGTGATTTTCTGGTCTGAAAGAGGAAACAACACAGAGCAGAGAGGTTAAAGGTCAAAGTACAATTATGATTAGAATGATTGACTTTAAATATTTTATTTTCTTTGATGTCTCAAAAACATGCACACAAGCACAAAAATCTATTAGTCCCTCTGGAGTCATTCATTTGAAAAATCTGATAAATGTTTCAAATTAATCACAATTATCTAAAATAGCTGCCTCTTCCTCTTCAGGAAACATAATTCCAGTCTCTGGATCAACTGGACAAAAGAGAGAGAGGAGCACTGTGCTGTACATTAATTAAATTATTAATATAATTCACCTGCAGAAACTGGTGAAAAATGTTAAAGTCTAAATATAAACGCAAGAAAACCACATCCATTAATTATAGGTGTAATCAATTCACTCACTAAATGAGACACCCCCAAATAACTGGCCTTTAGTGTTGTCTGTCAGACATGAGTAAAAAAAAAAACGAACAACAACAACAACAACAACAACACAAAAAAACAAAAACAAAATAAAAACAACACAGTGCGCAGCACCCAAATGAGACGATTTAAAAAAGTGTGCTGTTCTTTATCCAGAGCCACAGAATTAAATAATATCCTGACAACTGAGTTTAATAATCATACAAGTAATGTACAAGAGAAAACAACTAGAAACACTTTGACTCAACCCAGACGCTACAAACACATACAAACTGAACCATTATGAAAGTAACTCTACTGCAGACTGTTTATATCACAAGAAAATCTCGGTTGTTCTTATAAAAGTTCAATTATAAAATCTCACCTCCACAGACAAACACGAAAACACCGACAAACATCAAAGTCGAGCAGAGTGACGCAGACATTTCCGTGGTCACGAGCTCTGCCGAGTTCATCTGAGGCTGTTGGTGTTTCAGTAATTAACTACGTTTAAACCTGACTACATCAGATTCAATTTAAGGTGCAAATAAAGCTGAAAGTCCCTGACTGATAGACCTGATCTGTGAAGTTCAGCCGGTAAGCCGTCACTGACGCTCCCCGATCCGTTTCATGCACACAGGCACGAATCTTACATCACTTCCTCACTCGCGGTTTGTACACAGAGGCGGAGGCAGACATTTAATATACTACCCTTTAGGGCTTAGCCCTAAAGGGTAGTATGCATGTGGGATTGGGGCGGGGCGGGGCGGGGGGGGGGGGGGGGGGGGCCTTAAGGGGGCCTTGCTGCTTAATTAAAACACTAGTTTTTTTAATTAAGCAGCAAGGCAGAACAAAGTCAGGGCTGTATCAAGATGTATCATCTCCCTCTCTGCTCCTGTCTCTCCCTCTCTGTTCCTCTCTCTGTTCCTCTCTCTGTTCCTCTCTCTCCTCTCTTTGTGCTGACAATCAAACCAAACACCAACATCATCAAATATACAGTGGAAACCAGATATTTACACACTCTTCAGATAAAAACACAAACACTTTTTTTAATTGTAACATCAAATCAGACTAAATGTTTATTTTTTTTAGATTGATAAATATAAAAAACATATTTGTTAACTTTAAGAGTAAAGAGAGAAACTATCTGTATTTCTTAATTGTAAATGGACCCAAATTGTATTCAAACTTGAGCCACACTTATGGAGCTCCACAATTCTTTTCCTGGTGTTTTGGTTGATATCTCTTTATTTTCCCATGTCAAAGAAACAGGCTCTGTGTTTTGCCTTATATGCATCCACAGGTGTGCCACCAATTTACTCACATGGACTCTACTAATTCCCTCCTATTTGGTCTCCCTAAAAGGTCCGTTCATAAATTCCAACTTCTTCAAAATTCTGCAGCTCGGGTCATAACTTGCACTCCGTTAAGAACTCATATCATATCATATTACCCCAGTTCTTCAGCAGCTTTACTGGTTGCCCATAGAAGCCAGGATTAATTTTAAAATCTTACTTCTTACATACAAGTGTATCCATAAATCTGCTCCTTCATATTTGTGTGACCTGCTCCATATCACCACTGTTTCCCGCCTTCTCAGATCGTCATCTGCTATTCATCTTACCGTTCCGTCCTCACACCTTATGACTATGGGGAACAGAGCTTTCAGTCGCTCTGCTCCTCGGCTCTGGATCTCTCTTCCTCCTGCACTAAGAAATATTGACTCACTTTCCATATTTAAGACACAGCTCAAAACACATCTGTTTAACCTGGCTTATTCGCTTTAATGCTGATTTTATCTGTTGTCACGCTCTGTTTTGTAATTTTAACTTATTTTATGTATTTTATGACTACTGTTCCTTTTATTAATTTTGTTGTAAGGTGGCCTTGGGTTTCTGAAAGGCCTCCTCAAATCAAATGAATTATTATTATTATTATTATTATTATTATTATTAACCTATCAGAAGCTTCTTCCGCTCAGAATGGAAACGTCTGGAGTTTTATTATTAATTAACAATAAACTTAGTGTATATGTACTCCTAAATTTGATGAAAGTGATAAAAAATAGACAGCTCTGTCTCTTTTTATTCTGACATTTAACTAATTCAAAAGATATTTCAATATTTATTTATCCAAAACAAAACAAGTTTACACTAAACTGATGTTGTACAGTAAAAAAATGTTCTTGTGTTTTCCATAAAGTGTATGAAAATATCTGGTTTCAACTGTGAATATACTGCTGTGTATTGAAATTCCTCTTGTTTTGCATAGAAATATATTGAACAACATACAAAGCATAATATATAAAATAACATCTACCTGAGTTTTTTCTTTGAAATAAGCCCCTTATGTCCATTCTTGTATATCAGTGCATTACTGAAACCGATTTATTTAACTGTGGAGGGAAACAACTGAAAATATGAAATAAACACACATGTAAGCTAAGACTCTCTAAAGAAACAGCATTGTTGTTGTTCGGCTTTTCATTTCGCCATTTGTTGATTCACTCGAAGAGCAAGTAACGTAATAATGGGTCAAGTGATCAGTTAGATATCTTTTGTGATTCACCGTCATATTTACATTATTTGTGCAGTACGAATGATTTGCTTTGGTACCTGCTCAAACTTCAGTTCTCCTCTGTCTGCCTGGCTCCATTTCTCCAACAGGCAGCAGCTCCCCCCACCCCCTCGCTCAGTCGCTTAGTGTCTGAGCTCAGATCATACCAATGCACAGTGTGCACTATGTGCTTCGAATATTGTGTGTAGTTTTTGTTTTATACAGTTGTCAGTCAGGCGTCTAACTATGAAAAAATTGCACTCCAAAAGACCCTGGGCTTCTGAAAAAACAACCCGCACTTAAGCGACCCGGCTCAAAAACCGCAACATAAAAAAAAAAGACGAAAATCAGAGTATGGGTGAGAAGAGGTTTTATCTTAAAATGGAAAACCAGGTTGGCTAAAATGGCTGATGCCACCAAGGAAAGACTAGTGAGCTCCCTGGAAGCTTGCCTCAGGTATGCTTTTATCCACACCTGACAAGGTGTGGCCAATTAGAACCAGCTGAAAACATTGAGGAGATTAGGGGCTGCAGAGGGATGTAACACCTCCTCCCTCAAAAGGGTTCCTCTAGGACCCCTAAATTTATTAAAAGCCCCTGTGAAGCCTTCAGGTCCTTGACCCACAAACCTGAAATAAAAGTAAAAGCTAACAGAAGCACAGTGTTCACATTATAAAATACAGGGTGAACTCCATGCACTGTTACTGGGCTCAGCTAACCCATGTTTAACCAGGTATTCAACTTCCCGTTGAATTAAAATCTGCTTGGTTGGATTTCCTCTATAAGCATGTTGTTTTATTGGCTTATCAACTTCCACAACGATAACATAAAAGAGCGCAGACGTCTGCTGAGGATGGTCAGAGAAAAGCAGCAAATTAGCTTCAATCAGATCAAGGATATCTTTGCGGGCGGAATCTGACAGATGCGACAGAAAAGATTCTAAGTTCTCTAACGCTTCTGAGTTTCGCAAACGGGCCACAGGCATACAACTGCTCTTCTCAATCAAGTCCTCATCTTGCAAAACATACAATGGTGGTGCCGAACACACAGAGACAGGCGCTATGGGAGAGGTTTCTTCAGCTGCCGCGTCCTCTCTGGAAACATAGCGTTTAAGCATGTTAACGTGGCAAACCCTCCGTTTTTTCTTTCGATCAGGAGTTTTTACTGCATAGCTAGTGTCACTTATCTTTTTGTCCACCCCATAGGGACCGGAAAACTGAGCATGGAGGCTAGACCCAACTAAAGGAAGCAACACCAGAACTTTTTCACCAGGAGCAAAATGTCAAACCACCGTCTTTTTGTCATACCGGGCTTTCATGTTGCCTTGAGTTTGTTCCAAATTTTCAAGGGCCAGCTGACATGCACAGAAAAGACGCTCTCTAAAACTGCAAACATAATCTAACACATTATGTTCGGCTTGATGCGACTCGGATAACCACTTTTCTTTAAGCAGTCGCAGGGGACCACGCACAGTGTGTCCAAAAACTACGTCAGCCGGACTAAATCCAAGGGATTCCTGAGTGGTTTCTCTAACAGCAAAAAAGCAAAAGTGGAAGTCCCTCATCCCAGTCTTTACCTGATTCAAGGCAGTATTTGCGCAACATGGTTTTTAGGGTTTGATGAAATCGTTCCAGTGCACCTTGACTCCCTGGATGATAAGGGCTGGATGTTTGATGTTTAATTTTTAACTCCTTCAAAACCTGGGCAAACACCTTTGACATAAAGTTTGTTCCCTGATCAGTTTGAACAACTCTGGGTAACCCAAAAGTTGAAAAGAATTTTGTGAGGGCTTTCACAACGTTCTTTGCCTTTAATGTACGTAATGGGATTGCCTCTGGAAAACGAGTGGCAGCGCACATTACCATTAACATGTACTGGTGGCCTGATTTTGTTTTTGGCAACAGGCCCACACAGTCCAACATAACTCTCTCAAATGGCTCACCCAGTGCTGGAATTGGGTGAAGAGGCGCTGGCAGGATCGGTTTATTTGGCTTTCCCACTACCTGGCATGTATGACATGAGCGACAATATTTCACCACATCCGATTTTAGTCCAGGCCAAAAGAAGTTACGTAGTACGCGGTGATATGTCTTTTTGACCCCAAGATGTCCAGCTAAGCTGGCATCATGCGCAAGACTAAGAATCTGGAGTCTATATTCCTGTGGCACCAGAACCTGATTTACCCCATGTAAATCAGTTGAGTCAGGAGACCAAGATCGCAACAGCACACCGTTCTCAAGGAAATATTTTACTGGAGCTTTAGATCCCTCTCTGTCCACAACAGAGGAAAAACAAGGCACCAGTGAAGGATCACCCTGCTGTGCTTTGATCAACATTTCTCTGGTCATGTTCAAGCTCTGATTAATGTCCTCAGGAATCATTTCAGGAACGTCACATGTGGAGATTTTTATGGAATCAATGGGTGACAAGAAAGGGTCGTCTTCATCAAGCGTAGCCATAAATGACCCCGACAAATCCACAATCTCACCTATTTTACGAGCCTGCGCACGAGTAATTGCGCACGCAGGAAACACCTCTGAAGCAGGGGAGCCTGAATCAGCAGCAAGGGCAGGAACATCAACAACTTCTGGCGGGGGAAAAACATGCCCACCAGCTAGATTATTACCAAGAATGAAGGAAACTCCTTCGATTGGTAATCGAATGGTAGAAACTGCGGATCAATGTCAGTTTTCCGGTTTTGTTCAGCCTCCATGCGCACCTTTGGCGAGCAAGCAGTTTTAATCAAACCGACACCTGCGGGGAATTTAGTGCCCCTTGCTTCTTTTCTTTTTAATACTGGACATGCAGCAATCAAATGTCCTGAGTCGTGACAATAAAAACATTCTCGACCATTTGATTTAGCAATGAACGCTGATACATTTTTATGCACAGCTTTTGGTGACTTTTTTTGTTCAGAGAAATTTTTCTGAAACGAACTCTGTGCACAGAACACACTTTTGTGCGTTAAAACAAACTCGTCAGCCAGGAGTGCCACGTTAGTGAGAGACGACACCTTTTGTTCATTTAAATAAGTCACGATGCGTTCCGGCAAACACTTTTAAACTCCTCCAGCAAATAAAATAGGAGTCTACCTCAGACTCGCGAAACGGGGGAACCATGTGCTTACTTATGTCTGATACGGAGATGCATAGCTTGCACTTCCAGCTCCCTGTTGTGGGTCTCCACCTCTCTTATGCGGAGCGTGAGGCGCAGATCCTCAGTGGACGTACCTTCACTGGATTCAGAAATCCGATCAGCCTCCGTGCCAGCAGCAGACGCATCAGCTGCATTAGCATCTGCTTCAGATGCAGTGCCATCCGCCCCTTTCACTGGCTTGTTTTCCTCATCCCCCCGTGGTAGAAGCACACCTTTCTCGACTAGCTTTTCAGCCAGTGTTTCCTTCAACTATGTTTTGCGAGCACTGTAAGACACTTCCACATCATAAGAGTTAGCCACAATGAGCAGGTCCGCTTTCTTACATTTGCCATTTTTTTCCCATGAAGGTGCCTCCACAAAATCGTCAAGTGAAAAATCCATTCTCACCCCCCACACAAAAAATAAAACTGCCAACCAGAACAGGACACGCCAACCCTACTCACCAAAAAGCGAGAAAAGATCCTGGACAACAAAAGGTAGCCTATCTCAGGAATAAACACAACTTACCTACGCAAAAGAACTAACTCAAACAACAATCACTATCCTCCCTGCCTAACAAAAACAGGAGAAAACTGATCAAACAAAAAGGCGGTTCGCCCCTACATGCTCTTACATTAACCAACATAGTGACACAGTGAACGATCTGCCGGTCGGGCCGAGGATGAATGACATGGCAGTCCCTGGCGGTGTCTTCTTATCCGCTGCCTCCCGGTCCTTAGCCAATCGGTGCGAGCCATCCACCCTGGATGCACCAATCACGGAGGAGCACCTGCACACTCAAATTTACATATAATTACGACGACAGTCTTAACACCAGTAAGCCACCCCCTCCCTCCGCTCCACCACTGTTTGTACAGTTGGGCTGTGTTCTAATTCAGGGGCTGTGTCCCAATTACCATTGGGACCACCGTTACCTTCACCCTCCACATCTTCTCAAGCTCTTCTCTGAGCCCTTGGTATTTCTCTAGCTTCTCGTGTTCCTTCTTTCTGATGTTGCTGTCATTCGGAACCGCTACATCAATCACTACGGCCGTCTTCTTCTGTTTGTCTACCACCACTATGTCCGGTTGGTTAGCCACCACCATTTTGTCCGTCTGTATCTGGAAGTCCCACAGGATCTTAGCTCGGTCATTCTCCACCACCCTTGGGGGCATCTCCCATTTTGACCTCGGAACTTCCGGGCCATATTCGGCACAGATGTTTCTGTATACTATGCCAGCCACTTGATTATGGTGTTCCATGTACGCCCTGCCTGCTAGCATCTTGCACCCTGCTGTTATGTGCTGGATTGTCTCAGGGGCATCTTTATACAGCCTGCACCTGGGGTCTTGCCTGGTGTGATAGACCCCAGCCTCTATGGATCTTGGAGCCTATCCCAGCTGTCAGAGAACCCACGCAAACACGGGGAGAACATGCAAACTCCACACAGAAAGACCCCGGCCTGATGGTGGAATTGAACTCACCATCAGGCCGGGGTCTGATGGTTGCTTCTTCTTGCTGTGCGGCAACAGTGCTAACCGCCGTGCCACCGTATATATATATATATATATATATATATATATATATATATATATATATATATATATATATATACACACAAAATATGCTAAAAAAAATGTTGTAGGTATTTTTTTTTAGCTCTGTTTAATGTCCCCACAGTGCAGCACTCTGCTCTCCAATCGTGAGCGCTCAGCTTCAAACACCAGCAAATGACTCTGGTCAAATGATTTATATATATATATATATATATATATATATATATATGGTGGTGTATGTATATAGATATAGATAGATAAAGATATATCTATATATATATTGCAGGATATATTACAGCAGTGAGCTTGAACTCTGTGTCAAAGATTCAAGTTGCAGTTATTTATATTTCCTACCACCTTAAATCTTCACTCAAAGACAAGTATCTTTGACAGTGTATATACAGATGTATCATATATAAGAGACAAATACTGTTAGTTTAATATGTTGGCATTATTACATTTGGCTCAATGCTTACATATACGTGTAAAAACAAAATGTACGAGCTGTGATAACTGTGTCTGATAAAATGAAGAGTAGACTGATATATTAAATATTCCTTTATTGGGTGAGAAAGGAATCGCTACCTTATCGTGGTGGAGGGGTTTGTGTGTCCCAGGGATCCCAGGGGCTATGTTGTCTGGGGGCTTTTGCCCCCTGGTATGGTCTCCTATGGCAAATTGGTCCTGGGTGAGGGACCAGACAAAGAGCGATTCAGAAGACCCTTATGAAAAGAACATCGAGGGAACAGTTTACCCTGCCCGGGATAGGGTTACCGGGGCCCCGCCCTGGAGCCAGGCCCGGGGAGGGTGCCCGAGGGCGAGCATCTGGTGGCCGGGCCTTAGTCCATTGGGCTGGAAGGTGCTCCACCTGGAGACTCTGTTGTCCTGCTGGGAGACTTCAATGCTCACGTGGGTAACGACAGCGAAAGGAGGAACGGCCTCCCTGATCTGAACCCGAGCGGTGCTTTGTTATTGGACTTCTGTGCTAATCACAGTTTGGCCATAACGAACACCTTGTTCGAACATAAGAGTGTCCATAAGTGCACGTGGCACCAGGACGCTCTAGGCCGTAGGTCGATGATCGATTTTGTAATCGTATCACCAGACCTGCGAGCATATGTGCTGGCACTCAGGTAAAGAGAGGGGCTGAGCTGTCAACTGATCACCACCTGGTGGTGAGTTGGATCAGGTGGCGGGGGAGTACGCTGGACAGACCCGGTGCACCTAAACGCGTAGTGAGGGTGTGCTGGGAATGTCTAGCAGAGGCCCCAGTCCGCGAGATCTTCAACGCATACCTCCGGCAGAGCTTCAACAGCATTCCGAGGGAGACTGGGGACATTGAGTCTGAATGCACCTTGTTAAGCGTCTCCATTGCCGAAGCTGCTGCACTGAGCTGCGGCCGCAAGGTGGTTGGTGCCTGCCGTGGTGGTAATCCCCGAACCAAATGGTGGACACCAGAGGTGAAGGGAGCCACCAGGCTGAAGAAGGAGTCCTATCGGGCTTGGTTAGCCTGTGGGACTCCGGAGGCAGCCGACAGGTATCGACAGGCCAAGCGGAATGCGGCTCGGGCAGTGGCTGAAGCAAAAACTCGGGTGTGGGAGGAGTTCGGAGAGGCCATGGAGACTTTCGGACTGCCTCGAAGAGATTCTGGCAAACCATCAGGCATCTCAGGAGGGGAAAGCAGTGCTCTACCTGCACTGTGTATAGTGCAGGCGGAGCGCTGCTGACATCGACTGGGAAAATTGTCAGGCGGTGGAAGGAATACTTCGAGGACCTCCTTAATCCCACTGGCACGTCTTCAGAGGAGGAAGCAGTGTCTGCAGATGAGGGGAGTGACCCGCCAATTTCCGGGGGCGAGGTCACTGAGGCAGTTAAACAACTCCTTGGTGGCAGAGCCCCTGGTGTTGATGAGGTCCGCCCCGAGTTCCTGAAGGCTCTGGGCGTTGTAGGGCTGTCCTGGTTGACATGCCTTTGCAATGTTGCGTGGAGTTCAGGGGCAGTACCCGTGGACTGGCAGACCGGGGTGGTGGTCCCCATCTTTAAGAAGGGGGACCGGAGGGTGTGTTCCAACTACAGGGGGATCACACTCCTCAGCCTCCCTGGGAAAGTCTATGCCAGGGTGCTGGAAAGGAGAGTTCGTCCGCTAGTCGAACCTCGGATACAGGAGGAACAATGCGGTTTCGTCCTGGTCGCGGAACACTGGACCAGCTCTTTATCCTCTCGAGGATACTTGAGGGTGCATGGGAGTTTGCCCAACCAGTCTACATGTGTTTTGTGGACTTGGAGAAGGCATTCGACCGTGTCCCTCGGGGTGTCCTGTGGGAGGTGTTGCGGGAGTATGGGGTGTCTGACCCATTGCTACGGGCCATTCGATCCCTATACAACCGATACAGCTCCATTCTGCTGCTGATACATACTTTAGGTTTCTGAATATTAAACTTGTTGCTGCCTTTCGTAGTGTGTAACTTGAAGGCCCTGAGTACTTTCTCCCACACTGAAAACACTGGAATGATCAAATTATTTGAACATTACCTAATAAGACTGATTCAGGACAGACAATTAGTGATTTTAAACTTTTCTAGCAGTCCTGGTGGATCATCAGGGGTGAAAAGCCTCACAGATGATGTGCAGCAGTGGGTCCCTCAGTCTGTCCTCACTCTGGACACTTGCAGTTGTCACACATGGAAATCAAATGTGTGATAAGCTGCAGGATTCAAACACAAGTGAAACTTATAAATACATGTTCATACTTTTATTACACAATCAGAGAGAAAGAAAAAGAGAGAGAGAGTGCAGGACAGACAGACAGGTGACAGTCTCAGGTGTATACACTGCTACAAAACAGCACAAGAGAAGGAGGATTTAGTGTTTGTGTTATTACGAGTGTAAACAAGAAGAGTTCCCAGATGGTACAGTGGACACATGTGTGACTCCTGTGATTAAAGCATCTTTCTTTCAGCTTAACGAGTGAACCGTCAGCTCGTTCAAACACACGTTAAAGTCCATTTGGCTCGACACCACCGAACAGAGGCAGCAATATAACATAGCTAACATTAACAGTGCAGTGAATTCTGCTTGTGCCGTGATATTCAGGACTGCAAACCGAGCAGCATCACTGACTTTCAGCTTGTTGTGTTTGTGGATATATGACTTATTTTAATTATCCATAAATCACATTCTCTGTAAGATTAAGGTCAACTATTGAACGGCGAGACCCTCTTCTCAATTTCCTGCCAGATACCCGATGGTCAGTTGCGTCGTGTGTTTAGCAACACTCGATGGAGGACCTTGAACAATATCTACCAATTCCAAACCATGAAAATGGTTTTCTGGCTGATTGGAGCTGGCTTGGACCTGGCTTATTGAAGAACAAAGAAGCACCTACAGATGTTCAAAACTCCACAAGACTGGCCAAGATGATTGACGATAGGCAGGGCTGTGAGTACTCAGACTGTGTTTATTGAATACAATGTGGATAAGATCTTAGAGAAGCTCATAGCGCTGCAACAGGAATTGAGAGATTTGGAGACTGCTGATGAACAATTAGACCAACTGTTAAAAAGTGGATGCAGTTGTTCACACTAAACCCAAACAATCACCATCTTCACTCATGGGGCTATCCCATTGGCACCAGCTGGATGCCTGCCAAGGTCAATGCTGACTGGAACAACCAATTCTCCCCTGATAACAAGACAAACTGCTGTGGAAAGGCCACCTGAGTCGACTGGAGACTGTTGATATTCGCTTAACCAGGTGATGGGACACTTTCTCTCAGCTGAACACTCACACACACACAAACACATATGCATGTAACTGACACAGACAAACACTCACCTCCAAATGCTTCCAACGCTTCTCCCAGCCGACGTAGGCAGCGGGTCTGTGACCAGCACCGTAGAATGGCAGCAGGACTAGATGGCTATTTGTCTACACCAGGTCACTCCATACCTCCCTCTCTCCCCAGTTGCTTGTGATGTCTTTTGATGGTGTAAAGATGTGACGATTCATGTGCTTTATGTGCTGAGGTGTTTATTTACTGTCCTCAAACTACTCTCCTAGTGGAGCCCAGTCTGAGTAGAGTTTTTTTTCTCCTCCTGTCCCTGATGTTCTATTTTCATTGATTTTCTTAAATGCTACCTAGTCTGACCTGTCTCCCCAAATGTGATGTTTGAGGTGACAGAAGAAATGTATGTATGGTCGGAAGGGGTTCAATTTCACTGCAGGCAACTGCAGATGACAAATAAAGGCTTCATTCATGCATTCATTCATTGTGAATGCAAGTCCCACAAGAAACAAACATACATAAAACAAACATACTTCTGCATTTAAACAGTGAGCTAAATTAAATTTGTGAGGGTTCAAGCAACACTAATGGTATCCTAAGCATTCCAATCAGTCTGGGTTCTGACTGGAGTGTTGCAACATCTTGATTCTTTGCATCAAGTTTTGGTTTTTGGGTTCACATTAAACTCTAGAACACTTTGGAATACAGAGAAATTCCTGTCTCAATAACTGCAAGGTGCCAGGTCCTGTGCTTGAGAACAGGCCCAAATCATCACCCCTCCACTACTATGCTGACAGTTGGAATGTGGCGTCAGTGCTGATATGCAGTGTTTTCCCTCAAATGTGGTGCTGTGCATTTGGGCCAAACATTTACACTTTGGTCTCATCTCAGCAAAGGACAAAGTTTCAGAAGTCTTGAAGCGGTTTGTTCAGATGCAAACCCCCTCCAATGTATATGTTTTTTTTAGTATTATTTTATAATCATGAACTTTAACATTTAGTAAACTAACTAAAAGCTGTAGAGTCTGATATGTAGCTGTCTGGCTTTTTGCAGTTTGGGGGGAATTTGTTGGGATGACAACTGCTGGGAAAATTGCGGTATTGTGTTAAACACACCTGACTGGCAAGTTGATAAACTGCCATAACTGTTTTAATACAGGTGGACACACTTGCTGATGATCCGTTAATTAAATGCATTTGATTACCACTTACCTTTGCAGTTCCTGTGCACACAGTAAGGGTGTACTTAAACTTCCTTTGTTATGTGACTGTAAATAAAGCCAGTGATGTTTGTGGAATAAATGGCAGAGCTGTAGAAACCAAACATCTTGGCTTGATTATTTACAGGACATTTATGGGAGAAGAATAAATTGACAGTTATATCCTGTAGTTCACATACATTAAGGTCTGACGCTGTAAGATTAAATAGGTGTTTGTGTGAAGAAGGAAGAAGACATACAATCTGAGAGATTTAGCATCTCTGCTTAAGCAACGGTAAATGTATGGATTTTCAATCTGTAAATATCATACTTTTCATTTCTTTTAATTTTTTTTAATTAATTCTGTTTGACAATAACCCACATAGCAAGCAGGTGTGGCCCAGATCTGGTATCAAGCCGGCACTGCCTTCTGGCATGATAAGACGTATGTCATCCACATATGGGCCAGTCCTGGCATAGATGGCACTGTCAATGTGATGGCATGCCACATGTGGCTCGATTGTGTTTTGGGCTATGTTGCCCAGGCTCATAGCAAAGAGGTCTGGCCCAGCTCTGGCATCAAGCTGGCACTTCTGACTGACTGGTGTCATGGCAGGGTGTATGTCAACCAGATGTGGGCCAGGTCTGCCAGTGATGGCACTAATTATGTTCCTATCTTCCTATTTTAGTTAGAAGACCCAGATGCCATGTTGCAATACTATACTGCTATGGTAGCCAGCAATTCAAATGCAGGTTTGACAGGTTTGTGAGTGTAACCCTTATCCAAAACCTAGTGAGGGTTTTCTCATGCTTGCCACTGGGTGGCTGTAGCTCAGGAGGTAGAGCAGGTCACCTACTGATCAGAAGGTTAGTGGTTTCATCCCTGGTTCCTCCAGTTGGCATGTCAAGTGTATGAATGTAGTTAGGAAGCACTCAGTTAAGCGAAAGTGTGTCGTTGGGTGAATGAGACCTGATGTATAGAGCAGTTTGAGTATTCTGGGAGAGTAGAAAAATGCCATATATGAATCAATCCAGCTTTGTCATGTTACTTTTGCACTGTTATGTTCTATGTTGTTATTACATGGCTTGTTTAAGGTACACATTAGGCTGACATCTGGGGCCAGAGCTGAAACTGTTCTGGGCCAGCACATGGCCAACAGTGTGTCTGCAACTGGCCCTTGGCTGCACACAACTTAGACATGGCCCACATACTGCAAAGAATGACGGCCCTTTTGTGGCCCAGATCAGGTTTGCCAGAGTTAATCCACATGTGGGCCAACACACGACCACAAGTGTGTCTGTAATTGGCCTTGTGCTGGCCCATGTGTGGGCCAAACCTGGCAAACCTGATCTGGGCCACCAAAGGGCCGTCATTCTTTGCAGTATTTGGGCCATGTGTAAGCCCATTGTGTGGGCCAGATCCAGGCCATACCAATTTTGCTATGTGGGAACCTTAGAGAAAGCCCAAAGATAACAAAGTATTGGGGATTCTTTCAACACTTCCTAACATTATGACTGTCTGTGGTCTGTTCCAATCGAACACATAAAACGTTAACACTCTAAAAAGCAGACCTACAAACTTCATCTGTGTTGCTTCACTCAAAGGAACAGGATCGTGGCTGGGCAATTTTTGCTCAAGAGTTGGCAGTTCGTCTTTGCCCCGGCTCGGCCCCGGCTCGGCCAGTCTCGGTCGTTGTGTCCTTGGGCAAGACACTTCACCTACCACCTACTGGTGATGGGCCGATGGCACGATATGGCAGCCTTGCTTCTGTCAGTCTGCCCCAGGGCAGCTGTGGCTACAACTGTAGCTTGCCTCCTGTGAGAGTGAATGAATAGTGGAATTGTAAAGTTCTTTGAGGGTCTCGAAAAGCGCTATATAAATCCAATGCATTATTATTATTAAATTGTGTGTTTATTGTGGATTTTTTTCAGCAGCAGATTACTCCACATTTGTTGGTACAGGATGGTGTGTGAGCATGTTGTTTTGATGATGAACAAACAGGTCATCCAGCTCAATAGTGGCCTGCTTTCTGATGTGATTTTAGTGCAAATATGGCACATCTGCCATAGTTTTTGAGCAACGTGTGGCTCTAAGCGTCTGCCTCAGCTCAGCCACAGGCCCCCTGTGAACTGACCAGATGTCATGTGTGCTGTAACATTTGGGCCACTTCTCTACCACAGAACATCTGCCATGCTGTAATTGAGCAATACATGCTCACATTAGGCCCAGATGTGCCTTGGTACACACACAAGATAGAGAAGCAACATCCTGTGGTTGAAACCAGTTAGTCTGAAGCAGGTGAGATTTCTATCTGCTATGTGCTCTGGCTTGGATAGTAATAGTGTTCATGTTGTGAGAATGTAGCTTGTGGTGAAGTGTGTCATTTAAGATTGAAGAAGCAGTAGCTTGGTGGATGTCACCTTTCTTTTTCACACAAAACATCTCACAGGTTTATCCAGTCATTCATTGGCTGAGAGCAGAGAGGTGTTAAGAGGAGAAAAAACCCCATGAGGTGCTGCTGCAGTGTATGAAGTTTGCATACTTTCCACATGATGCAACATGTAGGGGCGATTGTGGCTCAAGAGTTGGGTGTTCGTCTTGTAATCGGTTCGAGCCCCAGCTCAGACACTCTCGGTCGTTGGTGAGTCCGGTTGTTGTGTCCTTGGGCAAGGATGTGAGTGGGCGTTAAGGCGTCTGGGAAGGGATCTCAAAACAGGATTATAAATGGCAGACAGTTGGTGTCGTAAACCACCGCCATCTGTTCAAAGATGGTCGCTCACAGTGGACATAGATGGCTTCTTTCACTCCTCTTTCAAACCATCTGTCCTCTCTGTCCAAAATGTGAACATTGGCATCCTCGAAAGAGTGACCTTTGACCTTTAGATGCAGATGGACCACAGAGCGACCGTGGCTCAGGGGGTTGGGAAGCGCATCTGTAACCGGAAGGTCGCCGGTTTGATCCCTGGTCGTTGTGTCCTTGGGCAAGACACTTTACCCTACTGCCTACTGGTGATGGCCAGAGGGGCCGATGGCACGATATGGCAGCCTCGCCTCTGTCAGTCTGCCCCAGGACAGCTGTGGTTACAACTGTAGCTGCCTCCACCAGTGTGTGAATGTGAGAGTGAATAAATAGTGGAATTGTAAAGCACTTTGAGGGTCTCGAAAAGCGCTATATAAATGCAATCCATTATTATAATTATTATTAACATTACAACATACAGTTTTGACATGTTTTCCATGACCTAACTGTTATTCCTAGTAATCATATCAAAATATTTTATCAATTTTGGAAAAACAAAGCAGGTCAGAGCAAAGAGGCCCAGAAATAAAGCTCCTCGCTATGTTTAACCTTGAACAGAGTAGCTTTACTTCCTCTTGCAGTTACTATGATGAGTGACATTATGACTCACCTTCGGGCTTTGGTCAGCATTGTAAATGATATTGTAAATAATATCAAACTTCTCATCTTTCTCCGAAAGCAACCTTTTCCTAAAAGATATGAGGTCAGATATAGATTTTCTTTGAGGCTTAATGACCAACAAACTTCCTTCTTGTTGGTCAACACCATAATCCCAGGCATCCTCACCACCAAAATAGACCATCCTCAGATCCCCCCCCCCCCCCGCCGCCCGATAAAAGACTTCCTCACAAACTGGCCTCAATCAGTCCGACTCTGCCCCCACCTCTACCCCCGACTGTCACTCAGCAACGAATCCCCACAGGTCTGCCTTCTCAGCCCCCTACTCTTCACCCTATATTACTATGACTGTACACCAACTCACCCAACCAACATCATTGTCAAGTAGGAAGATAAAACCACACACAGGAGGTAGTGAACTTGTCCTGGTGGTGCTCAGAAAATAACCTGAAGATGAATTCCCTTAAATAGAAAAAGAATAGAAAAAGAAAGAAGAAAGAAAGAAAGAAGGCCCAGGGTATTTCCTAGGACACCGCTGTGCCCTAGGAAAAAGTAACCTTAACAAAAAAAACAAAAACCAACTAAATAAGCAGACCAAAAAAACCCGTGTGTACACCTGTGAGCATGGACGCGCTTGTTTTTAAAAGGTTCCTTCATGTAATGATCTGCTAGAGGGTGTGTATGTGTGTGTGTGTGTGTGTGTGGGGGGGGGGGGGGGGGGCACTGCCCTCCAGGGCATGAAGTAGGTATGGAGGAGATCAAGACTCCAGACATCCAGAGGCCCTCAGAACACAAGAGACCAAGGAAGACCAACAGAGGGGCAGCCGCGCCACTATCCCAGAAAGAGCTGAGGAGAGTCCCAGATGAGGGGTCACTCAGCAGCTGCGGAGCAGAAGCCAGGGGGGGTTGCAGTGACGTGCCCGTGAGCTCCGCCAGCAGCCAGCTGCGCCCGAGTGACCGAGCCCCAGGCCGAAAGGCCGAGGGCACTCCACCTCCGAAGTGGCCCGAGCGAGCCTCAGGCTCCAGGCCCCGATAAGCAGCCACCAAGGAGTGAGCCAGTGTGTACCTGGGCGCCAATCTCCGGACACAAAGAACCACCAACGCACCGATGTCTGAGGGAGTCCGCCCCCGGCAGGGGAAGTGGTGGGGAAGATAGGCCTCCAAACCTTGGAGGGCCTGAGATGTCCCCAGAGACATGGTTTAAGTTCTTCCACTTTTAAAAAGCCACAACATCTCCTTTATTTATCGTGACTCACATATATCACTTCCCAGTCCCAGTGATCCTAAAAGCCAAACAGCTCTTTCAAACGATCTCAGTCATGTTACTGTAAATGTTGTCATAAAGCTGGCGTGAGCTTAATATTAAAAAGATAGAGCTGGCTGAATAAGCTGAAAACCACATTTATATCAAACTTTTGTGTGATTCCATTACTCACTCTGTATCAACTGGATGGGACGTCTGTGGCTGTGGTAGAACAGGTCATACCAGTCAGGAGGTCAGCAGATCAACCCGTGACTTCTCCCTGATGCATCCATCAGAGTGTGACTGAGCGTGTGAATGCTAGAATGGTTAGACATAGATACTGTTCTATATGTGCTTGTGACTGGGTAAATAAATAAATAAAGGTATTCAAAACTACTTTGAGTGTGCAACTGAATAGAAAAGAGCTATATCAGTACCTATGCATTTACTGCACTGTACTTAGATGATTTACCAGACCTTTTTTTGAAAAAATAAGAAGGGTATGATAATTGTCTAAATTTTGCAAGAAACATGTCTGTGAAGGTTCTCAGTCATCCAGCTCATCACAGTCTAAGGAGCTTGGAAAGAAAAGTGTCTGGACTTCTTTAAGTTGCTTGAAGACGTTTCACCTCTCATCCGAGAAGCTTCTTCAGTTCTAAGGTCAAATGGTGGAGAGTCCCAGATTTAAACCCAGTGGGAGTTTCCTCCCAAAGAGGGACAAAAGGACCCCCTCATGATCCTCTACCCAATCACATGAGCCAAGTTGTTAAAACGGGTGTGGGTCACAATCAGCAAACGTTTCGGGTGAGCTCATTGTGAAACCTGGCCCCACCTTATCATGTGAATTCCTGAGGTCAGATGGCCCAGGATGTGAGTGGGCGTTAAGGCGTCTGGGAAGGGAACTCAAAACTGGATTATAGATGGCAGAGAGTTGGTGTCGTAAACCACCGCCTCTGTTCAAAGATGGTCGCTCACAGTGGATGTAAATGGCTTCTTTCACTCTTCTTTCAAACCATCTGTCCTCTCTGTCCATAATGTGAACATTGGCATCCTCGAAAGAGTGACCTTTGACCTTAAGATGCAGATGGACAGCTGAGTCTTGTCCTGTGGAGGTGGCTCTTCTGTGTTGTGCCATACGCTTGTGAAGTGGCTGTTTGGTCTCTCCAATGTAGAGGTCTGGGCATTCCTCGCTGCACTGTACAGCATACACCACATTGTTAAGTCTGTGTTTTGGCGTTTTGTCTTTCGGGTGAACCAGTTTTTGTCTGAGTGTGTTGCTGGGTCTGAAGTACACCGGGATGTCATGCTTGGAGAAAACCCTCCTGAGTTTCTCTGATACACCGGCTACATAGGGGATGACAATGTTGTTGCGTCTGTCCTTCTTATCCTCCCTCGCTGGTGTCTGATCTTCTTTTCTGTGCCTCTTTGCTGACTTGATGAGAGGTGAAACGTCTTCAAGCAGCTTAAAGAAGTCCAGACACTTTTCTTTCCAAGCTCCTTAGACTGTGAAGAAGACACTAAATTGAAATATTTAGTGTTAATTGAGCACTCAGAGAGCACAACTTCTCCGAAAGACATAGGGTGTTTTGTACAGTTCTCTTCACCCCCTTTCATATGAGATATCATATGACAGATGGCATCCTTCACTCCAGAGGGAGAATAAATGTGATCAGGTGGGAAGTTGGACAAAGAAGTCAAACTAACAACTGAACACCTGCCTAAAGAACAAATTTCTGAACATACCTATACAGTCCTAGTTATAATTAGGCCATTCAGGCCTGTGGTACAGCAAAAGTTTTCAGTGTCAACACAATTGTGCAACTGTAACCATGCTCTCTGGTCTCTCTGGGCTGTGGGTGTGTGGTGGGCTTTCTCTTAAAATACTCTTTTATAAAAAAACAAAACAAAAACAACACGACAGGACAGTGCGCACTCAACTTTTTACTCTGTCGTCTCCTCGACACACATGACACACAGAGTATGTTACACTCCAAAACACAGTCCTTCTGTAAACACTAGGTAGGAACAAAAATGACCTCTCCCAAGCTGCCATGAATGAAGTAGTTGAATACAAAATACACTTAAATATGTAAAAATCATCAAATGATACAGCAAAATCTGACATGCAGCATACATTTATATTACAATCTACACAAACTATATGTGAGAAAAAAATATATGCACGTGCCCTAACTAACACTGCACGATCACAGCAGTAAGTGTGAGCAGGGACACTTGCTGTCTGAGCCAGGAGTTATTCCCATCATAAAAACAAAAGACAGATAAAGTTTTTAAAAAACCCTGGATGGTTTCAGAATGGTTTGTTATGAGGAAGGACGTAGTGTCTTTAGAAAATCTTGCTGACTCTTGCGATGCAGACAGGCAGCAGACTTCCTGTTTTTAGGTCTCACACTTCCCCTAATCTCTCGGGGTGGAAAAAAAAGAGAGAAGTTGGGATCAACAAGTATTTGACTTTTTAATGTGGCTCTTTGTTAATTTCATGGATGATTCAAGTAACAGTTAAAGTGTGGGCAGCATGGAAACTGTGATTTGTATCTGAGGTGTTCCCAGGAGCTTCTCAAGCAGTCCTTTAATACGATTCATTAACTTATCTTTTTTTTAATTTGCATGTCAAACCACAGCAGAAACTTCCTCCTGTAGCCTGAGGCCAGCTGCAGCGCAGTCTGCTTTGGGTTGGCTAACAGCAGAGTGTTGCAATAAGATGTTTGCTTCATGCGCTGTGGGGAAAGTGTGGCAGTTTGCAGTAAAAGAGCACGTGGTTTTGTGGATGTCACCTTTGTTTTTCACATAAACACCTCACGCTTCTATCCAGTCACTCATTGGCTTACAGCAGAGGTGTGAAGAGGAGTAAAGATGTGAAAACCCCTTTGGAGTTTAAAAAATACTCATCACTTGTATCACTTGTATTCTTCATGATGCAACATAACAAATAATGTAAAGTGTTTTGTAGTAGCTGTGGTGTTGTGCAGTAATTAAAATGCATTTTATTTTACAAAGAGCGATATCGTGGCGGTCTACTCCACAGCAAAAAACACAGAGGTCAGTCATGGACAAGTAGCCATCAGCCCAAAGAGGACCAGAGGTACAGCTGCTCTTTATCTCTCACTTTAGACAGAGCAAAGCTAGCTGCCATCATGCTAAGCTAAGCTAACCATGTTCTCACTGAAGCTCAGGATATCACCTTCACATCTTTAAAGATGCAGCAACCAAACAACTTCTTCCTCCTCTTAGTGTCACGCATAAGCATACTACACTCATAAGAAGTTGCAAATGACTAAATCAGCGTGTTTTTAGACAGAGGATGAACCAAGCAGTTGAAGGCCTGGTGTAAGATAAAGAATGATTTTTTTTTTTTAGAACAACCAGTTTAAATTTCAAGTGCTTCAAGCTTGAGCCAAATTTAAGGAATAACGTCATTTCAATCCATACATGTCCTTTAGTACAGCGGTCCCCAACCTTTTTTGCTCCACGGACCGGTTTATGCCCGGCCTTTAAGGTGTCGCGGATAAATACAACAAAATAAAACTAGTACCGGTACCAAAAAAAAAGAAAATGTATTCATAACACCCGTGAAAAGACCCAGGAAAACCAAGGTAACGATTAAAACGATAACAAAATAACGCTAAAAAAACGATAAAAACCCTGAAAACTATACATTTCACACCTGAGCCTCAACTCTCGCGGCCTGGTACCAAACGACTCACGGACCGGTACCGGTCCGAGGCCCGGGGGTTGGGAACACTTAGTAAGAGGGAGGTCAAAATCAAACCACACAGCAAGGAAATATCTTAACGTGGGATTTGGAGTTGATCATTTGCCGCTCAGTTTGTTTCAGTCGGTGAAAAAGTTAAAACAGTAAAAAAAACAAACAAACAAACAAAACAGCAATGCTTCAGATGACGGCATTGAAACAATTTCTGCGTTTCATATTATAGGATTACACAGTTTCCTCTGAAACTCTTGCTGTGATGCAAACAGGCAGCAGACTCTGGTGCTGGTTTCTGTTTTTAAGCGTCACTGCTGTCTGATAAAATCTGTCAGTTTGAATTTCAATGTCATTCAGTGAAGCTGATGAGCTTTTCATTACTGATCATTAATCGTGTTTCCTGTTGTTTTAACTGTGTGTTTGTGTTCAGACTTTAAACCAGAGCCAGATGCCGTCTACTCTTCACTAGTCCAACCACTGACATCCGGCTACTGGCGTCTAACTGGTCGCCCCTGCACCTCAGACCAGCATGCTTGATAGAGGAAGAGGTTTACTGCTGTAGGCATCGAGAAACCAGCTGCTGCGCAGCTGGCATGGAAACACTTTTGAATTTGAATAAGCTCAGTTTCTGGGAACAGTTTCAGTTTTCTCTCAAACATGAATATTTGATCTCTTTTTTTTTAGTGTTTAAGTTTCAGACGATCCAAATTTGAGGTCAAAATCAGACAAAACTGAAAAATGTTCTTTCATTATAGTTGATTTTACAGTTATGTAAAGAATAAAGAAGAAAACCTCGTGGTGTCAGATGGTTATTATTTATTGTTACTCCCCTGGGGAACAGTCAAACAGTCAAAGCCTCACACTCAGTATTTTAAGATAAAAAAAAAGCAACTTCTGCCCTCTACTGGTGAAATTGGATGTTACAACAGAGCAGCTGTTTTAGAAATGCCACAAGTTTAACCTTATTAACAACCACCAGGTCAACAGTCAAACACTTTGGGTTTTGTTGCTAAATAATCTTTTTGGAAACTAGAAACTACATCAGTTATCTTATACTTTCCACTGATGTACGACACACAGAATAAAGTTCACTACAAAGTTCAGCAGTGTGCGGATAGCCACAAGATTTTACTTTCTATCCCATCTGGTCTTGGAACAATTGGCAGGAGATTAAAGATTAAAGAAGTTGCTTGAATAAATCAACTGTGGTCCTGATAAACCTGCTTCATAATATTTAAAAACATAATATAACACATAATAAAACAGAACTGTCGTAAAGATTACTAGAATATTTAAAGGAATCAAACTATTATCAAAATCTGAAAAGATCCAAGCAAAACTAATGCAACTTCCTTGTGTTTTAATCAGTAGTTGTGGACATGAAACTCCTCCAGAGCCTCCTGCTTCACCTAACCTTTTGACCTTTAGTGTAAAGATAGCTGCAACAGGATGAAGGTAAGAAAGATTAGAGGGAACATGTGTTGTAGAAAAACAAAAAGATTGTTCATTTTATTTGTTTTAACTGAAAGTGTGTTCAGCAAACAGACTGTGGAAAAAAGACCTTTATTTTCTTTATATGGGCATATCAACAGTTACACACTACATAGAACCACTTTATAGAATTATATTTGTTCACAGATGTTGGCAGCTATCAGCGAATAGAGATCAGCTATTTTGAAACAAAAAAAGACACTTTTTTATCCATAACAGCAAATGGACTGTACAACAGAAAATGCAAATGCTATTTATGGCCTCCTCACATCGATGATAAGAAAAATAAACTAGGCCAATATGGCATGTTTGTTAATATACATCTTAATATAATCTCTGGTCTCCCACTCAGAGACACAGGTCTCCGAGTGTCCAGCATTCAGACGGCTACCTGAGGACACTCATGTGAGAGAAAACCTGCTCACACAGATATGTAGAGCCAAGTACTGTCAATAAGGCCTCTGCAATGTTCTGAAGACCAGGCACGTGCAGGGGGGGGGAGCTTGCAAAGAAAAGCGTCTGGACTTCTTTAAGTTGCTTGAAGACGTTTCACCTTCATCCGAGAGGCTTCTTCAGTTCTAAGGTCAAATGGTGGAGAGTCCCAGATATAAACCTAGTGGGAGTGTCCCCCCACAGAGGGACAAAAGGACCCCCTGATGATCCTCTAATCGCCTGAGCCAAGGTGTGAAACTGGGTGTGGGTCCCAATCAGCCAGAGTTTCAGGTGAGTTCATTGTGAAACCTGGCCCCACCTTATCATGTGATTTCCTGAGGTCAGATGGCCCAGGATGTGAGTGGGCGTTAAGGCGTCTGGGGAGGGATCTCAAAACTGGATTATAGATGGCAGAGAGTTGGTGTCGTAAACCACCGCCTCTGTTCAAAGATGGTCGCTCATAGTGGACATAGATGGCTTCTTTCACTCCTCTTTCAAACCATCTGTCCTCTCTGTTCATAATGTGAACATTGGCCTCCTCGAAAGAGTGACCTTTGACCTTTAGATGCAGATGGACAGCTGAGTCTTGTCCTGTGGAGGTCGCTCTTCTGTGTTGTGCCATGCGCTTGTGAAGTGGCTGTTTGGTCTCTCCAATGTAGAGGTCTGGGCATTCCTCGCTGCACTGTACAGCATACACCACATTGTTAAGTCTGTGTTTTGGCGTTTTGTCTTTCGGGTGAACCAGTTTTTGTCTGAGTGTGTTGCTGGGTCTGAAATGCACCGGGATGTCATGCTTGGAGAAAACCCTCCTGAGTTTTTCTGATACACCGGCTACATAGGGGATGACAATGTTGTTGCGTCTGTCCTTCTTATCCTCCCTCGCTGGTGTCTGATCTTCTTTTCTGTGCCTCTTTGCTGACTTTAAGAGTTGACTACGATGACCTGGACGACTGAGAACCTTCACAGACATAGCACACAGGAGTATTAACTTATTATGTACACGTTGGTATGTTGAAACAAACGAGCGTGCTGTGTGTGCAACAGCGTGACAAACATTACCTGTCCTTTTATTAACTGCACAAGTAGTGCTGGTCATAGCTGCTGGCTACCTGTGTAAGGCTGTCATGGGTCTGTAGCTCTGTCCATGTTTTAGGGAACATATTTAGTTTTAAAGTAAGTTACGGGGCTTTTCCTGCCTTTCTGGGGGGATTATATTTCACTAAAAAACGATCTAATATGCATGTCCACATAATTATGCATTATTATAATTATAATATATTAAAAAACACATGGTGTATTTTAAAGAACATACATTAAGAAGCAGATTATATTAGATTTATATTTTAAATAAGACAAAATTTGGATTTTACAGCAGTAAAATGATTGTATCTCTACAGTTTAAAAATGTAATAAACTTTCTCCCTGCACAGAGTGGATAGTGAAACAAATGGAATCATAAATTATAAACATTATTTCATATTTTTATTTCATATCCAGACCTCATCCTGTCTGAAGATCTGACCAGTGTGAGAGGAGGAGGAGAGAGGCAGCAGCTTCCTGATAATCCAGAGAGGTTTGATTCCTGCTCTGTCCTGGGCTCTGAGGGCTTTAACTCAGGGACTCACAGCTGGGATGTTGATGTTGGAGACAATACAGGGTGGTTACTGGGTGTGTTGGCAGAGTCTGTGCAGAGGAAGGGTGTCAAACAGTCAGGGTTATGGGGAATAGAGTTCTATAAAGCTAAATACTCAGCATGGTCACCATCAGCTAAAACTGTTCTCTCAGTAGAGAAGAATCTCCAGATGATCAGAGTGAATCTGGACTGGAACAGAGGAAAGCTGTCGTTCTCTGATCCTGATACTAACACACACATACACACCTTCACACACACTTTCACTCACAGGATGTTTCCATATATTTACACTGTTTCTAAAGTGAAGGTGTGTCCGTTGAAGGTGTCAGTGTCAGTGCAGCAGATGAGTTGAGGATGATGATATTTCTAATATTGTTTCCTGTCAGTGAATTGAAGCTGTTAAACTGCAGCTGTCCTCCTGCTGCCTCGTTGTTCCAAAGCTCTTTGTTTCTCTTTTAGTTCTCACTGTTTCTTTCTGTTTCTGCTGTCCACCTTTTCACATGGAAAATCATTTCACTGTTTCTCACTGAATGACTCCCCAAACTAGATTTGAAATTCTATCAAGTTTCTAATCATTACAAGTGATTCATGTTTCTATTTGATGTGTAAATGGAGATGATTTAGTTTGCTGGGATATGGACTGACATGTGTTGAATGGGAGGAGCAGTTTGTTGTTGTCTTCTTGTCTGTTTATGACAACAATAAATCTATTGTTGAAACAATGATTCATGTTTAACTCCATATATGAAATGTTTCTGATCTTTGAATTCTGTTTGATTAAAGACTTTCTTCATGACACAAATGAGATTTCAGTGTATTAATAGAACTAAATAAGCTCAGAGTTGAAAGGCTGGAGTATTATGTACGTGCTTCACTGTCAGGATCTTCAGGGGGATTCAAAGGGAAACATCAAACTGCTGTAATGAGATCAACTAGTTGGGCTGAACACACTTATCTGTAGTTTGTCTCCATCCAGGATCATCAGAATATAATGAACATGTGTGAAGAGCCAAAAAATGCTGCTGCCCTCTCAGCATGATGAGCTCCAGCCTTTGTTAACAGGAAAACAGGAAACATGAGACAACTTTCAGAGACAGTAACCAACTGTGGCCACAAGATGGCAGCAACTGATCTGAGATCCTTTATTGGACAGAACCACTCTGCTCTGTGACGTCATCAGAGAGACGGCCTTCACTTTGATAGATCTGACGTCACGTCTGCACTGCGATGATGAAAGCTGATAAACACATTGTTATTTATCCATGAAATCACCTCTGTCCTCTCAAGTGTAGCTGTTTACAGAGCTAAAGAAGTCCTTCATCATCAAAACAGACAAACATGTATTTTCTGTATGAAGTGACGTCATCCTCACTCTAACCTCTTACATACATTCTGTTCAGTTTTCCTGCTGTAAGAAATAAACTGTGTGAAAATATAAATGCAGGGAAACATCCATTAATCACAGGTGAGCCGTTTGTTTCTGACTCACATTAAATGAGGCTTCAGGTGTAAATACCTCAGAAGTGTTTGTGAGTTCAGTAGAAGCAGACCCAGTCAACCATCATGGCATCCACAGCACTACACAATGCAACAGAAAGGCCTTCATCATCTGCTGAACCACCTCTGAACCACGACGCTCTCCCTGCATCTAAAAGCTGTTAGTCAGGATGAGATGCTGCTGTGATCGCTCACAATTGACCTGTGAGATCTTTGTAAATATTGTCTTTGTTTCTGAAGGAAACACCTTTAGTCTGTTTGTATTTGGAGTGCAGATCTGGGCGTCCATCACTTTAACCTGCACACGTTTAGTTATTGAGTGTAGTTGATGTTTGGCAGCATTTTATAAGTGACAGTTCATGAACGGTGAAGGAACAGAGGACGCCTGACCATCCTACCTGTGTCAGTAAGAAGACTTTAATCACAACTTCACAACTTAACACAACTGAAACCTGAATTCAGTGTTGCATAGTTTACTAACAGTGTGTGCTAACACTGAAGTTAGCAGTTTGTTTCCTAAGAGCTGCTGGGACAAACCACAGTGACCGGCTACAGAGTTTAGTTAAGGTGGTTCTAATATGTGACCTGTTGAATTATTTACAGGGATTTATTTTTCATTTAAAGCATCATTTGTGAAGTTTTTATGACGTTTAGTTCTTTTATGTTCTTTGTGTAACGTTTAGATTTTCTTCTCTTGTGTTTTAACTCTTCAGGTTTCCTGTAACAGAGATGTAAACCACCGTTTTCTGATGGTGCTGCACTGTGACATAATCACTGCCACTTTATTAGGCACACCTTGCTGACTGCAGGTTATAACCCCTGCTGGAAACATCCCCACAGATTTGGATCCTTATTGCCATGACAGCACCACACAGCTGCTCCAGATGCTGCAGGATGCTGGTCAGGGCTCTAACAGTGAAACTTTACTGAAAGTAAGAAACCTGAGAGGAAATAAACTTTGGACTTTAGTAAGCTGAGCTCTGAAGCTGTGATGGAGCTCAGTCGGTGTGAAGGCGGCTGCTGTGTAACAAATGTTTGTCTGAGGTGCTGCGACTGATCGTGGTCATGTTTATTTAAAGAAGTCGGTGATGAAGCAGGCTGTGCAGTCCGAGCTCTTCATCAGTTAACAGTCCTCCAGAGCTGCTGCAGGGAGCTGACTGTCCTCCAGGTGGCACTAAGTGAACAAAGTCCAAAGAAATAAACTTGGACTGTTTTTTGTAGCCTAAATAAAATGTAAATAAACTTTATAGATACATTTGAAACCAGTTACTCTGTGACTTTACACACTCACACAGTAACAGAGCTGATTCCTGATTGGAGCAGCACAGAGTTAGTCTTCTTTTCTGGCTGTGGATTGGTTCGTCAGGATTTCCCCCTTTACAGGTTTAAAACAATCTCTGTGTTTACATTTTTTGACCTCCTTCTTGTGTGTAAACATGAAGCAGCACCAGCCTCCTCTGATCCTCATGTTGTAGCTCTGTGGGTCCAGCAGGGGGCAGAACACCTCCAAACTGTGCCAGCAGCTCTCACTGTGAGCTCAGACGTTTGTGGACACTCAGTTTGTTTGAACATAGTAAATAATCAGAGCTTCTCAGACTGTTTATGGGGACACCACCTGCCCGAGGGTGTACTGTGTCAGAGAGGTGGTGTATGGTGCTGGGTGTAGTCTCTCTGCTGGTTCATAGTTTTTACTGAGGAGCTGTGTTCATGTCAGGAAGGTTTCGTCTGATCACTGTGGTGCAGTTTGGTTTACTCTGTTTCTGAGTGTTTGTAGAATCAGTCTTGTCCTGATTCGTGTTTGAGGTGAGAGACAAACGACTGCAGGTCCAAGTGAAGTGCGTCAAAACAATGATTTTATTAAACACACGCGTGTGGGGAAGATGAGCACCGCAAAACATCAGCCTCGATCTCCCCAGAACAATACACGAGCAGTTGTATTTATAAGATCGTTGTTACGGCCCTAGCAGGGCCTCCTCCTGAAGGTGCCTGTGTGGGCGTGTCCCACCACCTCTTCTGCCTGAGGTGCCACCTTTCCCTTTTGTGCAGCTGACTCTCATCAGTAATCAAGGAGATTTAAGCCCAGGGAAAGGTGAGCTCGGGGCCAGAGTGCCATTAGTGTCGTTACAGCTAGTGAGCTGAGTGTCTGTGTTTGCAGCTAGTGAGCTGCACTCTTTTTGACTTTGTGCTTTATTGACTAACATTTGAGTTTTTGTTCTCTTAAATGGTGATAGCGGCTTGTCTGTCTCTTTTAGTTGAGCTACTTTTATGAAACTCTTTAATTTACCCTTATGCCTTTTTGTCTCCTTTTTCTGACCCGGACACTTTTTGTTACTTCCCCCTCACTGCCTCGACCCCTCAGGGGTTCGTAACAATCGTCATGTGTCAAAGCAGATAGATAACATGCATCAGTTCCAGTAATCATCTGGAACTGATGAGTTAAATCTGCTTCCCCCAGTTGGAGACAATTTCTCACTCACACTTCCACACTTTTTATTTTCTTTGTTTCCATCATTGTCTTTCTCTTTTTCCTTTTTCCTTTTTTTTACACCCCCACATTAACCTGTTAACTCACTCCTCCAACCTCATTTTCCTTTCACCCCAACAGCTCTCATACAGTCAGCCATCAAATCCTCCTTTCATCCTTGAGTAGTTGATCACCTTTAAATGTCCCTGTTAATTTTATCAATTTATTTATCATTACCTTAACACTAATCCACCGTTTTAGTTTTCTTTATTTATTTTAGTTCACTTTCTCTTATTTGATCACTATGATTCCTTGACTATTATTATTTCACAGAAAATCAACTAATCTACTTTTTCTCCCTCTTTTGTCATCAATGAACACACCCACACACTCACAGCCTGGTCACTCGCCCCCACCTTTCCTTCTCTCTCACAGACACACACACATTTTACTCCTCGTTCTTTCCACCTGTGAACCCGCCCCTCGAGGCTGGCTCACACACACCTCATGCTTCTCGCAGTCCCATTCAAACTTTCTGCAGGACACTTCTTACTCTGCTTATTCTGGACAACGCCCTAGACGGCACACAGAGTGGATGTCGTTCGCCCTTGTGCACCTCACAAATTTTTCAAACTGCGCCACGGACTCGATACCGCGGTTTCTCTTCCCCCCAAAAAATATAAAACCAAATTCAACCGCCCAATTGACTTCACAGTTTGCAACAAGTCGTGACACGGCCTCCTGCCGCTATTTCTACACACCACAAACACACACTATTTTGTTTAATCCTCATACACTCAGCTTCTGTATCAAAACACTTTCACAGCACACCCAGTTATAATCAATATAAGCAATTCAAACAACCAATTTACACTTAATTATATACTCAGATGTGCATAAACATGACAAAAACACCAGATGCCAACACAAGTTATTCAACAGTTCCCTGTCACTTCTCTAGAACCTCTGTACCGGTACACCTAACTTTTTGACTAATTTAAAAGCCTCTAAGCCCAGGTCCAACCTTGCTGGTCAATCAATCCGCTCCGGGAACGCCCTCGCCGACAGCGGTCAAATTTCTAAGCCCTAATTAATTTATAACCGCTTCCCGTGGCTCGACAGGAAGCTCCACATCCAGCGTCTAAGTATCCCACTTGCGCCTTCAGCTTTACTTAAAGCTCACCTGTCAGTCACGTTGAATGGTCACGGCCGAGTCCAACTCTTCACCCAAACAGCGCAGTAGAAATGTGGTCCCTGACCACTTGGTTTTTAACGGGTGACTGAAATCCCGCGGGCACCACCCGAGCTACTGGACGCCGCCAGGGATAACCGTGCATCCACGGTTACCAGTCGCTTCTACACGCTGAACAAACCGCGCTCTACGGAGTCCAACGCCGGTCCTAGACTAATTTAAGTACTTTTAAAAGCATCACTGTGGACTCCAAGTACCAACAGTTTTTATCTGATGCCCGAATCCAATTCTGCTGATCAATCTGGGAATAAAATCCCTTAGCCAAATACCCTAATCTAAACCTTGCTTGGCTGGCGTCACAGTCAACAAATATAACACATCAATTTAAACACGTAACATATTAACTTAAACACACAACCTATTAACTTGGAAACGCTTGGACAGTGCTAGCAATTTTTCTTGTAAAACAAGGGGGCCCAGCAAAAAAAGTTTGGGAACCACTGGTTTAAACGATGTTAGCACAGAAATATTAGCTTCTCTCATGGCTGATGAAGTTACTAGTTAATAAAGTTTCCAGTAAAGTGTTTAATCGCAGCCACAGATTGACAGCAAATATCTCGATTAGCTTCAGTGCATCTGTAATAAATATGTGCAAGTTTCAGTGCTTCGTTTAAACTGTATGATACTTATACTGACCCAGGGTCAGTGTAAAATACAATCCTAGCTGTGTGAACAAAGCCTGGCTGCTTTAATCCTGCATGACAAACCTCAGGATGCAGGTTATTATTACTCTTTCCTGCTGGCACACCTGTCACACCTGAGAGTCAGCTAGAAACTTACAGTGACGTGGACATCATGCAAAGACTGCCAGACTCTGTAATACTGTAAATGATCAGTGACTCAGGTTAACACTAAACTTTAAACAGTCCCTCTGTGTCTCTGTGTGCTGAACATTTAGGATTGAGTCAGGCTGCATCAGCTGAAGCTGTTATTTGTATATATCAGTATTTTTAATTCAGGTGTGGGGAAAATACGTAAGACTGCAGTGAAGCGATGCACCAGATGAATCCCTGGCCAAAGGTATCGTACTTAAATCAGAGTACTGATCCAGACACATCAGCCTTTTGTGAGGTCTGTTTAAAGTAGACTTAAAATGAACTGCAGGTTCCTCAGAGGTGGACTGTGAGCACAGAAACACATGTTCAAACATACAGCTGCAGCAAACTTACATTAATTTTAAATAGATTTGTTACTCTGATGTCTGTCTCTGTGTTAGTCCTCTGACAGACTGGTACCTGTCCAGGTGTGCTCTACCTATGACTACTGGGACAGGCTCTAGCCTCTGTAATAGAAACGTTCTGTTATTCTCATTTAAAGTATTTAAGTGCTTATGCATATGCTTAGTTGTGACACTGTTATAGACTGTTCAGTGAAAGTTTCTAAAACTAGATGAACTTACTTCAGCAGTTTGAGAAAACAACTCCCTTTACAGGTGCTGATAAGGCCAAGGCCACAAAACAGCGTAACCATTGATCCGTTAGGTTTCATAGCGAGACACGTGAAGTGTGGTAGGATCAGTTTGTAACTTCCTCCCTCTTCCTTGGAATGCATAAAGGAGTAGGAGCACCACTTCTGTGGCAGAGCTGACATGACTGAACTGTGATGTTTGATGTGTGTTGGCGCAGTAATAAATAGCTTGATCACAGCTCTTTCTGTGTTGCAGACTTTATTTACAAAATTCCACGACACCCCCCACCCTCCCACTGTGAACATGAATTGAATATTCAGAAGACATTTGTTTAAATACTTCTAGAAATCTGAGCTGTTGGTGTGTCCTTGGATTGTGTGGTAATAATATTAGAGCCTGCAATCTTTCTTACTGAATCTCTACTATGAGTCATGTTACCTGAGATTAATTCTATGTTTACCTGTCAGCCTGGACAAATGTGCTGTGTGAAGGAATTCACCATGTCACCAAGTACTCACTCAGGGCGAGAGCTCCATTTACTCCTATCAGCAGAGAGAGAGAGAGGAGACAACGCTGTGCTGTAAACGAATTTTATTGAGAATTTCAGTATCTCAGTAAAAACCTGCTCTCTGCTTTCAGGGAGGAAATTAAACAGGAGTTCTATAATAAAACAGTGACGTCTTCCTCTCTGTAACCCGACACTCACACACTGCACCGCCAGAAAGAAAATAATCTGTAAAAAGAAAAGTTTCAAAAAACACATCCATTAAATACAGGTGATCTACTTCTTAACTGTTTTCATGGCAAATTAATTTTTTCCTTTTTAATTCCCACCAAAGCTTCTGCTGCAAATTTACCATAAACAACAGAAGTAATGAAGGTTCACAGACTCAGTAAAACATCATGCCAGTGTTACAGGATAAAACATCCACATCAGTGTTATTTTTAATTCATTAAAAACAAAACCTAATGGTATGTCAGCCTCTAGCTTTGCTTGACAGTGTGTTAAACAAACCTGATAACATGAACTCCCAGAAAACTTAAAGTGACCCAAACACATGGTTCTTACAGGAAACGCTGCAGTCATTCCTCTCTGTGTTTAGCTTTACAAACTGATTTATTGTGAGCAACACGAATGTTACTGTGTCCCTGTTTCACACAATATTATCATCAAGATGTGGTGATAGCCAAATTGTCCAGCAGGTGTCACTGTGGAGACGGTTTCAGGTCGTTTCGAAGCCTCGATACACTTCTACCAGCACTACTCCACAGCTGGCGCTCTCTCTCTCTCTCTGCGGGGAAACAACACCAGGGCTGCTGCACAGAGGAGATGACAAATGAGTAATCTTTGAGGCAACAACAGGAAAGCAGACTTACAGATGGGAGCTGGTTCACTAGCAAGGTTAGAAGAGGAGGGTGAAGGTCCTGGATCCTTGATCCAGCAGGCCTGGTTAAAGAAACAAACAGAAAAACACTACATATTCATACTGAGAGAGAAATGGCAGCGACACACAGCAGGCCTGGAGGACCATGACACACACGTACAGGCGAAGGATTGTCTGCTGTTCCTTTGCATGTCAGCTTGCGGGGATGAAGAATAGGAAGAATACCTCACCTTTGCCCTAGAGGTCTTTGTGAGGACCCAAAGAACTGAACTGATGGGAGATGCACAAGGAAAGGGGCTCAGGTGCACTGTGAGGTAGCCTCACCCTGACAGCTGAACCTCAAATCACTGTCTCTGTTCTCAGCTGATCAAGTTCATTCCCGATTCTCTTCTGTGATTGGCTGAGCTTCAGGCCTTCTCTCAGTGCATGTTTCCATGTCGGGGTGAAGGTGGAGCTTTGCGTGCCGCAGCAGCCGCCTCCAACCGTAGCACTCAGGTGTGAAACTATGAGGAAACTGAACGTCTTCTTCTTTCCTCAGAAGTGATCTGTGCACGTCTGGACTTGTTTCCACTGATCTGATTTAACAAGGTGTGAAGCTGAACTCTGAGCTGGCACCTTGTCTGAGACAATAATCCTAGATAAGCTAGCTGCATGTTGCTGGCTCTTTAGCACAGTTTGAAAACCCTGATATGTTTTTCTCACCGTTAGTTCATTAGGAGGGTGCAAGGTTTGTTTCATCTGAGTGCTCGATTTAGCATGCAAAAAAGCAAAGAAAATGTCAAATGAGTGATTTTGTATTATTTTTTGCAGTGAATGAACATGTAAAAGTATCTGTGCACCACTCCACGAGGCTCAGCACACTATCAACTGATAATGGCCACACAAAGGATATTTAAATACTTTATCAACACTACTGGAAGGATAGAGTCAGAGGAGAGGAATGTAAATACAGTGGAACCCCGACTTAGGAAATTAATTTGGTCCCGAGGGTCTTTCGTACAGTGGTCCCTAGAGACAAAGCACTTACAAACTCCAAAACACATGCAAACTCCAAAACACTTGCAAACTCCAAAACACTTGCAAACTCCAAAACACTTGCAAACTCCAAAACACTTGCAAACTCCAAAACACTTGCAAACTCCAAAACACTTGCAAACTCCAAAACACATGCAAACTCCAAAACACATGCAAACTCCAAAACACTTGCAAAATCCAAAACACATGCATATTATATTATTATTGATCAGTGATGTCAGAGTGGAGTCAGTGTGATGTTGTTGTTGTGTGTTTGAGACTTTTAGTGTCCATGAAGGTCTCTGCTGCCGTAGATCCTCTGAACTGTGACAGAGGTCTCACTCTGGAGGAAACTCTCAGCACTTTCCAGCAGCTCCTCCATCATGGAGGACGTTCCCTCACTGTAACAGGTGGAGGAAAGAGGAGAGGAAGCACAGGTGGATCCTCTGAGGAAGAGGAGCGTTCCTACAAACCACATGATCACATGACCAGAATGGTATAAGTACAAAGTCAGATTAATGGGTTTGCAGGTGTCCTTAAAGTCAGAGTTCTCAGATACAGAAAACTGTCACTCTTTTTACCTGTTATGTCACCGTGGTAACTGAATGAAACAGTGCATTTATGTCAGGTTTTTTTAATTGTTTCTTTTTCATTTTATTTACATGTTTGAAGTAAAGCAATCTGTCAATCAATAACACATCATTGTAATATTAAAGGAACTCTCCACGTTTCTATTTAAAGGTCAGTCTCACACAAAGCAGACCAGTGATTTTACTTTACTTCCATGTGACGTGTTGTTTGTATGCCTTTGGACTTTGTACTGGTCATACTGGGTTTTGTGCCATTTTTGAGTTTTGCTTTTGTATTTATTTATTTTAATTTTGTCCCAATTGCTCGTCTTGGTAGCCGGGGATCAGTCTGCCAGGGCCTCCACTCTGGCCACCGCCTGGCACATATTGCACCTGACACTACGGCGCCTCCTGTAGGTGGTGGGCCTGCAGGAGGATGGACCCATGTCCCTTTTTTGGGCTGTGCCCGGCCGGGCCCCATGGACTATGGACCCATAGGGGGCAGATTAGGACCATTGGCTGAGATTTGGAAGATCCATGGCCTGTAAATATGAGGGTCCACCAAATCTGAGACAGTCTTGTGTCCTGGGTTCAGAGTTTTCAGTTTTGCTTCCGCCCTGTCTCATTTTGTCAGATTGGTCCCAGCTGTGTTTCCCGCCTGTGTCCCATTGCCTCATCACTCTCTGGTGTGTTAAAGCCCTGTGTTTTCCTCTGTCCATTGTCACGTCATTATCCTTTGTTGCTGTGTGTTTCTGCAGAGCTGCACGTAATTTCAAGTTTTGTCTTAGTTTTCCAGTTTCCTAGCTTTAGTTCCATGTTTCTAGTTCCTAGTTTCCTGAGTTTTGGTTATTGATGCTTTTATATTTGAATGGCTTGCTACACTAATACAGCTGCCCCCCTAGCCGTCTGTGGCTTGTGAGTCCTGCATTTGGGTCCTCATCTTGCTTGCCACAGCACTAACCTTGACATATAAGCAGAAATCATATCGATCCAAAGGCACATTTATCAATTCAAGTAGACACAAACCTCAAGCTTATCAAATTTATTATCATGTAATTTATTAATCAACTGGATGAAAGATCAACCAAACATATTTGCAGAAAGTAACAAGGAATGAATATTGGGTAACCGTACTGAACACGTCCTGAGTGTGTTTGCATGTTAGTGTGCACGTGTGTGGAGTTTTCTGTGAAAACAAACTTGTGTGACCTTTTTGCCACAATTTCTGTGGCTGTGGGTGCTGTCTGTTGATCGAATGTGAAATGCTTTGCATTAAAGATTAATTAATTAAACATTAAAATTTTCTTTCTGCTCTTTTATATATTTTGTAAAACCACAAAAAATATTTTATATCAGCAGCAATTTCTCTCAAACTGCTGCATCACAGATTTCATGCTCTGACCTGCATGTGAAATGAGAGAAAAGCTCTTTATTAGTAACTTTTACAACTTCTGGCAGGTTAATGTCTGAACTTTGGAGTGAAACACACCCTTAGTGACAAGAAATAACACCACAGTCTGTAACTAAGTGAATCCACCTTAACACCACCTGTGTGTGTGACTGCATTACACTCCCACTGCTGGGAACCTGAACAAGAACCAGAACAAAGTCTGAAATAGAAGCTGACAAACAGCTGCACCACCGAGTGACACTTTATTTTATAAACTTCACAACAGGTTTCATGTTGTGACCTGTGGAGGTGAAAAGACACAAAACCTGTTTGACAGCTTTTGAGCTGCAGGCAGGATTGAAACACACCTTAGTTAAAAGTCAAACAGCAACATTTGTCTCCTCCCCTCACGTCACTCAAATGTGACAAACCAGGAAACAAGACGTTCTTCGTCCTCAGTAAAGAGAGACGCACAGACGATCAGACTGAGCTCAGACCAAACTAGCAGCTTCCTCTGAGTGAGTCCAGCTACAGGAGAGAAAAGTGGAAAACTCCAACACTGCTGCTTCAAGCTGCTGACGCTCCACACACTGAAGGTGAGTTTGAGCAAAAACACGACTCAAAGGAAGTTTCAGTGAAGGTGGTAGAGGAGGGAGGGGAGCCAGGACTGACTGTACTTCCTGTCTGCTGTTTTCAGCTTCACTCACAGACTCAATGGATCTCTGCAGTCTGCACTCTGAGAAACTCAAACTCTTCTGTCTGGACCATCAGCAGCCAGTGTGTCACGTCTGCAGAGACTCAGAAAAACACACCAATCACAGATTCAGACCCATCGATGAAGCTGCACAACAACACAAGAAGGAACTTCAGGAAACTCTGGAGCCCTTAAAGAAGAAGTTAAAGGTTTGTGAAGAAGTTCAAGTGAAGTTTGATCAAACAGCAGAACACATTAAGGTCCAGGCCCGACACACAGAGAGGCAGATTAAGGAGCAGTTTAAGAAGCTTCAGCAGTTTCTAGCAGAGGAAGAGGAGGCCAGGCTGGCTGCACTGAGGGAGGAAGAGGAGCAGAAGAGTGGGATGATGAAGGAGAAGATGGAGGCTCTGAGCAGAGAGATAGCAGCTCTTTCAGACACAGTCAGAGCCACAGAGGAGGAGCTGAGAGCTGAAGACGTCTCATTCCTGCACAACTACAAGGCTGCAGTGGAAAGAGTCCAGCGCTGCCCCCTGCTGGATGATCCACAGCTGCCCTCAGGAGCTCTGATAGACCAGGCCAAACACCTGGGCAACCTGACCTTCAACATCTGGAACAACATGAAGGACATGGTCTCCTACACTCCTGTCATTCTGGACCCAAACACTGCTGGTCCAGCCCTCATCCTGTCTGAAGATCTGACCAGTGTGAGAGTAGGAGGAGAGTGGCAGCAGCTTCCTGATAATCCAGAGAGGACTGATTTGTTCTACCCTGTCCTGGGCTCTGAGGGCTTTAACTCAGGGACTCACAGCTGGGATGTTGATGTTGGAGCCCATACAGTGTTTGAAGTGGGTGTGTTAGCAGAGTCTGTGCAGAGCAAGCGAGGCATAAAGTCTGGATTATGGATAGAGTTCTTTTTAGGTGAATACTCAGCATGTTCACCATCAGCTAAAACTGCTCTCACTTATCTCTCATTCCAGAAGATGCTCCAGAGGATCAGAGTGAATCTGGACTGGGACAGAGGAAAGCTGTCTTTCTCTGATCCTGATACTAACACACACATACACACCTTCACACACACTTTCACTCACAGGATGTTTCCATATATTCAAAGTGTTGATGAAGTGAAGGTGTGTCCGTTGAAGGTGTCAGTGTCAGTGCAGCAGATGAGTTGAGGATGATGATATTTCTAATGTTGTTTCCTGTCAGTGAATTGAAGCTGTTAAACTGCAGCTGTCCTCCTGCTGCCTCGTTGTTCCAAAGCTCTTTGTTTCTCTTTTAGTTCTCACTGTTTCTTTCTGTTTCTGCTGTCCACCTTTTCACATGGAAAATCATTTCACTGTTTCTCACTGAATGACTCCCCAAACTAGATTTGAAATTCTATCAAGTTTCTAATCATTACAAGTGATTCATGTTTCTATTTGATGTGTAAATGGAGATGATTTAGTTTGCTGGGATATGGACTGACATGTGTTGAATGGGAGGAGCAGTTTGTTGTTGTCTTCTTGTCTGTTTATGACAACAATAAATCTATTGTTGAAACAATGATTCATGTTTAACTCCATATATGAAATGTTTCTGATCTTTGAATTCTGTTTGATTAAAGACTTTCTTCATGACACAAATGAGATTTCAGTGTATTAATAGAACTAAATAAGCTCAGAGTTGAAAGGCTGGAGTATTATGTACGTGCTTCACTGTCAGGATCTTCAGGGGGATTCAAAGGGAAACATCAAACTGTTGTAATGAGATCAACTAGTTGGGCTGAACACACTTATCTGTAGTTTGTCTCCATCCAGGATCATCAGAATATAATGAACATGTGTGAAGAGCCAAAAAATGCTGCTGCCCTCTCAGCATGATGAGCTCCAGCCTTTGTTAACAGGAAAACATGAAACATGAGACAACTTTCAGAGACAGTAACCAACTGTGGCCACAAGATGGCAGCAGCTGATCTGAGATCCTTTATTGGACAGAACGACTCTGCTCTGTGACGTCATCAGAGAGACGGCCTTCACTTTGATAGATCTGACGTCACGTCTGCACTGCGATGATGAAAGCTGATAAACACATTGTTATTTATCCATGAAATCACCTCTGTCCTCTCAAGTGTAGCTGTTTACAGAGCTAAAGAAGTCCTTCATCATCAAAACAGACAAACATGTATTTTCTGTATGAAGTGACGTCATCCTCACTCTAACCTCCTCTAACCTGTGTCAGTAAGAACACTTTAATCACAACTTCACAACTTAACACAACTGAAACCTGAATTCAGTGTTGCATAGTTTACTAACAGTGTGTGCTGACACTGAAGTTAGCAGTTTGTTTCCTAAGAGCTGCTGGGACAAACCACAGTGACCGGCTACAGAGTTTAGTTAAGGTGGTTCTAATATGTGACCTGTTGAATTATTTACAGGGATTTATTTTTCATTTAAAGCATCATTTGTGAAGTTTTTATGAAGTTTAGTTCTTTTATGTTCTTTGTGTAACGTTTAGATTTTCTTCTCTTGTGTTTTAACTCTTCAGGTTTCCTGTAACAGAGATGTAAACCACCGTTTTCTGATGGTGCTGCACTGTGACATAATCACTGCCACTTTATTAGGCACACCTTGCTGACAGCAGGTTATAACCCCTGCTGGAAACATCCCCACAGATTTGGATCCTTATTGCCATGACAGCACCACACAGCTGCTCCAGATGCTGCAGGATGCTGGTCAGGGCTCTAACAGTGAAACTTTACTGAAAGTAAGAAACCTGAGAGGAAATAAACTTTGGACTTTAGTAAGCTGAGCTCTGAAGCTGTGATGGAGCTCAGTCGGTGTGAAGGCGGCTGCTGTGTAACAAATGTTTGTCTGAGGTGCTGCGACTGATCGTGGTCATGTTTATTTAAAGAAGTCGGTGATGAAGCAGGCTGTGCAGTCCGAGCTCTTCATCAGTTAACAGTCCTCCAGAGCTGCTGCAGGGAGCTGACTGTCCTCCAGGTGGCACTAAGTGAACAAAGTCCAAAGAAATAAACTTGGACTGTTTTTTGTAGCCTAAATAAAATGTAAATAAACTTTTTAGATACATTTGAAACCAGTTACTCTGTGACTTTACACACTCACACAGTAACAGAGCTGATTTCTGATTGGAGCAGCACAGAGTTAGACTTCTTTTCTGGTTGTGGATTGGTTCATCAGGATTTCCCCCTTTACAGGTTTAAAACAATCTCTGTCTTTACATTTTTTGACCTCCTTCTTGTGTGTAAAGGTGAAGCAGCACCAGCCTCCTCTGATCCTCATGTTGTAGCTCTGTGGGTCCAGCAGGGGGCAGAACACCTCCAAACTGTGTCAGCAGCTCTCACTGTGAGCTCAGACGTTTGTGGACACTCAGTTTGTTTGAACATAGTAAATAATCAGAGCTTCTCAGACTGTTTATGGGGACACCACCTGCCCGAGGGTGTACTGTGTCAGAGAGGTGGTGTATGGTGCTGGGTGTAGTCTCTCTGCTGGTTCATAGTTTTTACTGAGGAGCTGTGTTCATGTCAGGAAGGTTTCGTCTGATCACTGTGGTGCAGTTTGGTTTACTCTGTTTCTGAGTGTTTGTAGGATCAGTCTTGTCCTGATTCGTGTTTGAGGTGAGAGGCAAACGACTGCAGGTCCAAGTGAAGTGCGTCAACACAATGATTTTATTAAACACAAGCGTGTGGGGAAGATGAGCACCGCAAAACATCAGCCTCGAACTCCCCAGAACAATACACGAGCAGTTGTATTTATAACATCGTTGTTACGGCCCTAGCAGGGCCTCCTCCTGAAGGTGCCTGTGTGGGCGTGTCCCACCACCTCTTCTGCCTGAGGTGCCACCTCTCCCTTTTGTGCAGCTGACTCTCATCAGTAATCAAGGAGATTTAAGCCCAGGGAAAGGTGAGCTCTGGGCCAGAGTGCCATTAGTGTCGTTACAGCTAGTGAGCTGCACTCTTTTTGACTTTGTGCTTTATTGACTAACATTTGAGTTTTTGTTTTCTTAAATGGTGATAGCGGCTTGTCCGTCTCTTTTGGTTGAGCTACTTTAATAAAACTCTTTAATTTACCCTTATGCCTTTTTGTCTCCTTTTTCTGACCCGGACACTTTTTGTTACTTCCCCCTCACTGCCTCGACCCCTCAGGGGTTCGTAACAATCGTCATGTGTCAAAGCAGATAGATAACATGCATCAGTTCCAGTAATCATCTGGAACTGATGAGTTAAATCTGCTTCCCCCAGTTGGAGACAATTTCTCACTCACACTTCCACACTTTTTACTTTCTTTGTTTCCATCATTGTCTTTGTCTTTTTCCTTTTTCCTTTTTTTTACACCCCCACATTAACCTGTTAACTCACTCCTACAATCTCATTTTCCTTTCACGCCAACAGCTCTCATACAGTCAGCCATCAAATCCTCCTTTCATCCTTGAGTACTTGATCACCTTTAAATGTCCCTGTTAATTTTATCAATTTATTTATCATTACCTTAACACTAATCCACCGTTTTAGTTTTCTTTATTTACTTTAGTTCACTTTCTCTTATTTGATCACTATGATTCCTTGATTATTATTATTTCACAGAAAATCAACTAATCTACTTTTTCTCCCTCTTTTGTCATCAAGGAACACACCCACACACTCACAGCCTGGTCACTCGCCCCCACCTTTCCTTCTCTCTCACAGACACACACATTTTACTCCTCGTTCGTTCTGCCTGTGAACCCGCCCCTCGAGGCTGGCTCACACACACCTCATGCTTCTCGCAGTCCCATTCAAACTTTCTGCAGGACACTTCTTACTCTACTTATTCTGGACAACGCCCTAGACAGCACACAGAGCCGGTATCGTCCGCCCTTGTGCACCTCACAAATTTTTCAAACTGCGCCACGGACTCGATACCGCGGTTTCTCTTCCCCCCAAAAAATATAAAACCAAATTCAACCCCCCAGTTGACTTCACAGTTTGCAACAAGTCGTGACATGGCCTCCTGCCGCTATTTCTACACACCACAAACGCACACTATTTTGTTTAATCCTCATACACTCAGCTTCTGTATCAAAACACTTTCACAGCACACCCAGTTATAATCAATATAAGCAATTCAAACAACCAATTTACACTTAATTATATACTCAGACGTGTATAAACATGACAAAAACACCAGATGCCAACACAAGTTATTCAACAGTTCCCTGTCACTTCTCTAGAACCTCTGTACCGGTACACCTAACTTTTTGACTAATTTAAAAGCCTCTAAGCCCAGGTCCAACCTTGCTGGTCAATCAATCCACTCCGGGAACGCCCTCGCAGACAGCGGTCAAATTTCTAAGCCCTAATTAATTTATAACCGCTTGCCGCGGCTAGACAGGAAGCTCCACATCCAGCGTCTAAGTATCCCACTTGCGCCTTCAGCTTTACTTAAAGCTCACCTGTCAGTCACGTTGAATGGTCACGGCCGAGTCCAACTCTTTGCCCAAACAGCGCAGTAAAAATGTGGTCCCTGACCACTTGGTTTTTAACGGGTGTCTGAAATCCCGCGGGCACCACCCGAGCTACTGGACGCCGCCAGGGATAACCGTGCATCCACGGTTACCAGTCGCTTCTACACGCTGAACAAACCGCGCTCTACGGAGTCCAACGCCGGTCCTAGACTAATTTAAGTACTTTTAAAAGCATCACTGTGGACTCCAAGTACCAACAGTTTTTATCTGATGCCCGAATCCAATTCTGCTGATCAATCTGGGAATAAAATCCCTTAGCCAAATACCCTAATCTAAACCTTGCTTGGCTGGCGTCACAGTCAACAAATATAACACATCAATTTAAACACGTAACATATTAACTTAAACACACAACCTATTAACTTGGAAACGCTTGGACAGTGCTAGCAATTTTTCTTGTAAAACAAGGGGGCCCAGCAAAAAAAGTTTGGGAACCACTGGTTTAAACGATGTTAGCACAGAAATATTAGCTTCTCTCATGGCTGATGAAGTTACTAGTTAATAAAGTTTCCAGTAAAGTGTTTAATCGCAGCCACAGATTGACAGCAAATATCTCGATTAGCTTCAGTGCATCTGTAATAAATATGTGCAAGTTTCAGTGCTTCGTTTAAACTGTATGATACTTATACTGACCCAGGGTCAGTGTAAAATACAATCCTAGCTGTGTGAACAAAGCCTGGCTGCTTTAATCCTGCATGACAAACCTCAGGATGCAGGTTATTATTACTCTTTCCTGCTGGCACACCTGTCACACCTGAGAGTCAGCTAGAAACTTACAGTGACGTGGACATCATGCAAAGACTGCCAGACTCTGTAATACTGTAAATGATCAGTGACTCAGGTTAACACTAAACTTTAAACAGTCCCTCTGTGTCTCTGTGTGCTGAACATTTAGGATTGAGTCAGGCTGCATCAGCTGAAGCTGTTATTTGTATATATCAGTATTTTTAATTCAGGTGTGGGGAAAATACGTAAGACTGCAGTGAAGCGATGCACCAGATGAATCCCTGGCCAAAGGTATCGTACTTAAATCAGAGTACTGATCCAGACACATCAGCCTTTTGTGAGGTCTGTTTAAAGTAGACTAAAAATGAACTGCAGGTTCCTCAGAGGTGGACTGTGAGCACAGAAACACATGTTCATACATACAGCTGCAGCAAACTTACATTAATTTTAAATAGATTTGTTACTCTGATGTCTGTCTCTGTGTTAGTCCTCTGACAGACTGGTACCTGTCCAGGTGTGCTCTACCTATGACTACTGGGACAGGCTCTAGCCTCTGTAATAGAAATGTTCTGTTATTCTCATTTAAAGTATTTAAGTGCTTATGCATATGCTTAGTTGTGACACTGTTATAGACTGTTCAGTGAAAGTTTCTAAAACTAGATGAACTTACTTCAGCAGTTTGAGAAAACAACTCCCTTTACAGGTGCTGATAAGGCCAAGGCCACAAAACAGCGTAACCATTGATCCGTTAGGTTTCATAGCGAGACACGTGAAGTGTGGTAGGATCAGTTTGTAACTTCCTCCCTCTTCCTTGGAATGCATAAAGGAGTAGGAGCACCACTTCTGTGGCAGAGCTGACATGACTGAACTGTGATGTTTGATGTGTGTTGGCGCAGTAATAAATAGCTTGATCACAGCTCTTTCTGTGTTGCAGACTTTATTTACAAAATTCCACGACACCCCCCACCCTCCCACTGTGAACATGAATTGAATATTCAGAAGACATTTGTTTAAATACTTCTAGAAATCTGAGCTGTTGGTGTGTCCTTGGATTGTGTGGTAATAATATTAGAGCCTGCAATCTTTCTTACTGAATCTCTACTATGAGTCATGTTACCTGAGATTAATTCTATGTTTACCTGTCAGCCTGGACAAATGTGCTGTGTGAAGGAATTCACCATGTCACCAAGTACTCACTCAGGGCGAGAGCTCCATTTACTCCTATCAGCAGAGAGAGAGAGAGGAGGCAACGCTGTGCTGTAAACGAATTTTATTGAGAATTTCAGTATCTCAGTAAAAACCTGCTCTCTGCTTTCAGGGAGGAAATTAAACAGGAGTTCTATAATAAAACAGTGACGTCTTCCTCTCTGTAACCCGACACTCACACACTGCACCGCCAGAAAGAAAATAATCTGTAAAAAGAAAAGTTTCAAAAAACACATCCATTAAATACAGGTGATCTACTTCTTAACGGTTTTCATGGCAAATTAATTTTTTCCTTTTTAATTCCCACCAATGCTTCTGCTGCAAATTTATCATAAACAACAGAAGTAATGAAGGTTCACAGACTCAGTAAAACATCATGCCAGTGTTACAGGATAAAACATCGACAGCAGCGTGATTTTTAATTCATTAAAAACAAAACCTAATGGTATGTCAGCCTCTAGCTTTGCTTGACAGTGTGTTAAACAAACCTGATAACATGAACTCCCAGAAAACTTAAAGTGACCCAAACACATGGTTCTTACAGGAAACGCTGCAGTCATTCCTCTCTGTGTTTAGCTTTACAAACTGATTTATTGTGAGCAACACGAATGTTACTGTGTCCCTGTTTCACACAATATTATCATCAAGATGTGGTGATAGCCAAATTGTCCAGCAGGTGTCACTGTGGAGAGGGTTTCAGGTCGTTTCGAAGCCTCGATACACTTCTACCAGCACTACTCCACAGCTGGCGCTCTCTCTCTCTCTCTGCGGGGAAACAACACCAGGGCTGCTGCACAGAGGAGATGACCAATGAGTAATCTTTGAGGCAACAACAGGAAAGCAGACTTACAGATGGGAGCTGGTTCACTAGCAAGGTTAGAAGAGGAGGGTGAAGGTCCTGGATCCTTGATCCAGCAGGCCTGGTTAAAGAAACAAACACAAAAACACTACATATTCATACTGAGAGAGAAATGGCAGCGACACACAGCAGGCCTGGAGGACCATGACACACACGTACAGGCGAAGGATTGTCTGCTGTTTCTTTGTATGTCAGCTTGCGGGGATGAAGAATAGGAAGAATACCTCACCTTTGCCCTAGAGGTCTTTGCTTTTGTGAGGACCCAAAGAACTGAACTGATGGGAGATGCACAAGGAAAGGGGCTCAGGTGCACTGTGAGGTAGCCTCACCCTGACAGCTGAACCTCAAATCACTGTCTCTGTTCTCAGCTGATCAAGTTCATTCCCGATTCTCTTCTGTGATTGGCTGAGCTTCAGGCCTTCTCTCAGTGCATGTTTCCATGTCGGGGTGAAGGTGGAGCTTTGCGTGCCGCAGCAGCCGCCTCCAACCGTAGCACTCAGGTGTGAAACTATGAGGAAACTGAACGTCTTCTTCTTTCCTCAGAAGTGATCTGTGCACGTCTGGACTTGTTTCCACTGATCTGGTTTAACAAGGTGTGAAGCTGAACTCTGAGCTGGCACCTTGTCTGAGACAATAATCCTAGAAAAGCTAGCTGCATGTTGCTGGCTCTTTAGCACAGTTTGAAAACCCTGATATGTTTTTCTCAACCGTTAGTTCATTAGGAGGGTGCAAGGTTTGTTTCATCTGAGTGCTCGATTTAGCATGCAAAAAAGCAAAGAAAATGTCAAATGAGTGATTTTGTATTATTTTTTGCAGTGAATGAACATGTAAAAGTATCTGTGCACCACTCCACGAGGCTCAGCACACTATCAACTGATAATGGCCACACAAAGGATATTTAAATACTTTATTAACACTACTAGAGTCAGAGGAGAGGAATGTAAATACAGTGGAACCCCGACTTACGAAATTAATTTGGTCCCGAGGGTCTTTCGTATGGTGGCCCCTAGAGAAAAAGCACTTACGAACTCCAAAACACATGCAAACTTCAAAACACTTGCAAACTTCAAAACACATGCAAACTCCAAAGCACTTGCAAACTCCAAAGCACTTGCAAACTCCAAAGCACTTTCAAACTCCAAAGCACTTGCAAACTCCAAAACACTTGCAAACTCCAAAGCACTTGCAAACTCCAAAACACATGCAAACTCCAAAACACTTGCAAACTCCAAAACACTTGCAAACTCCAAAACACTTGCAAACTCCAAAGCACTTGCAAACTCCAAAACACTTGCAAACTCCAAAACACTTGCAAACTCCAAAGCACTTGCAAACTCCAAAACACTTGCAAACTCCAAAACACTTGCAAACTCCAAAGCACTTGCAAACTCCAAAACACATGCAAACTCCAAAACACTTGCAAATTCCAAAACACTTGCAAACTCCAAAACACTTGCAAACTCCAAAACACTTAAAAACTCCAAAGCACTTGCAAACTCCAAAACACTTGCAAACTCCAAAACACTTGCAAACTCCAAAGCACTTGCAAACTCCAAAACACATGCAAACTCCAAAGCACTTACAAACTCCAAAACACATGCAAACTTCAAAACACATGCAAACTCCAAAACACTTGCAAACTCCAAAACACTTGCAAACTCCAAAACACTTAAAAACTCCAAAGCACTTGCAAATTCCAAAACACTTGCAAACTCCAAAACACTTGCAAACTCCAAAGCACTTGCAAACTCCAAAACACATGCAAACTCCAAAACACTTGCAAATTCCAAAACACTTGCAAACTCCAAAACACTTGCAAAATCCAAAGCACTTGCGAACTCCAAGACACTTGTGAACTCCAAAGCACATACAAACTCCAAAACACTTGCAAACTCCAAAACACTTGCAAACTCCAAAGCACTTGCAAATTCCAAAACACTTTCAAACTCCAAAGCACATGCAAACCCCAAAACACATGCAAATTCCAAAACACAACGGAAGTGCTCCAGGACGCTAGGGGCAGTGTTGAGCTCGATTTGCAAAATAAACGGCAAGTTTGTCTGTATGGGACGGTCTAGTCTCCGTCGCGCTCCCCAGGTTGCCTAGCAACCATGATACTAACCTTCCTCCTCCTCTTCCTCACACACTGCCAAGTTTGTCCTGGTGGATCATCAGGGGTGCAAAGCCTCACAGATGATGTGCAGCAGTGGGTCCCTCAGTCTGTCCTCACTCTGGACACTTGCAGTTGTCACACATTGAAATCAAATGTGTGAGAAGCTGCAGGATTCAAACACAAGTGTAACTTATAAATACATGTTCATACTTTTATTCCACAATCAGAGAGAAAGAAACAGAGAGAGTGCAGGACAGACTGACAGTTGACAGTCTCAGGTGTATACACTGCTACAAAACAGCACAAAAGAAGGAGGATTGTGTTATTACGAAACAAGAAGAGTTCCCAGATGGTACAGTGGACACATGTGTGACTCCTGTGATTAAAGCATCTTTCTTTCAGCTTAACGAGTGAACCATCAGCTCGTTCAAACACACATTGAAGTCCGTTTGGCTCAACACCACCGAACAGAGGCAGCAATATAACATTAACAGTGCAGTGAATCCTGCTTGTGCCGTGTTATTCAGGACTGCAAACCGAGCAGCATCACTGACTTTCAGCTTGTTGTGTTTGTGGATATATGACTGACTTTAATTATCCATAAAATCATCACATTCTCTGTAAGATTAAAGTCAACTATTGAACGACGTATATTTTGAAGTAAAGACTTTAAAACCAAGTTAGTACAAACATCGCTAATGTCACATAACTTTCCCGACATGTGGCCAACAGTAATGGGCGGCATGTGCTGGAAAAGCTTGAAAAAGGACCTTGAAAGTGCTTGAATTTGACCCTGAAAAAGGCGTACAAACCCTGTGTTAAGAGACCAGTTGATCAAATCCATAATTCTTCTTTATGTTTTTAGAGAACAAGTCTGGGAGACTCTCTTAGGGTTAGAGAATAAGCGAGACTATACAAGACATGAGAAGCCAAGCAGTAAAGATAAGGGAGAAGGAGAGGGAGAAAGTGCGACCACCTCTGTCAAGAGCCAAGAGAGAATGGATGAGTGATGAAACGTTTCTCCGACTAAAAATGCTGCGTCCAGATGAACAGAATCAGCCTTTAGGGCACATTTTTGGACGTTTTCATATATTTGACCAGGTTTTTACAAATAAGAGCTGCTTCATCCAAAGTGGGATGGATGCCGTCTCTCCTAACAACATCAGATTTAATCCTGAAAGTTTCTCAACTATCTAAAAAGCCCACATTGTTTTTTGGACACCACTCACAACAGCCGGCAAGCTAAACATAGCAACCCTTGTCTTGCTGGAGAGGGGACCAGATAAAACCACAGTTTTTTGAATGTGGACTAGCAGTTGAGCTGCTGCTGCAATGTTTAGGAATCAGCTTAATAAGGCCAGGGGAAGAGATTGGAAACACTGGAAATGGTGGACTGGAGCTGTCCTCCTGAATTAATTAATCTTATTTATTCTAGAAACTACTCTGCAGGAGGATTAGAGTAAAACCTTTTCATGCTCACTGCAGGCAATGCAGATGCACAGGGCCCTTTTAGCCTCCAGACAAAGTAACAAATCCCTTTCACACATTTGTTCAGCATCTCCAACAGCTCAAAAAGCTGCTTTAACTTTCTGTCCTTTTGCTCTGATCTGCTTCTGTCCTTCAGCTTTCTCTACAACTCTGAAAACTTGCTGCTGCTGTCTGTACAGCTCATCTTTTGTTTGTTGTCCTCTCAGTCTGTCAGGTGGAGGTGGATGAGGGGGTGGAGTCTTTGGAGCTGCCCTTCAAAACGACAGGAAACCTGCCTAAAGACGTTGTTGTGGTGTGGAGGGACAGTGATGACAGGAAGGTCCATGTATATGAGAACGGCTCTGACCAGCTTAAAGAACAGGACCAGATTTACAGAGACTGAACAAAGATGAATGAAGACCTGCTGGGAACTGGAGACCTCAGTCTGACCCTGAATCACCCCACAGAGAGAGACAGTGGAGTGTATAATTGTATAGTCAACAGCAGCAGTATCATCCAATACAAAATAATCCCGCTGAAAGTCAAAGGTATCTGCCTGTCTCTGTCTTCATGTTCATATTTAAAGATGCAAGATTCTTTAGTTGTCATGTGCATAGTTATACAAGTGCAACACACAGTGAAATGTGTCCTGAGAAGCTGCTCGACTGTGCAACAAAACAAGAAAGAGAACATTATATACAGTGAGTGAATATGTACAAAGAGGACATTATGTGCAGTAAGTGAGTGAATTATATACATTATATAAATAAAATAAAACAATCTGTAAATTTACAGTTTGAATCTCAGAATGTACTTTGCATGAGAGGCGTGTTAACGTGTCTTGTGCCGTAGTGAAGCCAGAAGGATTGATTGTTAATTTATTTCAAACATGTAAACAATATACAGGTACATTTAGAAAAGAAAATAAGAGAGAAAAAAATACTAGATCAGACATGATATCAGAATGTGGTAACAATAAGTCCTGTCTCAGTCACGTATGGTGGGGGCCATGTCCTGATTTAACACACAGATGGCCTCAGGATAGAAGCTGGTCTTGAGTTTCTGTGTTTTTGCGCACACGGTGCAGAACCTTCTGCCTGATTGCAGTAATTGGAACAGTTTTTTGCTGGGATGTGACAGGTCCTTCAATAGCTGGGCTATTGTCCAGCACCTACTGGTGTAGATGTCCTGTTGGGAGGGGAGAGCAGCCTTGCAGCAGCGTTCTGCTGTACAGATCACTCTCTGAAGAGCTTTTTGGTCCTTAACATAGCTGTTCCCATACCAGGATGCGATGTTCTGTGTGAGGATGCTCTCCACAGCGCCTATATAGAAAGGCCCGAGGATCACTGGACAGACCCCAAACTTCCTGAGCTGTCAGAGATGATATTTGTGTTTGTGTGTCTGACTGTGTTGTGTCTCCTCTGCAGGGAGAGTTCAGGTCCAGGATCAAACAGGGGACATCAGGAACAGAAGCAGCTCCATTGATCCGACTCCTCTGATAGCTGATCAATCAGTTTGATCTGTGTGTTCTTTGATTATTGATCAGTGATGTCAGAGTGGAGTCAGTGTGATGTTGTTGTTGTGTGTTTGAGACTTTTAGTGTCCATGAAGGTCTCTGCTGCCGTAGATCCTCTGAACTGTGACAGAGGTCTCACTCTGGAGGAAACTCTCAGCACTTTCCAGCAGCTCCTCCATCATGGAGGACGTTCCCTCACTGTAACAGTTGGAGGAGAGAGGAGAGGAAGCACAGGTGGATCCTCTGAGGAAGAGGGGCGTTCCTACAACCACATGATCACATGACCAGAATGGTATAAGTACAAAGTCAGATTAATGGGTTTGCAGGTGTCCTTAAAGTCAGAGTTCTCAGATACAGAAAACTGTCACTCTTTTTACCTGTTATGTCACCGTGGTAACTGAATGAAACAGTGCATTTATGTCAGGTTTTTTTAATTGTTTCTTTTTCATTTTATTTACATGTTTGAAGTAAAGCAATCTGTCAATCAATAACACATCATTGTAATATTAAAGGAACTCTCCACATGTTTCCATTTAAAGGTCAGTCTCACACAAAGCAGACCAGTGATTTTACTTTACTTCCATGTGACGTGTTGTTTGTATGTCTTTGGACTTTGTACTGGTCATACTGGGTTTTGTGCCATTTTTGAGTTTTGCTTTTGTATTTATTTATTTTAATTTCGTCCCAATTGCTCGTCTTGGTAGCCGGGGATCAGTCTGCCAGGGCCTCCACTCTGGCCACCGCCTGGCACACATTGCACCTGACACTACGGCGCCTCCTGTAGGTGGTGGGCCTGCAGGAGGATGGACCCATGTCCCTTTGTTGGGCTGTGCCCGGCCGGGCCCCATGGACTATGGACCCATAGGGGGCAGATTAGGACCATTGGCTGAGATTTGGAAGATCCATGGCCTGTAAATATGAGGGTCCACCAAATCTGAGACAGTCTTGTGTCCTGGGTTCAGAGTTTTCAGTTTTGCTTCCACCCTGTGTCATTTTGTCAGATTGGTCCCAGCTGTGTTTCCCGCCTGTGTCCCATTGCCTCATCACTCTCTGGTGTGTTAAAGCCCTGTGTTTTCCTCTGTCCATTGTCATGTCATTATCCTTTGTTGCTGTGTGTTTCTGCAGAGCGCCACGTAATTCCAAGTTTTGTCTTAGTTTTCCAGTTTCCTAGCTTTAGTTCCATGTTTCTAGTTCCTAGTTTCCTGAGTTTTGGTTATTGATGCTTTTATATTTGAATGGCTTGCTACACTAATACAGCTGCCCCCCTATCCCTCTGTGTCTTGTGAGTCCTGCATTTGGGTCCTCATCTTGCTTGCCACAGCACTAACCTTGACATATAAGCAGAAATCATATCGATCCAAAGGCACATTTATCAATTCAAGTAGACACAAACCTCAAGCTTATCAAATTTATTATCATGTAATTTATTAATCAACTGGATGAAAGATCAACCAAACATATTTGCAGAAAGTAACAAGGAATGAATATTGGGTAACCGTACTGAACACGTCCTGAGTGTGTTTGCATGTTAGTGTGCACGTGTGTGGAGTTTTCTGTGAAAACAAACTTGTGTGGCCTTTTTGCCACAATTTCTGTGGCTGTGGGTGCTGTCTGTTGATTGAATGTGAAATGCTTTGCATTAAAGCACTCACAGGTCAGAATTTGTTTTGCTGTGCACTGGCAGCTGACGTCCCTGTATGTCAGTTCTCCTTGGGAAAGGTTCACTGCCTGATGTGTCCTCAGTGGATGGAACTGATGGCCCATCTTTAGCCATCTCCTGAACTGCTTTCTCAACTGCTTCAAACAACTTGATTGCCATTTCTGCCTTTTCAGAATCAAAGAGACTTTATTAATCCCAGAATGAAACTGAGTTGTCAAAGCAGCCAATCTACAACAAACATCAAGCACTCATATAAAATTGTGCCACACAGTAAACAGTTCTGCAGCATCTGAAATTTCCCGTTGCTGACAAGACTGTTAGTGCTATTTCTGTGCTGTCCTCTTGAGGGTTCATCCCACACCATCCAGTGTAGCCCTTCTGTGGCTCGCCATTTCATGTCCCAGCAGTGAATACTAGTTTGAAGAGTTCAGTAGAAACATAAAACAATTCCCTCTCTGTCTCTATTGAAAGCATCACTGCAAAAGTGGATTGTGAATGTGACCTCTGCATGTGATTGAGCACTGGTGACAAGTGCTGCCAGATTGCTGGTGGGCCCTTAAGTCTTGATGGGGACACTGTGCAGAAGGACATTGGATGGGAGGATGTATGTATATAAAGCACATCTGTGTGCCGGTGTGATGTTCTGAAGTGGACTGCTTGTATTTCTGTGCTATATTTTCAGAGCTCATTTTCAGAGGTCAACATGAATCAAGTCTTCATGTCTTTCAAGCCTCGTCTCTTTTTTGATTGTTATTTTGGATGTTTTGCCACTGGGGTCCTTCTTGTGCTCCTAATCCACTATTGCCTGCTGGAGATAAGTCACTTGACTCTCTGCATCGTTTCTGGAACACCACTCAGACAGACAGCAATTTAAGGACACGTTCTCTTCTTCTTTTTGTTCAACTGTTAAGTCCAACATTCAAAATCTTGGTGGAATATTTGATTCTTCTCTGGGCTTCAACTCACATATAAAATCTGTCTCGTTCCTGTTTCTTTCATTTAAGGAACATTTCTAAACTGGGACATATGGTCTCCTCGGCTGAACTGGAAAAAACTGTTCATACATTTGTGTGATCGTGTTTAGATTATTGTAATGTCCTGTTTACCAGCCTGGACAAATCACGTCGTTCTCACCTCCAAGCGAGCTCACTTTACTGCTATTTAATTTTCTTTATATTGACTCCCAATAAATTTCAGGATTTGTTTCAAAATTCTTGTTTTAACACACAGAACACTAAATGATCACGTCCTAGATTATTTTTCTCAGCTTCTTACAAAATAAACTGCTGCTCGTTGTCTCCGTTCAGACTCATGATGTGTTAGTTGTTCCCTGTACACGACTAAAGACTAAGTGTGACAGAGCCTTTCAGTCTGTGGCACCAAGGCTGTGGATCAGTCTGCCTCCACAACTACGTTTAGTCGACTCTGTGGATTCTTTAAAAAAGCTGTTCAAATGTTTCTGTTTTACAGGCTTTCTAATGACAAACATTTTAATGATTTATTATTTATTTATTTTAAAACTACCTGTTTATTTTACTGTCTTACTGAATCTTTATTTTCACCTAATGTTCATGTTTATTTGAGCCTTTTGTGTGAAGCTCTTTGTGACGGCTGTGAAAAGAGCTTAATAAATAAACCTTAATTACTTATCTCTGAAAATCAATCAATCAGTAATCAAACAGTGAGTTTGTGCATTTGAGTTTGTGTGTTTCAAAGATGGAGGCCACGCTGCTCTCAGAGGACTGTGTGTGTTTGTGGTAAACGTGTGAGCTGCTGCTGCTTCTTCCTCACATGTTTGATATGTTTCATATTTCCAGCTGATGCTGATCACCCTAACCTTAACATCACAGACCATCCTTTGGTTCTTCTTCTGTTCCTCTGAAACTTCCTGTGTGGTGCCTTTCAAATTAAAAGCCCTCCCTGACTGTAAAGACTGGACTGTGCTGCAGCTGGTGGAAACAGTGTGTAGGTGTGTTGTGTTTGATGGAGGACTGAAGTGTGTGTCCAGCTGAGCTCTCTGTGTGCTCATATATACAGATGCTGATGAACAAATGTTTGTGTTTGGACCCTGTTACTGATCAGGACCTGCTGTGTGTTTCCTGTCCACAGGTCTACAAAGAGTCGCACTTCCTGCTGTGGTTCAGATGTTCAGCGTGTTGCTTTGTTTCTCACATGTTGGCTCCACGGTCTCTGTTGCTGTGGGCTGATGTCATGCAGCAATACAGCTGCTCAACATCTGGCCTTGTTTTCATCAGCAGATATTTGACTTTTAGATCACATGATATTTGCATCCAACCTTCAAACACGTGTGGAGAATTCATTATTTCTTTGACAGATTTTTTAGTAAATAACAGAAAAAAGAAAGTAAGAGAAAGAGATGTCAGAGATGAGTGTCAGTAACACAAAAGTAACATTCAGTGTCATGCAGTGACTTTTACACAACCAGATCAGATGAACCAACTCACACTAAAACATGCATTTTGCTGCACTCTTTACACTTATTTCTTTTCTTTCTGCTCTTTTATATATTTTGTAAAAACACAAAAAATATTTTATATCAGCAGCAATTTCTCTCAAACTGCTGCATCACAGCTTTCATGCTCTGACCTGCATGTGAAATGAGAGAAAAGCTCTTTATTAGTAACTTTTACAACTTCTGGCAGGTTAATGTCTGAACTTTGGAGTGAAACACACCCTTAGTTACAAGAAATAACACCACAGTCTGTAACTAAGTGAATCCACCTGAACACCACCTGTGTGTGTGTGACTGCATTACACTCCCACTGCTGGGAACCTGAACAAGAAGCAGAACAAAGTCTAAAACAGAAGCTGACAAACAGCTGCACCACCGAGTGACACTTTATTTTATAAACTTCACAACAGGTTTCATGTTGTGACCTGTGGAGGTGAAAAGACACAAAACCTGTTTGACAGCTTTTGAGCTGCAGGCAGGATTGAAACACACCTTAGTTAAAAGTCAAACAGCAACATTTGTCTCCTCCCCTCACGTCACTCAAATGTGACAAACCAGGAAACAGGAAGTTCTTCGTCCTCAGTAAAGAGAGACGCACAGACGATCAGACTGAGCTCAGACCAAACTAGCAGCTTCCTCTGAGTGAGTCCAGCTACAGGAGAGAAAAGTGGAAAACTCCAACACTGCTGCTTCAAGCTGCTGACGCTCCACACACTGAAGGTGAGTTTGAGCAAAAACACGACTCAAAGGAAGTTTCAGTGAAGGTGGTAGAGGAGGGAGGGGAGCCAGGACTGACTGTACTTCCTGTCTGCTGTTTTCAGCTTCACTCACAGACTCAATGGATCTCTGCAGTCTGCACTCTGAGAAACTCAAACTCTTCTGTCTGGACCATCAGCAGCCAGTGTGTGTCGTCTGCTGTGCCTCAGAAAAACACACCAATCACAGACCCATCGATGAAGCTGCACAACAACACAAGAAGGAACTTCAGGAAACTCTGGAGCCCTTAAAGAAGAAGTTAAAGGTTTGTGAAGAAGTTCAAGTGAAGTTTGATCAAACAGCAGAACACATTAAGGTCCAGGCCCGACACACAGAGAGGCAGATTAAGGAGCAGTTTAAGAAGCTTCACCAGTTTCTAGCAGAGGAAGAGGAGGCCAGGCTGGCTGCACTGAGGGAGGAAGAGGAGCAGAAGAGTGGGATGATGAAGGAGAAGATGGAGGCTCTGAGCAGAGAGATAGCAGCTCTTTCAGACACAGTCAGAGCCACAGAGGAGGAGCTGAGAGCTGAAGACGTCTCATTCCTGCACAACTACAAGGCTGCAGTGGAAAGAGTCCAGCGCTGCCCCCTGCTGGATGATCCACAGCTGCCCTCAGGAGCTCTGATAGACCAGGCCAAACACCTGGGCAACCTGACCTTCAACATCTGGAACAACATGAAGGACATGGTCTCCTACACTCCTGTCATTCTGGACCCAAACACTGCTGGTCCAGACCTCATTCTGTCTGAAGATCTGACCAGTGTGAGAACAGGAGAGAGGCAGCAGCTTCCTGATAATCCAGAGAGGACTGATTTGTTCTACCCTGTCCTGGGCTCTGAGGGCTTTAACTCAGGGACTCACAGCTGGGATGTTGATGTTGGAGCCCATACAGTGTTTGAAGTGGGTGTGTTAGCAGAGTCTGTGCAGAGCAAGCGAGGCATAAAGTCTGGATTATGGATAGAGTTCTTTTTAGGTGAATACTCATCATTCTCACCATCAACTGCTCTCACTGATCTCTCAGTCCAGAAGATGCTCCAGAGGATCAGAGTGAATCTGGACTGGGACAGAGGAAAGCTGTCGTTCTCTGATCCTGATACTAACACACACATACACACCTTCACACACACTTTCACTCACAGGATGTTTCCATACATTCAAAGTGTTGATGAAGTGAAGGTGTGTCCGTTGAAGGTGTCAGTGTCAGTGCAGCAGATGAGTTGAGGATGATGATATTTCTAATGTTGTTTCCTGTCAGTGAGTTGAAGCTGTTAAACTGCAGCTGTCCTCCTGCTGCCTCGTTGTTCCAAAGCTCTTTGTTTCTCTTTTAGTTCTCACTGTTTCTTTCTGTTTCTGCTGTCCACCTTTTCACATGGAAAATCATTTCACTGTTTCTCACTGAATGACTCCCCAAACTAGATTTGAAATTCTATCAAGTTTCTAATCATTACAAGTGATTCATGTTTCTATTTGATGTGTAAATGGAGATGATTTAGTTTGCTGGGATATGGACTGACATGTGTTGAATGGGAGAAGCAGTTTGTTGTTGTCTTCTTGTCTGTTTATGACAACAATAAATCTATTGTTGAAACAATGATTCATGTTTAACTCCATATATGAAATGTTTCTGATCTTTGAATTCTGTTTGATTAAAGACTTTCTTCATGACACAAATGAGATTTCAGTGTATTAATAGAACTAAATAAGCTCAGAGTTGAAAGGCTGCAGTATTATGTACGTGCTTCACTGTCAGGATCTTCAGGGGGATTCAAAGGGAAACATCAAACTGCTGTAATGAGATCAACTAGTTGGGCTGAACACACTTATCTGTAGTTTGTCTCCATCCAGGATCATCAGAATATAATGAACATGTGTGAAGAGCCAAAAAATGCTGCTGCCCTCTCAGCATGATGAGCTCCAGCCTTTGTTAACAGGAAAACAGGAAACATGAGACAACTTTCAGAGACAGTAACCAACTGTGGCCACAAGATGGCAGCAGCTGATCTGAGATCCTTTATTGGACAGAACGACTCTGCTCTGTGACGTCATCAGAGAGACGGCCTTCACTTTGATAGATCTGACGTCACGTCTGCACTGCGATGATGAAAGCTGATAAACACATTGTTATTTATCCATGAAATCACCTCTGTCCTCTCAAGTGTAGCTGTTTACAGAGCTAAAGAAGTCCTTCATCATCAAAACAGACAAACATGTATTTTCTGTATGAAGTGACGTCATCCTCACTCTAACCTCTTACATACATTCTGTTCAGTTTTCCTGCTGTAAGAAATAAACTGTGTGAAAATATAAATGCAGGGAAACATCCATTAATCACAGGTGAGCCGTTTGTTTCTGACTCACATTAAATGAGGCTTCAGGTGTAAATACCTCAGAAGTGTTTGTGAGTTCAGTAGAAGCAGACCCAGTCAACCATCATGGCATCCACAGCACTACACAATGCAACAGAAAGGCCTTCATCATCTGCTGAACCACCTCTGAACCACGACGCTCTCCCTGCATCTAAAAGCTGTTAGTCAGGATGAGATGCTGCTGTGATCGCTCACAATTGACCTGTGAGATCTTTGTAAATATCGTCTTTGTTTCTGAAGGAAACACCTTTAGTCTGTTTGTATTTGGAGTGCAGATCTGGGCGTCCATCACTTTAACCTGCACACGTTTAGTTATTGAGTGTAGTTGATGTTTGGCAGCATTTTATAAGTGACAGTTTATGAACGGTGAAGGAACAGAGGACGCCTGACCATCCTACCTGTGTCAGTAAGAAGACTTTAATCACAACTTCACAACTTAACACAACTGAAACCTGAATTCAGTGTTGCATAGTTTACTAACAGTGTGTGCTAACACTGAAGTTAGCAGTTTGTTTCCTAAGAGCTGCTGGGACAAACCACAGTGACCGGCTACAGAGTTTAGTTAAGGTGGTTCTAATATGTGACCTGTTGAATTATTTACAGGGATTTATTTTTCATTTAAAGCATCATTTGTGAAGTTTTTATGAAGTTTAGTTCTTTTATGTTCTTTGTGTAACGTTTAGATTTTCTTCTCTTGTGTTTTAACTCTTCAGGTTTCCTGTAACAGAGATGTAAACCACCGTTTTCTGATGGTGCTGCACTGTGACATAATCACTGCCACTTTATTAGGCACACCTTGCTGACTGCAGGTTATAACCCCTGCTGGAAACATCCCCACAGATTTGGATCCTTATTGCCATGACAGCACCACACAGCTGCTCCAGATGCTGCAGGATGCTGGTCAGGGCTCTAACAGTGAAACTTTACTGAAAGTAAGAAACCTGAGAGGAAATAAACTTTGGACTTTAGTAAGCTGAGCTCTGAAGCTGTGATGGAGCTCAGTCGGTGTGAAGGCGGCTGCTGTGTAACAAATGTTTGTCTGAGGTGCTGCGACTGATCGTGGTCATGTTTATTTAAAGAAGTCGGTGATGAAGCAGGCTGTGCAGTCCGAGCTCTTCATCAGTTAACAGTCCTCCAGAGCTGCTGCAGGGAGCTGACTGTCCTCCAGGTGGCACTAAGTGAACAAAGTCCAAAGAAATAAACTTGGACTGTTTTTTGTAGCCTGAATAAAATGTAAATAAACTTTATAGATACATTTGAAACCAGTTACTCTGTGACTTTACACACTCACACAGTAACAGAGCTGATTCCTGATTGGAGCAGCACAGAGTTAGTCTTCTTTTCTGGCTGTGGATTGGTTCGTCAGGATTTCCCCCTTTACAGGTTTAAAACAATCTCTGTGTTTACATTTTTTGACCTCCTTCTTGTGTGTAAACATGAAGCAGCACCAGCCTCCTCTGATCCTCATGTTGTAGCTCTGTGGGTCCAGCAGGGGGCAGAACACCTCCAAACTGTGCCAGCAGCTCTCACTGTGAGCTCAGACGTTTGTGGACACTCAGTTTGTTTGAACATAGTAAATAATCAGAGCTTCTCAGACTGTTTATGGGGACACCACCTGCCCGAGGGTGTACTGTGTCAGAGAGGTGGTGTATGGTGCTGGGTGTAGTCTCTCTGCTGGTTCATAGTTTTTACTGAGGAGCTGTGTTCATGTCAGGAAGGTTTCGTCTGATCACTGTGGTGCAGTTTGGTTTACTCTGTTTCTGAGTGTTTGTAGAATCAGTCTTGTCCTGATTCGTGTTTGAGGTGAGAGACAAACGACTGCAGGTCCAAGTGAAGTGCGTCAAAACAATGATTTTATTAAACACACGCGTGTGGGGAAGATGAGCACCGCAAAACATCAGCCTCGATCTCCCCAGAACAATACACGAGCAGTTGTATTTATAAGATCGTTGTTACGGCCCTAGCAGCGCCTCCTCCTGAAGGTGCCTGTGTGGGCGTGTCCCACCACCTCTTCTGCCTGAGGTGCCACCTCTCCCTTTTGTGCAGCTGACTCTCATCAGTAATCAAGGAGATTTAAGCCCAGGGAAAGGTGAGCTCGGGGCCAGAGTGCCATTAGTGTGGTTACAGCTAGTGAGCTGAGTGTCTGTGTTTGCAGCTAGTGAGCTGCACTCTTTTTGACTTTGTGCTTTATTGACTAACATTTGAGTTTTTGTTTTCTTAAATGGTGATAGCGGCTTGTCTGTCTCTTTTAGTTGAGCTACTTTTATGAAACTCTTTAATTTACCCTTATGCCTTTTTGTCTCCTTTTTCTGACCCGGACACTTTTTGTTACTTCCCCCTCACTGCCTCGACCCCTCAGGGGTTCGTAACAATCGTCATGTGTCAAAGCAGATAGATAACATGCATCAGTTCCAGTAATCATCTGGAACTGATGAGTTAAATCTGCTTCCCCCAGTTGGAGACAATTTCTCACTCACACTTCCACACTTTTTATTTTCTTTGTTTCCATCATTGTCTTTCTCTGTTTCCTTTTTCCTTTTTTTTACCCCATTGTTTTACACCCCCACATTAACCTGTTAACTCACTCCTCCAACCTCATTTTCCTTTCACCCCAACAGCTCTCATACAGTCAGCCATCAAATCCTCCTTTCATTCAGTTTTCCTGCTGTAAGAAATAAACTGTGTGAAAATATAAATGCAGGGAAACATCCATTAATCACAGGTGAGCCGTTTGTTTCTGACTCACATTAAATGAGGCTTCAGGTGTAAATACCTCAGAAGTGTTTGTGAGTTCAGTAGAAGCAGACCCAGTCAACCATCATGGCATCCACAGCACTACACAATGCAACAGAAAGGCCTTCATCATCTGCTGAACCACCTCTGAACCACGACGCTCTCCCTGCATCTAAAAGCTGTTAGTCAGGATGAGATGCTGCTGTGATCGCTCACAATTGACCTGTGAGATCTTTGTAAATATTGTCTTTGTTTCTGAAGGAAACACCTTTAGTCTGTTTGTATTTGGAGTGCAGATCTGGGCGTCCATCACTTTAACCTGCACACGTTTAGTTATTGAGTGTAGTTGATGTTTGGCAGCATTTTATAAGTGACAGTTCATGAACGGTGAAGGAACAGAGGACGCCTGACCATCCTACCCGTGTCAGTAAGAAAACTTTAATCACAACGTCACAATTTCAATAAAATTAAATGTATAAATTAAAGTTGAAAAAAACTGTACAACAAAATACACAGTGTAGAAATATATAAGAATGTATGAAGAAATACAAATATATATGTACAATAACAGCAGCTGTACAGTATTAAGTGGAAATGAAGAAATATAATGTCCAGTGTTGTGGGCTCATTACACACAGGCTAGAAGTGCAGGTCACTCTTTACTGACACATTGTAAATACGTTTAATGCTGGATTGTTGACGTTTTTGTACAATGGTTTAGCCACAAGCATAATTTCCACTTCTGGATAAAGATCACTCTATCTTCATGCTTCTTAACAAATTAAGAGTGTAATGTCTTTATTAAGTTGTTATTTATTAATGCATACATAATAATGTGCTCAGTGACATAAAGGTCCCCTTTCAAGAGTTTGTGCTACGTAGTTTTTTTCCTTTGTTTTAGTTGTTTTGTTTTTCCATCTTCACAAACCCAGTGTTTAAAATGTTAATAATCTTAGGACCAACCCTCCAGCTTGTTATGAATCGCCCAGATTTTTTCTAAAGTTTGTGATTCAAAAGTGGCCTTAATACTTTATACAGGCTAAATATTTCCAGAATAATGTTTCTCAATGTAAAACTGTAAAGAATCTTTACAGGATACAACATTTTGTAAACAGCCACCTCAGAACCTGTTGAGCCTCTCCTGTACTGTTAGATGGATGTAAGTCCAGATCTTCATAAACCGTCCTCATTACTCCATTAAGTAACCAAACAAATAAATTTACTCTTGCAAATTATAAACAGTCCAATTGTTCCTTCCAAAAGTAACAAAAACAAAGAACAACAAATGACTCAGCAATGATAAGCAGAGCTAGACTGGAGTCATGTCTGTTTCTATCCTTCATTAGTTGTTAGTGTCAGCAGCAGCATTTGATAAGTATGTCTAAAATATAAATATGAAATCTCTATAAAAGGATCGACTCCTTAAACCTATGCAGCAGTAATATTTAATATGCTTATTTAATAATGTTCTACAAAGAGGTCAATGTGTTTGGGTTCTTATTAGATCTCTCAGAAAAGCTGTCAGAGCAAAACTTTTTTCTTTCATAATAACATGTTTAATGTTAAACCACTGAGTCCATCTAAAACATGTTTGTGCACATCAGGACCGACCTGATAGAGTTCTGCTGGAGGATGTTGCTGATTGAGCTTTTTGGTTGTTCAGAACTCACTCAGCCTTTGGAGTTAGTTTTTAGGACATCCTGATAATAATGAATTACATTAGTCCAGCCTCGAAGTAATAATAATATCACTTAAAGATAATAATAACAATAATATTTCAGTTGAATACCTCATGAAGTTCATCAACAGAGTGCCAAGAGTGTGCAAAGCAGCAATCAAAGCAAAGGTTGACTATTTTGAAAATATAACATAAACATAACAAACATATTTGAGTTATTTCATTCTTTTTTCTTTACTACAAAATTACACATGTGTTCATTTAGAGTTTTGGTTCAGTAACAATCTACAAAATAAAGAAGAACCATAAAATGAAAAGCTGTGTCCAAACTGTTTGTGTGTATTATGTAGAAACGTACCTCTCCACTAGTTTCACATAAGCATGACCTCACAAAATAATTTTTTAATCCAACACACCTGACATTATTTTGTCCCTCCAAAGCGTACATATCTAAAACACAACAAAACCATCCTGATTCCTGACAGGATTGTGGCATAATATCACACAGAATCTGACAGCTCAGCTCTATAGAGTGGGCAGTCACATTTAAGCAGTTCATTTCAAGTTGCAGATTCAAGCTGCTCTTCATTTCTTTGGCAACCAGATGCCACCAAAGAGGATTGTGTTTAAAAGGTTTGTTTGGCCATCACACAAACAACCCAACCTCATAACTAGAACTCATTTAAACACAAAGCAAAGCTGGGCTGGAGCCAAACGTGGGAGCCATAAATTTTGAATTTGAAGATTTGAATTCCTAGAAAAACCAAAAACCAAAAAAAGGAGCAGCAGTTATTGCTAACTTTTAAGTTACGTCATCTTGCTTTTGGGGATTTTTCTGCCTGTGTGCATCTCTGTAATGCTTCTTTGAGAGCCTGTGGAAGCTGGAGGCTGGAGCATAGTCGCCATCAACCAAGCTAGGTCAACCATGAACCTTTGCATATTTTGAATGTGATTTGGCTAACTTGAATGACTGAGTGCCTTGTGGATAAGTTACTAAGCAAATTTAATCCATCCACCTTCCTCTGCTTATCCAGGGACTGTCACTAACCAATTTTTTAAGCAGGAGAAAAAATAGCACTTGTAAGGACATGAAATGCTTTATTGACAAAAACAAAAAACCCTGCCCCTGTAATCTTTTATTTACAGTATTGTATTTGGTTAAAATGTTCTGATGGTTCAAATATTTTATTTTCTTTAGTTGTTGCAAAATCATGTGTGTGCCAGTCTCCAATGAGACGTTTACAAGTGTGTAACAATATACTATGTCTATATATTTGCAGGTAAAGAGATAAAAACAGTAAATAGTTTGACCTTGGTCTAAAGATAAGTCCACACGGTTGCAGGGAATGTGCAAAAGTTGGCTGTTAATTCCAATTATGTGTGGTTACTGTATATTACTGGTAGTGATGTAGATTAGCCATGATGCTACCGATTAGCAGCTGGAGCTAATTTGCCAGTTCGTGTGGAAACCTCGTGGCGCTGTGGTGGATCTCTACCTGTACTGGGCTGTGATCACAGTGGATTCAGACTTGGGAATCACATCTTTTGTTTATGTTTATTTCATCTATGCTACAGTAAGAAGTATCGGTGTTTTGAGTTTGAAACAAGCCAGGCCACTCACCATGATGCAGTGCGCCTAAGAAAAGCGGTGTGAGACTGTGTGCAAGTGTATAAAAATGTTTTTATATATTGCAGAAGATACAGTAAAGGCAGACTCACAAAGCTGCTTAATTCTTTTTAATCAAAGTGTGTAACATGACATTTTAAAGAATTCTTCATGTGGACATTATCCATTTTATTTGTGTAACACAAAGTCACTCATAATGTGACCTCTGTGTTAAATGCAGCAGTGTAGTTTTCATCTGTTGCTCGCAAAGATAAACAACAAACTGGGCAAAGATCTGAGGCTTCACGGGGTCCATAGCACAGTGCTTTCTAGGTCTAGATACTTAAATACAGACTAATTAGAAATCTCCACAATTAAAGAAGAATAACAACCGTGTTGCATTATTTTTTTAATCCAGATCTTGCTGAGGGACTGTGTTAAAACTTCTTTAAAGAACTGAATTCTTATTAATTGCGTTCATTTGATTTCATTTGGCAGAGGTGGAAACATCTTTTTTCCTCTCTCTATTTTCCCTGCTTGGCTTGTTCTGTACGTATAATTATGTGCACATGTTGTGCAACTGGAACCAGATGATGCTTGAAGATTTGTAATTATCTCGCTGATCTTTTCCCAGAATTGAATGATTGTACAACATATATCTTTAGATTCTTAAAAGAACAAGACTTGGGTGCACAGGTATAAATTTATTTGAGATTTTCTCTAATCCACAAGGCACAAAAAATTCTTCAGGCTTAAATATCTACATAGACTCACTTAAATCTTTAAAGAAGTGGTGCTAAAGCTTCTACAGAGCCAAGATCAGCTAAAACAGTTGTATGTCTGTACAGGTTAATCTGATGTGTCACCAAGACTGAAGCTGTCACATTCAAATGAACATTGACTCTACATCTACATCATCAACGTGTGTGTCATATATTACTATATTTTCATCCAACTCTTGGTAAATAAGTGGTTTAAAGAAAAACTGTGCTGTGCTTTCTTCCCCGTCAGCTAAGAGAAAAAGACCAAAGAGATCAGCGGGGCCACAAAAAGCAGGAGGTGGGCTGTTGTACTGCTGGCTCTGTTGCAGAGGTCACACTGGCAGCAGCTGATTTCTCCTCCAATGACTGCTGAGAGCTGCGCAGTTTGTGAATTTGAACAAATCATCTTGGAGGCACAGCCCTTTACTTTAGTAGTTGTCCCTCCTGCTTTCACTGAGAAAACAAACATTATTCAACTACAAGTTTGAAAAAAGAATCACTGAATGTTCCTGTAAGCAGAAAAGAACAAACATGCAGAAACGTAATGCTGTAGGCCCATTACCTGCTGCTGAGATGCAGTAGTCCTCATTTCCATTGCAGGTGAGAGTTTTGGTGCAGTCCTTTCCATCACACTGGAAGCACTTTTTCCCATTTGGAGAGGAGATGCTCCAATCTATAAAGCACAAAAATATATGTCATATTTCTTTCATTGATTATTTTATCAAGTGACAAAAAACTTCAGATACGCAAATACTGGATTCTTTCTCATCAAGTGAACTTGGTGAGTGAAAAAATAAATTGTCTCAAACCTCATTTTGTAACTTTTTTCACATAATTAATAAAATCTATTATTCTGTTATTTATCACAACAGGATAAATATTCCACAATACCAAGAAACATGGTGTAAATTACCAGGGACATCTTGAGAGTTGCAAAGATCAGAGGTGCAACACATGGTGTTAATTACAGCTTGGGAAAATCCAAGGTTGACTGAGCCATTGAAGCACTGATCAGGTGTAAAACAAGTTCGCCACATACGTTTATTTTCCACACCACCTGAAACCAAAGAGGAACCACTGTCAACTCAGTAAGGTCAAAAAAGAAAAGAAGAAGAACTATAAAATAAAATTTTACCCATTTTTGAATTAATTCTGGCTGAACCACAGCGAGTATAGGACGAAGGACAATCTATTGTCCCAACGCAGCCTCCAGATGTTCCAGGTGTGCAATCATAGCATTTCAATGGGCAGGCTGATAAACCACAAAATATTTTATAAAAAGAGAGTTAAATCATGTTTTCTTGCATTAACTGTATGGATAAATTATGAAACACTGGCTGAAATAGATTCAAACAAAGAACAAAAAAAATCATTTACAGGAAGTAGACACATTGCTGGGTTGTAATAACACATGTTGTAAAAGCAATTTAAAAAGGTTTCATTGAATATTAGAGTACACACTTCCTTTAAAAGAACAGATAACTGAACAAAAACTTGCCTTTAGGGAGCAGCACAATCCCAAGGATCAGCACAAGGATCTGCATCGTGAGATGGTCAGACACAAGTGAATTTTAGTTTAGTTCCTGTTCAGGTTATAAGTAATTCTTATTGGGGGAGTGGTCTCCTCTCTCTGACCACTCCTTAACTCTTCCTTTGACAGTGAAGGAGCCTGACTATCAAAAATGTTTATTTGCACAGCAAATATTAGCCTTTCTTCAATTTGTAAATTAACAATCATTTTGGCAAACACGTTATTTGAAAAGATCTTTGAACTTTTAGATATGCTTCTGAGATCCTATGAAAGCTTGTAAATAATCAGTTTCTAGTTCAAAGAAAAGGCCGGTCCAACATTAACACTTTGCATAATTTAAAAATGATTTGGTTAACTTCAATCGCTGACTAGCTTTGGGAAAAGCCACTAATGAAATGTAATCAGTTAAAATCCAGGTACAAAGCTCTTGTGCAAAAATACTGTACTAATATTACTAGTTCACTAGTGGACTAGTTGCATTAAAGGTTGCACTTCCTGCTGTCCCTGCTGTATAAAAGTAAATGGGAGGAGAGAGACCCCTTCCTCTACAGTGTTACGACCCGGATCAAAAGCCACAAAATAAACATGGAAACGAACACGTGTAACACACGGGGATTAGCAATGGTTTATGTGGGAGCTCAATGTTTAAAGACGTTTATGATGTCTTTGTAAGCAAACCTATTTAAAAGGTAAACATGAAAGAACTTTATTTCTACATTCATGTTGGTTGTCCTGTTTTTTTTAATTCGTGGATTTTGAATGGTAGTAAATGAATAAAATGGCCTAATCAGTTATTCTAAATGTGAATAGAAGTTTATAATGTTTACCAGTTTTTCTCAGTGAGAATAGTGTGTGACAGCTGACAGCGGCATGGTCAGTATTCGGCTGGAGCTTTGAAACCATGGTGGAGGATGCAGGGTGTCCTCTACAGCCGGGGAGCAGAGAGAACAGTGGGTTTGCTCCTGACCCAACATGCAAAATAATTTAATTCTCACACAATACACAAGAGCCAACTTTAGTTTTACCTCATGAGAAAAAGCATTTCTGTAACCTGCTGTGGTCAAATGATCCTCACCAACATACTGACCTTGGTTGTCAGATAGTCCTGCAGTCAAGCATGGATAATGTTTCTGAGAAAAAACAAACGTGTTGGAGAATAAGAAAAGGTCTGCAGTGTTTGAGACGTGCAGATAAACAGTCACAGCTTTGTGTCGGCCTCTCAGGGCTCAGGGCCGTCCTGTTGTCATGGTATCAAGTGCATGACGGCTCTCTGCACACACTTTGAGTCCTTATTCACATTTTCTATAAGTCCTCATCTCTGTGGACCTGAGGGATTACCCACAGTTCATAGTGCTGTGATGGTCAAAGCATTAACAACAAGGATGGAAATAAATAAATAATCAAACTGAAGGTTCAGAGGAATGTAGCTCATCAAAAAATCTGTAAAAAAGTTTTTGTTAATGAACAGAAAATGTATTTTTTTTTTATTTCTATAAACAGTGAAAAAACAGGAATTTTCTGTCATTTAATTGTTTCTCTGTTACTTCATTCATTTGGTTTTTTATGAGTGGTCATGGCAGAGAAGTTCCTCCTTCACATTCTCCAAAAACTTCCATTTGGCCGATTTGGACTCTTTGCTGGGCCCATTCTGGCCCCCATGCCTTATGTTTGACACCCCTGCACTCAACTGCTTACAGGTTTGGAAACTAATTACAGAAAAGACAAAATAATCAAACTCAAAATGAAGCAAATGACATCAATTTTAAATGTGAGCATAATTTCACCAAAAAGGCTTTTTATGTCTCATTTTCAGGCTCTGTTTTTTTTTTTTTTAGGCTGTCAGACACTCAGTTATAGACGATGATGCTTGAATTCAAACAGGCAGACAACATGAAAGATGAGGAAATCCCTGAGCACTGTGCAGAGGACTCTGAGGATCCTCAGCCGTCACTGTGACACGTGTCTGTAAGTGCACATCTTTACTTTTAATAATATGTTTCAACATGCAGATGTTAATCTAACACAGTAACAGCTGCCTTTGTTTCAGATCCAGCTCATTCCAGTATACTGACAGAAACAAAGTTTTGATGCTGCAATAACGACTCTGAGCCAATGACAGCTCTGATAACTCTGATAACATCTCCCGCCCAGTAATAACCTCCCAGCACCAACTACCACAGGCAAATGGGCATGTTACAGTGAAACTGGTGGTTTTGTGATCTACATAAAACGTAATACTCCTCATATTCAGGATTCATACCAGCCTCCCGTTGAACAGCCGCAAGTTTGAAATTCTGTTATTCCAAGTTTGATATTTTCACTCGGCATGGCTCAAGACATTATCTCACCACGTACAGAAATAAATGTTACTTCATATCGTTACCGTAAAACCATTTCTAGAATTTGAGAAGCTGACCAACAGGTGGCTGAAACAAGCACAAAACCAGAGTATAATTACAGCAGCATCCACTGCCATGGGCTCTAAAAATGTGGGAGCTTTGAGTTGCTGATAAACAGGTTTCTGGTAATGAACCAGACTACGAGCAAAAACCAGAAATTGTTTCTTGTTTGTTCCCATGCTGCGTAAAACATTTAAATCAGATCCACAGATTTCATGGTGCTGTATGTAGGATGTCTCTTTCCTAAACTCAGAGCATTACAAGCTGTTTGACACGACTGGTGTGTGTGTTCTCACTAAAGAATTTGACAAACAGATGTGTTACACTCACGAAATACATGATTATGAAGTCATGCTGGCTGTGATGAAGTGAACATTTGTGTCACTGAACACAAACACTGTTTTGTGACTGTTTCATATTTCCTATGAGACTGGGCTGACTGTGTTTACACCACAGCGTTGTTTAGTGCTAAAGGCAGGATTCATTTTCTGCTTTAAATCTGTGCCCTGACTATTATCTGTGAAGTGTTTTTATACACTTTTGCCCCCTGGTAGGGTCTCCCATGGCAAATTGGTCGTGGGTGAGGGACCAGACAAAGAGCGATTCAGAAGACCCTTATGAAAAGAACACCGAGGGAACAGTTTACCCTGCCCGGGATAGGGTTACCGGGCAGGGCGCCCGAGGGCGAGCGTCTGGTGGCCGGGCCTTAGTCCATGGGGCCCGGCCGGGCACAGCCCGAAGAGGAGACATGGGCCCATCCTCCCGCAGGCCCACCACCCGCAGGAGGCGCCATAGGGGTCGGGTGCATTGTGTGACGGGTGGCGGCCAGGAACGGAGGCCCTGGCGGACTGACCCCCGGCTGCCAAGACTGGCAATAGGGACATGGAATGTCACCTCTCTGGTGGGGAAGGAGCCTGAGTTAGTGCGTGAGGTTGAGAGGTACCGGCTAGATATAGTCGGGCTCACCTCTACGCATGGCCTGGGCTCTGGAACCAGTCTCCTGGAGAGGGGCTGGACTCTGTCTCAGTCTGGAGTTGCCCCTTGTGAGAGGCGGCGGGCTGGGGTGGGTATTCTAATATCCCCTCGGCTTGCTGCCGGTACGTTGGGGTTTTTCCCGGTGGACGAGAGGGTTTGTTCCCTGCGCCTTAGGGTCGGGGAACGGGTCCTGACTGTCATCTGCGCTTATGCGCCGAGTGGCAGTTCGGAGTACCCAGCCTTCTTAGAGTCCCTGGGGGGGTGCTGGAAGGTGCTCCACCTGGAGACTCTGCTGTCCTGCTGGGAGACTTCAATGCTCACGTGGGTAACGACAGCGAGACCTGGAGGGGCGTGATTGGGAGGAACGGCCTCCCTGATCTGAACCCGAGCGGTGCTTTGTTATTGGACTTCTGTGCTAATCACAGTTTGGCCATAACGAACACCTTGTTCGAACATAAGAGTGTCCATAAGTGCACGTGGCACCAGGACGCTCTAGGCCGTAGGTCGATGATCGATTTTGTAATCGTATCACCAGACCTGCAACCATATGTTCTGGACACTCGGGTAAAGAGAGGGGCTGAGCTGTCAACTGATCACCACCTGGTGGTGAGTTGGATCAGGTGGCGGGGGAGGACGCTGGACAGACCTGGTCCACCTAAACGCGTAGTGAGGGTGTGCTGGGAACGACTAGCAGAGGCCCCAGTCTGCGAGATCTTCAACGCACACCTCCGGCAGAGCTTCAACAGCATTCCGAGGGAGACTGGGGACATTGAGTCCGAATGGACCATGTTCAGCGTCTCCATTGCCGAAGCTTCTGCATTGAGCTGCGGCCGCAAGGTGGTTGGTGCCTGCCGTGGTGGTAATCCCCGAACCAAATGGTGGACACCAGAGGTGAAGGGAGCCACCAGGCTGAAGAAGGAGTCCTATCGGGCTTGGTTTGCCTGTGGGACTCCGGAGGCAGCCGACAGGTATCGACAGGCCAAGCGGAATGCGGCTCGGGCAGTGGCTGAAGCAAAAACTCGGGTGTGGGAGGAGTTCGGAGAGGCTATGGAAAAAGACTTTCGGACTGCCTCGAAGAGGTTCTGGCAAACCGTCAGGCGTCTCAGGAGGGGAAAGCGGTGCTCTACCTGCACTGTGTATAGTGCTGGCGGAGCGCTGCTGACGTCGACTGAGAAAATTGTCAGGCGGTGGAAGGAATACTTCGAGGACCTCCTTAATCCCACTGACGCGTCTTCCGAGGAGGAAGCAGAGTCTGGGGATGAGGGGAATGACCTGCCAATTTCCGGGGGCAAGGTCACTGAGGCAGTTAAACAACTCCTTGGTGGCAGAGCCCCTGGTGTTGATGTGGTCTGCCCCGAGTTCCTGAAGGCTCTGGACGTTGTAGGGCTGTCCTGGTTGACACGCCTCTTGTTACGGATTCAAATATTGGGGATGGATACAAGAGGAAAACCCAAAATAACAACACTGGTCCGGCCGGGTCAAGTCAAACGATGATTTAATGAACACACGCGTGGGAGATGGACACCATACAGCAGACAGCATCAGATCTCAAAATGGTGGAGCCTTGATCAAACTCTTATAGCCTCTAGTGGCCCCCACCTAATCATAAAAGCCTAAACATTCACATTCTTTCTCTCACACAGCGCCTAAACTACGACCTTGGCTCCCTGTTTATCTGCTCCTGCTGAGATGGGGCAGTATGCTCTGTTCTCTTCTAATCAGACAAATAAGGCGATGACTTTCTGTGAACAGTATTTTCTTATAACTCAGCAGTATAATGCATCATAAAACAATATCATTCATTCACAATAAATCAGCAGTCTAATGTAATGCAAATCAGTTTCCTAAATGTAACAGTTATCACCTTCTTCTAATTCAGGAGAATAATGCAAACTAAAACTACATAATAATTCACAATCTTTAATTAGGGGTCTAACATGGCATAAAATAATATTATAATCCGACAATTCCTCACTTACACCCTGCAATCTAGTGTTGCCGGGTTCATTTCTCCTTACTCCTGAGGCCCTTTGTCCCCCTGTTGGGTGAACCATATGTGAGATGACCTCTGTGTTTGCGCAGTTCAGATGCAAGAAAAACTTTTATTACAACAACAACAGTAGGTACAGATGATACTCCCATCACTCCCCAGTTCTCCCACAGCTTTATTTCGGTGCTACCTTATACCCTTCAAACGTACTCAGACTAGAACCTCTGTCCGAGGAGCTTTTAACCTTTATTTTATGGCTGTAGGCACCAGTGTCTTCCAGTCGGGTGATCCTCTGCTCTTGTTTCCTTCAACCTCAGGGGTTAGACAACCCTTCAGTCGTTGCACAGATCAGGGGATTATTCTGCCCCGATTTCAAACAATGATCTGTGTATTCTGGGGTCACCGCTGTGTTCCCCAGAAAAAAGGAACAGGAACGTGTCCCCCTTATGACCAAGAGCCTCTCGAACGTCGTTGGTCTGGTGTTCCTGGATTTCCGTCAACCCCTTCATGGTTATTGCTGTGTTTATGGGATCCATCCTTTTGAGGTGACTAACTGGAGCCCAAAATGCCATGACACTTGAACCCAGTTGATGTTTCAGCAGTCACCGTGTCTGTCTCTGCTGCGAAGGATCCTCGTATATCTGTGACCTCGTCTGGTGTCTGTTCCTTTCTCTGTAAGAGACAGAAAACCAAAACACCTCTCTTCCCAGCTCTAACAATCTAATGTTGTTGTCTACTGATCTTTTGGTGGTTCAAAATTGGTTTAGAACATTCAGAATGTCCCAAGGACTTATCCTAATTTAGTGTATGTGTGTGTAAGCGTGTTTGCATTTAGCCCGCTGCACTGGCATTTCCTACACTTTATCAGTCCGGACTATCGCCGAACGAAGCTTATGACCTTCAAAAGACCGAGTGCCAACTCCTTATAAGCACATTTGCAAGGTGTGTATGAAAATGATTAAAACCACTCATTCTAATAAAAAACATCAAAAACAAATTAGCCATTTCTAATTCTAACATGTGTCAATTCAACGGAGCTAGAAAATTAAAAGAACAGGTTAGTGACCTCATATCTTAGAAAGTATCAGACTTTCTCCTATCCAGTGTCGTTGCTCCAGTCTTGTTATCCTGTGTTAGAGAATGAAATCAATTTACTTGTCAAGTTAGATCTGTTCAACTCCTGGCTCCGCCCAGAGCCTGCGTCTTCACAATTGTCTACAAACAAAACCTGTATTAATATGAACTTCACTTCAACATGAACTTGTTGGCTACTTTTGACACAGCAAAGGAACATTCTCTCCTTCTCAAGGACAGGCACTGACTCCCACTCATCTCCTCGAGTCAACTGTCCCTTATTGAGACACAACATTCCCGCTATATGGTTCTGCCGATTGTTAAGTTGATCTGTGTGTAATGCTCTGAATCACGTCTGCAATATTAAATGAATGTTGTTTAATCAACGGCGACTACTTAAAACTTGTTACACCTGCAATGAAAGATCATATGATTACTCTGACACCTGTAAATAGAAGATTAACATGAGGTTATAACAATCACTGTAATACAAATATTAATATAATGTCAATAGCTTCAATAAATGTTTAATGCAATGCTTGTTATATGATTCTGATGTAACAATAATGCTGATGGTAAAATAACAGTAAAACACACTCTTTTTATCCCTTACTGACCACAGCAGGGGCCTCTATGTTTTAATTCAGCCATGAATCCAGCTCACCTGATTCATCACTGAGCCCCACCGGCACTGGCATCTGACAGGGTGGTGCTGCATGTTCTTCCTTTAATGTCACTATTTTCAATCTGCTAATTAGAGTGTTTAAACATGAAGTAGACTGCGTCCACTACAAGTCAATACAACTGTGAATGTGGCCAATTATCAATCTATTACCAATCAATAACAAAAGATAGCTTTTATTTTATGCATGCTTTTAGTCAACCACTCACCCAGAGGATCTCCAACCCCAGATATTCCTTCTCCTCATTTAATGAGTCTGTCCTCCTTCCATGCCCTGGTAACTGGTCCATCCAGAGCCATATCATCTTGAAATATACATACAACAAGCCAAACCACACCTTGGTCACACCAAAACTTTTCCGCCCTGAAAATGTCCAACGCCATCTTAGTCTGGACTGTCAAAGGTGACTTTAACGCTGACTGTTCCGACAATCCATTTTATAACATTTCCTGGTCAGATTAGCCAATCTCTGCACACTGGAATAAACATAATCAACATGATCAACATTTTTCCTGTGTGTTATTTCACCATCTTATTGATTCCAATGCTCCATCCTTATGTAGTTTGCTACATTATGTTTATCTAGAACTCCACTCTGTCTCTAAATGTTTGAAGAATTTTTCATGTTTGGGGTAAAATTTTAAGAATTTGACCATACGTGAAATTAATGGTTGTTATCACCCCCATCGGGGCTTACCTTTCCCACTTCTGATGATATTCCTCCCTATTCTTTGCAAGTACCCCCTTTTGGTGGCGAGAAACTGTTGGTGTGGTCAAGTGGGTGCTGTAAAAACAAAAGCTCAGGACAGAACAGTTATCAGTCACGTACTTCATACAAAATTAGCATATATTGAATTTCATATTGATCCTCTGAGTGTAATGGTACATTTTAATTTGAATTTATCAAAGCTAAACACAATAATTTTTCTTTATTTTGCTCTTGTTCTTGTGCAGCACCACATCTCAGCACATGCCCCTGTAGGTTCTATCCTACTTTTCTAAATTATTGACTATTTCAATGGAGAACCTAAATGACATGGACCAGTGTTTGTCATTACATATCTCTATTTTGAATGTGAAAGTCTATCATTCCCCTGTTATTCATAGACATCAATAGAGGGTTTTTTTTGCTTTTTTTTTTCCTCTATAAAAGTTAATTGGCTTTTTACAGTGGCCTGCTATGGTTAATAATAACATGTTCAGTCATGAGTGAAATCAAAGCTTCTCTTCACTTTAGCATTTAACATTCCCAACAATATAATGTGATACATTAATCGAAACACAACTAATAAAACACAATTTTCTTAATGCAAACATCAGTAACTCAAAATTAGCAACCAAAGGGTTAAGTCTGCAGTTCACACTCATGTGAAGCTACAGCCTCCCCCTTTAGTCTCTGTCATCCTTCTGTTCCTGCAAAAACAAAACAAAGCGAGACAAAACATCCACCCTTCTTTTACAAGCTGGGTGAATTGTTTGTAGACATGTACTAATCCTAAAGTCGGTACCGTTTTTGTCTCAGTATCAAGTCAGTTAAAACTTTTAGTCGTCAGTCCATCACAGTCCAGTCACATGCATAGATTCACACACATTCATACCAGATATTGCTGATAATGGAGTCTCTCACGCAACCTATTCGAGCCTCCATCACCAGCAAGATGACGTCATCATTTTAAAGGAAAAACAGTTCCTTGTTTTTTGGGGGTTTTTTTGGACTGGATTGACTCGCTGCAATCCTTTTAGGCTCAGGACTTCTCATGTGATCAATGTCCCATATAAGTGAATTTCTCCCAAGCCCATTATAATCATGGAGAAAAATACTTTGCAACTGTTTTCAGTAAGAATGTTTTATAGCGCTTTAAAGTTCAATCTCTCAGGCCTGGATTAAAGAGCTGATTTGTTAAATCAGGAACTCACAAAATACAAAAATATCACCACCGGTGGATCACTCCTCTCAGATGTTCTTATTTCAGTGCACTGTAACAAAAGCAAAAACAAACGTAACCAATAAAATACTCATATAATAACAAATACTGGGGCCCGTTGGAAACATGTCCAAGCATAAAACCATCTTTCTCTCTCTTAGAGAGAGAAAACAATCCAAACCTCACTGATAAAATCAACCTAGTGTTAAGCAAAACCCAAAATCAACCAAAACTTCACCAGAAACTTTTTCTCCGTCCCGGGACAATATTGTGTAGGAATACAGGTACCGTAACTTCTTTTTGCACTGACAAAAACATGTTGGACTTATTTGATTCAATAGTGGACACTAGTTGCACACAAATGTTTTGCTTTGGTAGAAACTTAAACAACTGAGTTAAATCAACACAACCTTTTCATATTCAGTTAACCTGTGCATTTTGAGTTCATATAACACGATTGAAACATGTTCTGATGGAGTAAGTTGAGCTCCTGGAATATTTTAATCCTTCACAATTCTGTCATTTTTTCAACACTATTCACTAACTTTTATCCAAATTCTACTTGGTCCCTTAAATACTACATGTTGTCTTCATATTGCCTACGGTTCAACAAAGTCTAGATTCTGGTTACCATAGAAATTGAATGGGTCTACACCAACTACCATCCTCCTATCTTTATCCTGGTTGCAGGAGGGCTGGGAAATAACCCTGAAGTGATAGGTTACGAGGCAGGGTGCACCCCGAACAGGTCACCAGTCTATCACCTAGAAACAAACAACCATTTACACTTACATTCACGGATAATTTAGAATCATCAATTAACCTAGCTCTAACAGCTGCATGACTTTTCACTGTGGCAGGAAACCAGAATACCCAGAGAGAAACCACTGCAAACTAGCCAGACTGTGGACTTGCACCCAGGACCTTCTTACTGTGGAGCAACAGCACTCACCAGCATGCCAACAATGTAGGAAATACAGGAAAGCTATGATTTCCTGTTGAATTTTGTACAGATCTTTAAAGCCTGAGGCAATTGTGTTAAATACACGTGAGATGCTTACGTAAATCCAAGGGCTGGCCCCCTTTTCTTTTTTTTCTTTTTTTCTCAGTGTGTTCCTCCTTCAATTAAATCTCAATCACAAAAATGTGGCGCTCCGAAATAAGGCTCACACCGTTAATTCATCATTTTCACTCTGTACCACTGCTCCTTATCAGGCTGTGTGAAGCACAGTAAACAATTCAGTCGAGACCTTGAGCCATAAACAGACATCACTCACAGACATTGTTTTCATAACCAAACTGCTTTAGACCCTGTCCCCTAAATCTGCACAAATGCCCTCTGGGTGACATGAAATGCATTTAACCAATTAACAATCAATGGCTTCTTGTTGTTGTAACAAATTCTGTATTTGGATGTTTGTGTGCAGCATTTTGCGTATCAGCATAGCATTTGTTAGTAAAGCATTCTTCATTGCATCAGCGTGTGTGTGTATCACTCTTCATTGCACAAACATGTGTATGTATGTGTGTGAATCACTTCTCAGTGAATTGAATCAGCATTTCGATTTGTGTGCGTGTGTGTGTGTCATTTCTCAGTCAATCAACGAGTGCATATGTGTTCATATGTGTGTGTTTCTCTTGATTCTGAGTCAGTGTATGTAGATGTGTGTGCTTGTGTGTGTTTGTGTGTGTGTTTGTGTTCATCACTTTCCTGTTCTGGTGTTCTGGGTAAACCATGGCCTGAAGCATGCTCTGGGGTCCTGCTCTCCTCCTTTTCAGTCCGTTTGGGTCCATTGGTGCTGCTGCCCAAAGTTCTCTCCATACTGGTTCTGACCCCAATTGAGGCAGTCCTTTTCTCCAGTGTCCTGCATCTTCTCCTTGTCCAGCTCCTCCTTAACTTGACCCTTTTTGCTTCTGTAGCTCCTTCAGGTTTTGCTCCTGCTGTTGGAGCTTCTCGTCAGGTTTGGCAACCTCCTGCTCCAGCAAGCTCCGGCCTGATTTTAAGTCCTGTATCTGGGACTCTAAGCCTGACTGATGGGTTCGATTAGCAGCCAGCTCCTCCTGAGCCATGCTCAGTTTCTGCTCTGATGTCTTGAGCTCTTACTGAGAGCAGAAACCTCAGAGTCTTTTCCGTACACGTCAGATTTAAGTTTATTGATGTTTTCCTTGCTTTGCTCCACGGCCTTCTGCAGCTCTGCTGTCCGGCTCTTCTCAGAGGTCAGCTCCTGGCTGAGCCCCGACACCTGTGCCTTCAGCTTATGTTCTTCTGCTGCTTTTGTCCAATCTGAGGTGCCTTCTGACCTCAGTTACTCCTCGTGTCTCTGGCACGCCCTTTTTGCTGCCCGATCATCCGTGTTGGTCCGTCACTGTCCTGCACAGTTTTAATGCAGAGTTGTTAAGGTCAGCATTCTTTTGCTCGGCCTCACTTTTCATCCGGGCTTAATAGGCGTCTCGTCACAGCTCTGTCAGCTGAAGCAGTCTGGAACTCTCCCCCGTGTAGTGAAACGGGCCTTGGATTTAACGCTCTCCGTCTCCGCTGCATGAGATCGCTTTCCTGCAGCACTGTTGACATTCTCAGGCTGTTGTTGTGGGTCCAGCTGCTGTAGCATTTGGTCAGGGTCACATCAAAGATGGTAGAGGGGAGAGCAGGAGTCCAGGTCAGCCTCGGCTTTCCGGGCCGACAAAGCAGCCTGTAATTAAGCATAAAGAGAAAAAACAAAAACAAAACAAAAACAGACGAACAGGAAAATGATGTTGTTTTGGCTGTGTTATTCAGAGAGGGGCCAGGCCCTGTGTCAGCCTTCTCCCCCCCTTTTTTTTGTTTTTTCTCACTATATAATCAACTCATAACCCACCAAGTTGACAGGACAACACAGGTACACGTTAAAATTCTTAAGATCATGTTTAATAATTCAAAAAAGGAATTGTATTTCATTCAGTAATCACTTGTATTAATCAATCAGAGGAAAACATGTCACAATTTGACTCTTTTAACCACTAAATTTATTATTTCATCACTGGTTTTGTCATACCAGTGTCTGTCTTTTTGAAGTCAAGTTGTTGTCCTGCAACCCAGAGAGTTTATTTGTTAGTAGTGGATAGACTTTATCATTTAACAACAGGTGTATGTTAAGTTTCGCTGCTTTAACCTTGCTTGAAAATCTTCACGTGTTCATGAATGTAAGCTGTTTCTTCATTGCGTGTGTGTGCGTTTGTGGGTGGGTTATTTTAACTTTTTCTCAAACAAGGCATTTCTCTAATTGTGTGTGTTTTTAATTTTGTTTCCCAAATTTTGATTTCCCACCTTAAATAACAGCATTCCATGTCTTCAGCCAGGAATTAGAGCTTGCTTGTGAGATTCAGGGACACATGGTGCCAAAAACAATTCAGTGAAAAACTTGCCTGAAAATTTCCAGTGATGGTAACCGATAACTGGAGGAGAAGATGTCCTTTAAGCTTCTTTTTCGGGTGGGGACAAAGTGAGAGGTCAAGCTGTAAAATTTTGAGCCAGAGCTTGGCCTGTCTGTCGTCCCAATTTTGTTAATCTATCCTTTTGCTGCTGTACTCAGTTTTCCAGGTTGAGAGAAATCCACCTGTATTAAGAGACTAAAACATTCATTTACTATTTTTCTTAAAACATCCATTTGGTTCATCTGCCTAGATTTTACTCTCTCTCCTGGTGCATAGTTCACACAGTCAGGCAGTTGCCTTTTATGGGCATGCAGATTTCCGGTCACCGACACTCACCGCCAGCAGCTGCAACGCCGTCTCTCCCATATCAAAACTCAGCCAAACATTAAACATTCACCGTAGTCATTCAAAACTTTATTTGTAATATTATAATGAGCAAAATCAGCGTTTTAATTACAGGCATGTATCATTGTTTGCAAATCATACTTATAAAACTCAATAACACGCTAAACAGGAAGTCCTCTGTGGGCTTCACAGCAGCCACCTCATTTGCATGTTCACACACTATCTAAAAATAGCTTGCAGCGCTGCAGCGCACTGTCGTCACACACAGCCTCGTTTCACACTCAACTCTCTATTATATTACAAAGACGTCTTATATTTACAATCACTCTCAGGCCTGAAAGTTTTAGCGCCTACACAATTTTGACAAATTTAAGTTAACGGGTCCAACCGAAGAAAGTCCAACTTTTTTGTGATCAATTAACCAGTATCTGTCCAACAGTTTCTGGCCTCATCTCTAAAGTCCCTAACTCAATTTAAAAGTGTCCAACACTCAAGGTCCAACCTTTGCTGCCCAAAAAAGCACAGACACCGTTCCAAACGGTAAAGTGGTCCAACCACTAGTTATTCTGGAGTGCCCCAAGCTCCACAGTGACCAACTGACTATCCCTCAAAGAGGACAAGGCCTAGGCGTCCCCGGCCTTGGCAAGCGTTACCTCTGAGCACTGTGCTTCTTAACAGTCCAACTGTCGTTCTTAAAAAATTTATAATGATTTGAAACAACAGTCAACACACTAAGACAAGAGTATCACTGAGGCCGGTCCAACCATGACCAATGGGGACTTTAACCCACTAAATGACCAATTCCCTATCCAACTAAATTCTCTCAGCAGTCCAACTGCTATTTATTATCTCTCAGCAGTCCAACTGCTTTTCATTATCATTACTTCAGCTTCAATTCTCATGAGATTTTTTTCATCAAAATCAAAACAGACACTCACTGGCAACTTTTACTGAATAGACATTTAATTTTTTTTCATCCAATTCAGCACACTTCGGATAAAATCAACAGGCCTGTGCCTACCTCTTTTATAAAGGCGCCTGTCCACTCAGTTCGATTGCCGGATAATGTCTGCCCGTCTGACCACCTCAGACCGTCCAAGCCTCCAAAACTTCCACCCCAATACCACAGGACGAGCCCCCAAAACTGTTACGTATTCAAATATTGGGGATGGACACAAGAGGAAAACCCAAAATAACCACACTGGTCCGGCCGGGTCAAGTCAAACGATGATTTAATGAACACACGCGTGGGAGATGGACACCATACAGCAGACAGCATCAGATCTCAAAATGGTGGAGCCTTGATCAAACTCTTATAGCCTCTAGTGGCCCCCACCTAATCATAAAAGCCTAAACATTCACAGTCTTTCTCTCACACAGCGCCTAAGCTACGACCTTGGCTCCCTGTTTATCTGCTCCTGGTGAGATGGGGCAGTATGCTCTGTTCTCTTCTAACCAGACAAATAAGGCGATGACTTTCTGCAAACAGTATTTCTTATAACTCAGCAGTATAATGCATCATAAAACAATATCATTCATTCACAATAAATCAGCAGTCTAATGTAATGCAAATCAGTTTACCAAATGTAATAGTTATCACCTTCTTCTAATTCAGGAGAATAATGCAAACTAAAACTACATAATAATTCACAATCTTTAATTAGGGGTCTAACATGGCATAAAATAATATTATAATCCGACACTCTGCAATGTTGCGTGGAGATCAGGGGCAGTACCCGTGAACTGGCAGACCGGGGTGGTGGTCCCCATCTTTAAGAAGGGGGACCGGAGGGTGTGTTCCAACTACAGGGGGATCACACTCCTCAGCCTCCCCAGGAAAGTCTATGCCAGGGTGCTGGAAAGGAGAGTTCGTCCGCTAGTCGAACCTTGGATACAGGAGGAACAATGCGGTTTTCGTCCTGGTCGTGGAACACTGGACCAGCTCTTCATCCTCTCGAGGATACTTGAGGGTGCATGGGAGTTTGCCCAACCAGTCTACATGTGTTTTGTGGACTTGGAGAAGGCATTCGACCGTGTCCCTCGGGGTGTCCTGTGGGAGGTGTTGCGGGAGTGTGGGGTGTCTGGCCCATTGCTACGGGCCATTCGATCCCTATACAACTGTTGTAAGAGCTTGGTTCGCATTGCCGGCAATAAGTCGGACTCGTTCCCGGTGGGTGATGGGCTCCGCCAGGGCTGCCCTTTGTCACCGGTTCTGTTCATAATTTTTATGGACAGGATTTCTAGGCGCAGCCAAGTGGCGGAGGGCTTTCGCTTTGGTGGCCTCAGGATCTCATCTCTGATTTTTGCGGATGATGTGGTTCTGTTGGCTTCATCGGGTGAGGGCCTCCAGCTCGCACTGGAGCGGTTCGCAGCCGAGTGTGACGCAGCAGGAATGAGGATCAGCACCTCCAAATCTGAGGCCATGGTTCTCAGCCAGAAAAGGGTGGAGTGCCCACTCCGGGTCGGGGATGAGTTCCTGCCCCAAGTGGAGGAGTTCAAGTATTTCGGGGTCTTGTTCGCGAGTGATGGGAGAAGGGAGCCGGAGATCGACAGATGGATTGGGGCTGCAGCTGCAGTAATGCAGACGCTGCACCGGTCCGTCGTGGTGAAGAGGGAGCTGAGTGTAAAAGCGAAGCTCTCAATTTACCGGTCGATCTACGTCCCTACCCTCACCTATGGCCACGAGCTGTGGGTAGTGACCGAAAGAACAAGATCGCGGATACAAGCGGCGGAAATGAGCTTCCTCCGAAGGGTGGCTGGCCTCTCCCTTAGACATAGGGTGAGAAGTTCGGCCATCCGTGAGGGGCTCAGAGTAGAGCCGCTGCTGCTCCACATCGAAAGGAGCCAGTTGAGGTGGTTCGGGCATCTGACAAGGATGCCTCCTGGGCGCCTCCTGGGTGAGGTGTTCCAGGCATGTCCCACTGGGAGGAGGCCCCGGGGCAGACCCAGGACACGCTGGAGAGATTATAACTCTCGGCTGGCCTGGGAACGCCTTGGTGTTCCCCCGGATAAGCTGGAGGAGGTGGCTGGGGAGAGGGAGGTCTGGGCCTCTCTGCTTAGGCTGCTGCCCCCGCGACCCGGCCTCGGATAAAGCGGATGAAGATGGATGGATGGATGGATGTTTTTATACAGTGAACAAAGCTTTACATTTTCTAAGCTGATGATTTATTTTGTACATAATAACTGAATTTAATGTAACACTGGCATCAAATGACTCTTTCTGACTTTAGTTTACTATTTTTTTTTTTTGTTTTATTTGTTTTACATTATCACCAAGTAATGTTTGTTATCTTGTGTCAGTGTTGTGCTGCCAACTCCGAGTCCAAAGGGTCTGATGAAAATGCCACTTTTAAAATGTATATTTGAGTAATTTGTTTGTCACCTCTCCTCCAAACTGGACCTCATTCAAGGAACTGCTGATACAGTCCAGTTCAGTTTCATGGAGGAAGGTGTCAAGTGTAAGGCGGAGAGGTTTGTCTGATTTTTTTTTTTTTTTAAATTATGCGTTGATTTCATTTACAGAGCAGGTCCTCTTAAATATTATTTTCTCTGTTAACTTATTTCCATTGTCTCTGAATGATACACTGATCACCTCATCCACAGTGTGTCTTTTATCACATCTTCATCACCTCATCTCCAACTGGTCATGGCAGATGGCCCCGCCCCTCCCTGAGCCTGGTTCTGCTGGAGGTTTCTTCCTGTTAAAAATGAGTTTTTCCTTCCCACTGCCGCCAACTGCTCATTTAAGTTTTTTGTCCTGACAGTGAAACTCTTACAGATACAGATGTGATGCTGCTGCACATGTTAGTAAATCTGACCCTAAATCTTCTTTAAAATTTCAGCCTTTGTAGTGAACACATGTTTTTGAAACAGCAGGGTCAGACACACTGTGGAAAAGTAAGATGCACGTTTTGTAGTCCATCTTCTGGTCATTGTAGTTTTTACCCTTTGGACATCCTGCATCACGTTGTTAATGAGAGAGAGTGTAAGGTCATTCTCAGCACACGGCTCTGTTATTTCCTAACTCCTTATCAGGGCTCCCAGTGACCTTTCCTTGACCTCAGTGGAGTTTTCACTGAGGTCAGAGAAAGGAGGTTAGGAAAGGAGATAGGAGAGACTTTTAGAGCACACAGGTAACGGCTAAACTGAGCGTGAAGGTGTGTTTCAAACATGCCGAAGCACGTCTGGTGCAATGATTACAATCTGCTCCAGGGCAGCTGGAGACTCACATGTTTTATGTTTGTCACACTTAACTGTTTCAGATCAGGACGATGTTGGTTTGAATTTGTTCCCTTAATAACAAACACCTCCATGTAGAAACTAAATTTTGTGTTTTCTTTGTCTAATATTTAAATGTGTTTGATCTGAAATATTTAAGTGAAACAAACATACAAAAACCAGGAAGGAAACAAACACTGTTTCACTCTGTCTGTGTTTGTTTCCATCTTATGTTCTTATGTGTTGTTTGTTTGAAACTTGTGATCCGTTTTTTAAAGTTTTTAAACTGAACTCAAACATAAACTACAAACTGGTCAGACATTAGAAATGAATTGTTCCTCTGAGTGTTTTAACCTGCTGTTGTGTTGCTTTTGTGTGCTGGTGTCACTGATGGCTGCTGATGTGAGAGGGCGGGTGTGTGTGTTTAGGGCCCGGATGGCTTGGGGATAGAAGCTCCTCTTGAGTCTCTGTCCTTGCCCGGATGATGCGGAACCTTCTGCCGGATTGCAGAAGTTGGAACAGTTCTTATAAAGTACAGATATTCTTTGTATCTGTACTTTATAAACTAATGAGGGATCAAAAATGCTGTAAAAATGAATAAAAAGCTCAAACATAGACCCACCTGTATGTACTCAGGTCTGTAAAGCCCAGCAATGACACCTGGTGCCAGAGAGGTTAACTGCAGTCACGTGACCGTCCTCTTTTTTGCTGTGCAGTATGGTGTTATTTTTGTACCACTATTCTGAGGGCACATGAAAAAACATTTGAGCGCACGTAAAAAAAAAAACAAAAAAAAAACGTGTTGCATTTTGAGGTGAGATTTATTTTGAGAGAAGAAAATTCATTGCTGTGTGCAAAAAAAGCTATGGCTTGTACTTGCTGTGTTGTCGATTGCAGTGTTAGATTGCACGATAGGGAAAGGAATAAGCTGGAAAATGGGCTCTATTTTTACCGTTTCCCCTCCTGGAAGCAACGTGAGGGATCTCATGTATCTGATGTTACAAAACGAAGACGTCTGGCTTGGAGAGCAGCGGTGAGACGAGCTGATATCGAGTTCTCTGTCATCATTTTTTGTTGGTGTGCTCTCCACATTTTCATTCCAGTAAGTTCTAAAGAAATTCGTATTGCTCTTTATAGGCTTTTAGTTTTATTTTCAATGCGCTGAGGTCATAGAAAATTAGAACAAACAGCCTAATGTCCCTTGGCATCCAGGCGCAATCAGTCTCTTTGTCTTTTGTGCTGAGTTTAAGCATGGTTCTGGCAGACCTGCTTCCAACACAGTGTGTTTGTTTTGATTTGTGGCTTTCTAACATGGCGCCGCGATCCCACAGTGCACTGCGGCGTGACGTCAACTCTAAAGCCCTATAGGGCTTTGGAGCGTGATGTCACAGGGGTGGGCGTGGAAAGGATTTTGGCCTGATGCCCAAATATCTGCCCAGAGATGTATGCAACACAAAAAATGACTTCTCCATTCAAGCGCCAATGCCACAGCAAGTTTTACAGTTTCACAAAAACAAAATGTTTTATTTGTCTTTAGAGGAACAGCAGAGGGACACATCTAACACAACAAACAAAGCCTTGTAGAAAGGAAACAAAAATGACGCAAAAGGCTTCCCACTTCTACAGCTACAAAAATGTATAATTAATTACAATATTAACAATTTCTACAAAAAACTAATTTAGCTCTTCTAGATACAGAAACTTCATCCCACAAGTAAGCACAGCCTGATTGGAAATACGGCATAGGTAGGGACAACCAGTCTTGTAGTCGTCCCCATTCAATCTCCAACCAATGATCACCTTCCAGCTGGAACTTACATAAACATAAAGGAAAGGAAAAACTCAATGCATCATGGGAATCCCCCGCAGCCTACATCTATTGCAGCATAACTAAGGGAGGATTCAGGGTCACCTGGTCCAGCCCTAACTATATGCTTTAGCAAAAAGGAAAGTTTGAAGCCTAATCTTAAAAGTAGAGATAGTGTCTGTCTCCCGAATCCAAACTGGAAGCTGGTTCCACAGAAGAGGGGCCTGAAAACTGAAGGCTCTGCCTCCCATTCTACTTTTAAATACTCTAGGAACAACAAGTAGGCCTGCAGAGCGAGAGCGAAGTGCTCTAATAGGGTGATATGGTACTACAAGGTCATTAAGATAAGATGGGGCCTGATTATTTAAGACCTTGTATGTGAGGAGCACGATTTTGAATTCAATTCTGGATTTAACAGGAAGCCAATGAAGGGAAGCCAAAACAGGAGAAATATGCTCTCTCTTTCAGTACCCTGTCAGTACTCTTGCTGCAGCATTTTGGATTATGCATGTATTTTTTAAAAAGTGAACAGCTGCAGTGTTAAAAAAATTTGGTTGAAAAATTTGGTTGCACCTAATTTTTGTGTTGGTACACCTAAGAAAAAAAGTTAGGTGCTGAAACTTAAATGTTTCAGATCGGTTGCATCTTCAAAAACAAAAATGAAATCACTGAGCCTCACACAGGAATATCGTTGCTACTTGTTTTACTGAACCTTCATTTTAGTCACATGTTCACAACATCAGTGTCCATTCACTCGCTGTGTCCCAATTCAGGGTCTGCATGCTTGAAGTACGCATTTTAAGTGCGATTACGTCACCGCCACGCGACGACGGCTGTCCCAATTCGAAGTGTACTTCAAATGCATACTCCAAATGCGCCGTTGATTTCCCCAAATATCAAGCGTGGTCCAGTGCACGCTTCGTGGTCCCATATATCCCACAATTCATAGCGCGGCGGTGGGTGTGGATAATTTTGCAGCAAAATACGGCAGAAGGGAGTGGCCAAACTGTCAAAGGTAATTACTGAATATGACGTCACTTATTTATGTGCGAATGTTAAATAACGAAGAACATTAAAACATTACTATTGGCTACATGTCGGCAAAGTTATGTGACATTAGTGATGTTCGTACTTTCAGCATTAACTTGGTTGTGTGTATATATATATATATATATATATATATATATACATGTATATATATATATATATATATCATAATAATCTGACAATACTATAATATTGGCCATATTATATTTAAATGACCACAGTGAGATGATTTTAGTCTCATGAACAACATTAACTAATTATTATTTACTAACTAATCTTAAATGACTGTTCAGTACAGAAATGAAGCCCAACAATCATGTTTTACAGTCCTGTGGTCTCAGCCTCAGATACTCAACTAATCAAAGTGATGTCATGACAAAAATGAATGACCAACAAAACATTTTTCTCCTTCATTTCTGTCAAACAAAGCTGTATGTAACGTTTCTCGCGGTTAGTATCATGGTTGCTAGGCAACCTGAACAGCGCAACGAAGGCTAGACCGTCCCATTTCACAAGCCTCTCACTTCCGCACTTCTCGTACTTATAGTACACACCGTACGTAGTGCGCGTAGTGCGCGTACTTCAAGCGTGCGGTCTCTTAATTGGGACACAGCCACTGCCTCCTACAGGACTCTCTCTTCTTCCACCTTTTTACATTTTTTTACACTTTTTACATTCACGTAACACAGCACCGATGCTGCCTCACCTGGCATTACCAGTATAGCAACACACTATTATCACACTCATTCTATCTGTGTGTTCTTCAGATGAATAACATGAACTTCAGATGTCTGTACTTGTAATTAATAACTTCTATGCATACGCAAACAAATATATTTATATAAACAAATAATTCTTTACAATACCACAAGATCAAACAGATTTAAATATCAAACAAAGAAAACACAAAATCCAGTTGCTAAATGGAGGTGTTTGTAATTAAGGGGAACAAATCCAATTCGAGGCTTTCAGTTTCATTTCACAGGAACAGGTTTGCCTCTGTTTTACCTGCAGGTTCACATATGGAGAGAAATTTGCCTCGCATAGAAAGCCACTGTGTATACTTTGGAACTCGGTCTCTGTGTGTCTCACTTTATAAGAGAACTCACTTGTCAAAACACAACCTAGATTCAAGTCCAAGAAACAGAACTGTGGGAACAGACCCAGAGACGCTAACAGGATCATGAGCTCTTCACATGCTTAGTTTGTAGAACATAAAGTTTGTAAAGTCACTAAAGTGTAAAACAGAATAACACATTAAGGCTGAACTTAACTCATTTCAACTGGAGGAAATTTACTCAGTCACACTTCCTCCCATGAACACAAAGGTTCACTGTTTCTGAGTACACCATCTCTGACATCACAGATTCCTCTTCTCTTATTTTTTCTGTTTTGTTTCTTTGATAAGCTTCATCTGAAGTTTCCATCAGCTGATGTTACATAAACAAACTGATTTAAAAACAGACAGGTTTGTAGTTTCAGTTTGACATAACTTCCTGTTTATATGCACAATCAGAGAAAAGAACATTCCTTGAGTTTGGGAGAACATCTTAATATTTATGTTATTTATACTATGAAGAGTATTTAAAGGGTTTTTTGTGACATTCGAGTGAAACTTTGACTCCAGTCACCCATGAAACACCAACCATGTGAGACTCAAAGCTGCCATTACTGATCCAATCACATGTGCTGAGGTTGTGACTGTGGACAAATACAGCCTCTCAAACTCTTTGATCATGTGTTTCACAAAAGAAAAGGAACAGAATACAAAAACACAGACTCACCACTGAACATCCCCACCAGTGACTGTGTCCACAATACACTGCATGCTAACAATGAATGTACTGCATCATTAGAGCCCTTCATGTTTCAACAAAGTGGCCACACATGCACATACAACAGTGAGATCACATGGCAAACAAGAAAGAAAAGAAACATACACACAAAATGATTCTTGAAAAAAAAGAAAAAACAGTTGGGTGTTTTTTGTTATTGTTAAAAGCTGTCAGACTTTATCTGACACAATATAATGAAGAAAATCACCTAAATCACAAAGAGGAAATTTAGTCAGTTACTCTCCTGTACTCTGATTACAGTCATGTATGTTTTCTCTGTGTGTGTTTCTGCTGCTTCTTTGTCCAAACAAACTCACTGGTTCTACATAAAGAACAAAGATTTGCTCTCTGTGGCTCCAACACAGCTTAAAGACCTTTTTTTTTACTGTGTGTTTTGTTTTTGTCTCTCTGTGTATGGACAGATCAAATCAATTTCCCATATTGATACAATAAAGTTACCATTAACTCAACTCACTGAGACACACTGGCAAATCAATCAATAAATCAAAGGTGGACAAAGTTCTGCAGAACAGCTGCACAGGGGCTCATGACCTTTGACTTTATTCATTAAGATCAAGTTTATCTCAATTCTCAGACAGACAGAGTGGAGGGTTGTCTCTACATTTCCCTGTTTCCTTGGAAACGTTCATTTCCTGTTACTGTAAAACCTGCTTTACCTGTTAAATGTGTTGTCAAAGTGAAACAAGAGTTAGTTGTTCAGCTGTCTGGCACAGAGGTCAGTTCACCAACAGATTGACTTCTTACAAATTGCTTTGTAAAAGGTAGGTTCCTTTTGACCTACAGAGAAAGCAGATGGATTATACCAATCTCACACTTTTTATCTTCATATGGATGTTTGTTCCATCCTGATGATCAGAAGAGTGTTTGAGGATTTAACAGATCTCTTAAGAACAACAGTAAGTGTTTGCTGTCTTTTTCTAAAATCATTTTCAGATCAATCATCTTCAGTCAAACTTTTTAGGTAAAAAGTTTCAGTTGTCATGGTTACAGTTCAGTTAACATCCACCCACAAAAACGTTTGAACAGAAAAACAGTTTCAAAAACAATTGAGACAAAATTTAAAATGTCATTCAATTTCTACTGGATGTAGAAATCCTGTAAACCTTGAAACATCAAATTTCTAGAAATTTCACATTTTATTGGTCCAACATATGAAACGTCGAACCAACACGACTTCTTCTTTTTCTGTATCAGGTGTTGAATCTGAGATTGAAGAGTTGAGTTTGAACACGCAGCTGAACAACAGGTCACGTGGAACAATATTCCACGTGACCTGTTGGTCGTGGCTTAACGAGTCGGACATTTTGAGATCGAGCAAATCATTGAAGAACAAATTTTGATCTTTAATTAAACCTTAAATTTAATCTGATGTGTTCAGGTTTAAACTCAGGTTCAGTTGTTCAGTGAAAATACCAACAGACTCAGACATTTAGAACAAACTAAGAGTCAGATGAGCAGAAACAGAGAACACGGACATGTCTGCTGTAACTGCGTCAATCTGCTCCACTTTGATGTTTGCCGTGTTCGTCTCTGCAGGTGAGATTTAACTCTGTGATAAACCAGGAAGTTTTGGCTGCACAGTAAAAATATTTCCCTGAGACTTATTTTCATATTGAGTCAGTTTTTCTGTTTGAGACGATGAAACGAGAATCAAACTGCCGTCAGAAACAAAACGTTCTTGTGCTTCAGCAACTGAAAGACAAACTGTTCATACATGACGACACATGAGAGGTTCTGATTTTGTTCTGTGGAGATCGTTCAACAACTGAACACTAAAACTTTTCCACTTCGCCTCGTTTGTTGTGACGCACTTATTTCTGCGCATCCTCAGTCCAACCTACCAAACGTCACTCTAACGAGACACGGAAGAGTTTGAACTGCAGCTTTATCTTTATTTAAACCTTAAATTTAATCTGATGTGTTCAGGTTTAAACTCAGGTTCAGTTATTCAGTGAAAATACCAACAGACTCAGACATTTAGAACAAACTAGAAGTCAGATCAGCAGAAACAGAGAACACGGACATGTCTGCTGTAATTGCGTCGCTCTGCTCCACGCTGATGTTTGCCCTGTTCGTCTCTGCAGGTGAGATTTAACTGTTAGAAACTAAACTGAGTTTATTTCTGAGATAAAGAGTCTCAGTCTGGTTTACATGCTGATTATATTTCTCTAAGAATTAGTTTCTTGTTCATTCAGTGTTGCGATCGACACAAAGCTGGGTGGAGTCTGTGTGTTGGTGCAGTTTGCAGCACAGACACAAAGAAGTGTAATGTATGTGTCAGTGTGATGTGTTGTAGTGTCAGGAGTCAGTATACAGCTACAAAGCTTTTTGTTCAGTGTATACAAACAGCTGTAGCTCCATAAAGGCAGCAGAGACTCACAGTGTCTTATGATGAGAGGCTGCTTTCTCTCACACATTATGTTCACTTATTATCAGCACATGTTGTTGTTTGTGGAACAGAGTTATTGTAGTTTTTTCTCATTAGTTTGAGTTTTTATTCCATTTGGACTTTTTGTGTTTAGTTCAGTTTAGTTTCCAGATGATTTTCTTCTTTTTCAGGTTTGATTATTTATTGCTTGAAGAGTTTTTAATCGTTTTATTCTTTTTTCATTCTTACTGTTTGGAGGTTTGTGTCAGAGGCCAGATTTAGGAGCATCAGTACAGCTGTTACAATAAAAAGCAGTGACTCAGTCTGACTGACATCCAGAGTCTCAATGAACTCGTCCATCAGCAACATTTTATCAAACTAACTGATTCTAAAACTGAAGATTTGTTTTTATTTGTTCACAAAATGGTTTCAGATGATGTTTTTCATCCATCTCAGTCTTTGCTCATGAACTTTGTCTCCAAACGTCTCAGCCTGAGCTTCCCTCTGATGAACTCGTTCATAATCTCGTCCATTCTGCTCTCAGTGAAAATCTGAACACGTTCAGCTCGGCCTCCTGTCTTTGTGTCAGAGTCTCCAAAGCAAACATGACAGCAGCTCACTGCCATCTTTAAACCTTCCCTTTCACTCTTGCTGCTGTCCTTCTGTCACAAATCAGCCCTGATGAAGATGCTCGGGATCAGGTGAGGAGGAGGCAGAAGACTCGCTGTGGTGACGCCTGAAGGGAGCAGCTGACACAAGAAGAAACACAATCAAAGATCATCATCTAATAACAGAAGACTGTCTTTTATTGTGTGCTTCTGATTGGCTGCTGTAGAAGTGAACAGTTGTACTTTGACCTTTAACCTCTCTGCTCTGTGTTGTTTCCTCTTTCAGACCAGAAAACCATCACAGCTGAGTCTGGACAGGACGTCACTCTGACATGTCGAGCTGCAAACAACAACATCATAGTTGTAAAGTGGAGCAGAGCTGACCTGGTAGATGAATATGTGTTTGTTTACCGGGATGGGATGTTTGAACCAGATGACCAGCATCCATCTTTTAAGAACCGGGTGGATCTGCAGGACAGACAGATGAAGGATGGAGACGTGTCTTTGATTCTGAAGGATGTGACGATTAATGATGCTGGAACATACAAGTGTGGTGTCTTCATGAGAGGAACAAGCTCATTGGAGCCTATCAGCATCATCCACCTTCGTGTTGTTGTTCCTCCAGGTGAGTGAGTAGAGTTGAGTGTGTGTGTGATCAGAGGTGAAGCTGCTTCCTGGTTGTTGATGTTTGTTTCTAAAGATGTTGTTGATGAGACTTTGTAGAAAGCAGCTGGTCTGAGTGATGTGATCAGAGTGCAGTAGATAATGTCTGACAGCAGTTTGAAGAGGAAATGGATTCTGTTCTGTTCTTCACTCATCACCTACCTGACAGCTGACACCTCACACCTGTTTCTCACCTGCAGGTCAGACAGGAGGACACACAGAGGATGAAGACGACAAAGATCGAGGGAAGAAGGATCTATCTACTGGACTGATAGCTGGTCTGACAGTTCTTGCTGTGCTTCTTCTTGTTGCTGCTGTTGTTGGTTTCTTTATGTGCAGAAAAAAAAAACAGAATCCTGCTGATCCACATGAAGCAGAGCATCTTCAGCTACTTCAGCCTGAATGTGAGTCAGAAGAACAAACACAAAGAAAGATAAATAAATGATGGTGAACATCCAGCAGTAGAAAGCTGGATGTTCAGAGTCTGATGTTATTTCTCTGCTGATCATCATGTTCAGACTCAGACCAACAGTGTGTGTCTGTGCTGTCTGTCAGTGACTCTGAACTACAGTTTATTCATCTTCAGGCTGTTCATGAGATTTACTGACACAAAGTCAAACTGTGTTACAAACATACATGAATTTCTGATCTCAGAGTCAGTGAGTGTTTCTGTGTTGGAGCTTCAGCTTCAGCTGTTTGTAAGAACTTGTTCTGTGACAGATGAACAACACAGACCTGAGATCAGCTGCTACACACACTGAATGAAGTGACAACACAAACGCTGTGTGATGATCTGAGTGTAGATGAAGGTCTGTGGATTATAGACGATCAATAATCTGCCTGCTTGTGTTCAGGATCATTGATCAGCTACAAATGAATGAGCTTTGACTCAGTTTGGATGTAGAAATGTTGTTTGTGTGTTGAATGCAGCAGACTGGAAGGAAAACAAAGTGTGTATAACAACCCTCTCTGTAACTGATGCTGCTTATTTTTACACTCAGTAGGTTTCATCATCTTTTCATTAAATACAGCTGAGAGTGTTTTACAGTCACAGTGTTATGATTGTTATCAAACTGCAGATTTATGGAGCTGCACACTCAGAGATTTCTGTCTGATCCTGATACTCTGAAACTTCTTATTGAACTTTTGTTACAGAACAAACATAAATAATGTTCAGCTCCATATTTACATGTGTCAGCATACGTTATCATGGTGATTTAACCAGGTTTGTGAGAGAGACGAGTCTGACTGTTTGCCCAACACAGCTCACTAACACATTACTCTGGCTTGTAGTTTCTGACACTTTGCATGTTTAGCATGAGGCTAAAATTCCCCCTCAGTGGGTCACTGGTGACCTGCTGGATGTTCAGAGGTTCATTAAATCCAACATGACTAAAAACTCAAATGTCAAAGGAAATAAACAAAAATCAAACAAAATCATTCTGATCATAATTGTACTTTGACCTTTAACCTCTCTGCTCTGTGTTGTTTCCTCTTTCAGACCAGAAGATCATCACAGCTGAGTCTGGACAGGACGTCACTCTGACATGTCGAGCTCCAAACAACAACATCACAGTTGTAAAGTGGAGCAGAGCTGACCTGAGAGATGAATATGTACTTTTGTACCAGGATGGGCACTTTGATCCAGCCAACCAGCATCCATCTTTTAAGAACCGGGTGGATCTGCAGATGAAGGATGGAGACGTGTCTTTGATTCTGAAGGATGTGACGATCAAAGATGCTGGAACATACGAGTGTTATGTTATGTGTGGTGTCTTCATGGCAGAAACAGACTCGTGGAAGCTCATCAACATCACCCTGATTGTTGTTCCTCCAGGTGAGTGAGTAGAGTTGAGTGTGTGTGAGATCAGAGGTGAAGCTGCTTCCTGGTTGTTGATGTGTGTTTGTTGTATGGATGAGCTGGTGGATGTCAGAGGTAGACAGATGTTTCTCCAGCTGTTGTCTTTGTGGCTGGTAGTCTAGAGTTGTAGAGCAGCATTGTTTGGGTAAGGTTAGAGCAGAAACAAAGACATTTATGAATCCGTCTCTTCTTCTCTTGCTCTCTAACTCGTCTGTAAACATGTGTGGGGAAACTCAATGTTAAAGCCTGCAGCTGGAGGGGGAGGGGAGGGGTGAAGCTGGTGGTTGTGAGTCTGTGAAAGTGAATCCTGCCGGTGCCATAGCTGTGAAAACGTACTTAGTGCAGACACAAAACGTCCATCAGCTTCAAAGTGTGTCAGAAAAATGTCCACATGGTGACTGATGGATGAGAGAGGTCCCATTTTTGTTGTTGTGCACAAATCATTGAACAACACAAACACTTAGAGCTGCTTTCAGTGCTGCCTGTTTTGTTACTGCACACATTTCTGATGGTCCTACAGTCCAACGTAGCAAACATCTCCCTGAAGCCTCTTCTTAGAGACCAAAGGTTGGATCAGAGCGAGCAGCTGAAAGGACACATCTATGAATGCAGTCAGAGACTTTCTCACAACCTCACACTTCATCTGGTCAGGTTTAGACTCAGGTTCTCTGCTATTATAAAAACAATAAAACCTAAGTTTCAGTTTCAGTTTTCAGTTGTATTTGTCATATGCAAGTTAGCGCAGGGTCAACATTGCAATGAAATGTGTTTAAAGTGTAGGATCAGCACTAATAGTATCACAGATGTCTGCTGTAACTGTGTCAGTCTGCTTGACAGGTGAAAGTTATAAACCAAATTGTGTTTATATCAGAGATCAAACTGGTTTACGTGTTAATAATGTTTCTGTAATATGAATTCATTTTGTCTGTGTGTGTGAAGTTTCTGACACTTTGCATGTTTAGCATGAGGCTAAAATTCCCCCTCAGTGGGTCACTGGTGACCTGCTGGATGTTCAGAGGTTCATTAAATCCAACATGACTAAAAACTCAAATGTCAAAGGAAACAAACAAAAATCAAACAAAATCATTCTGATCATAATTGTACTTTGACCTTTAACCTCTCTGCTCTGTGTTGTTTCCTCTTTCAGATCAGAAAACCATCACAGCTGAGTCTGGACAGGACGTCACTCTGACATGCTCTGAAGAGCGAGTCAGAGAAAATGAACCAACAGCTTCATCAACCTGAGTGTTGACACTGTTGTGAGTGCGCACGCCAAGGGGCTGCGAGACATTTATACAGCCGTATTTCGCACATGACTATGAAAGGCGGAAGAGGAAGTAGTTCCTTTGCATGTAGACAATCCGAATGTTATAGTTTCTTTCCACTGTGTTCCTGTTAATGATAAACTACAAATTTACTCTAAATTACTAAAATATCGATATTTTAATGTGAGAATCGATTCTAGAACATAAATGATTGGTATCGGAGGAATCGATATTTCAGGATCGATCCGCACATCACTATCCTTTAGTGCTGCAGGCAGACAAGGTGTTAAAATAGCACAACTTCAGTTTTTTATTTCTATATGATGAACTCTGCATTACTAAGTGATAAGAACAAGTAATCTGATGTCCTGTAATCATTATGACGCTATCATTTGATGAATAATACAATAAATAAAATATTTTTGTACAAAGTATCGGTATCAGATCAGTATCGTCGATACCACCCTGAATATTACTTGGTATCGGATCGGAAAGGAAATCAGTGGTATCCCACATCACTAGCAGACAGATCATCCAACTAGGGCTGGGACAATGCGTTGACGTAATCGATTACGTCGACGCGTAAAATACGTTGACGTAAAAAAATCTGTGTTGATGCGTCGTCACTTTCAAAACAGACATGGCGGCAGCGAGTAGCAGCAACATGAGTGAGGGAGTCGCAGTCGACTTAAACCTCCACCCGAACACGCAGTTCTACAGTATATAGGATATAATATAATATACACTATGATAAAAGCACAACGGCTATGCACCAGCACCTCAAACGACGGCATCCAGGAGCAGCTTCTGAAAAGGACAAAACACCGTAAGTTTTCAACTTTTTTACTAATGCTGGTTTTTACCCTTTAATTCATCCAGACACCCCCCAAGTAGGCATACACTCACTCATAGACAGAGATAAACACCCAACCTCCGTAAATGCAAAACTCATTTAAGCTGCTTAGCAGTAACATATAGCAGCTGCTGTTTAGGTGTTTTTTATTTGTGAGGGTGAGGGATTCAAAGAAAACTTTCCAACCAGGTTACTGCCGTCTGCCGTCTAGGCGTCATTTTACAAGCATGATTAGAGAAAGTATGAAACGTCAGTAGAGAAACTAAGGAATGAACTAAAAAAGGCCACATCCAAAATCTCCCTTACCACTGATGCTTGGACAAGTCTGGTCACAGAGTCCTACTTAGGGGTAACTTGTCATTTCATTAATGACAATTGGGATCTTCTCTCCTTCAATTTAGCAACACTGCCAGTTGAAGAGCGCCACACTGCAGAAAACCTTGCCTCCTGGGTGGAGAAGGTGGCAGAAAAATTCCATATTTCCTTGCATAATGTCCTTGTCATTGTGCATGATAATGCAAGTAACATAGTCGCAGCCCTCCACATCCTGAAAGAGACGTTTGGAGTGGTGTCCTATCGGTGTGCCGGGCATACACTGCAACTGGTTGTAAACCATGCACTGAAAGACCCCAAGATTGATAAGGCACTATCAGCTGCACGGGGCCTTGTAAAGCACATCAGGAGAAGTGAGCCAACTAGCACCAAACTTAAGCAGAAGCAAACCGTCTGTTGGAACAGAAATGGTCAGTGGTTGCGATGCTTTCAGATCCAGAAGTCACACAGCGTGTGAAACAGTACCTGGATCTGAAAAATGATCAGTGGATTCTTCTGGATGAATTGAAGGAGGTGCTCAAGCCTTATGAGCAAGCTACTAATGTTCTTAGTGGACAGTCTTATGTCACATTCTCTGTCCCCCCCCCCCCCCCCCCCCCCCCCCGCTGAAATCCACCCAAAACAAATCATTTGATTCTGCAGCAGTGAACTCTTTCCAGAACTGTGCAGAAGAGGAAATCTTGTATGTATGTATCTTGTATAGGTGGCATCCAGAAGTATCTGCATTTCAAGAAGATGGGAAAAATGTGTCACTCATTACTGCTGCCCTCGATCCACGTTTTCGTAAACTGAAATTCCTTTCTCCAGAAGATGCTCTGAAACTGCAAGTAAGAGTACAGAGGGAGGCACTTGATCTCAAAAGGGAGCAGAGATCACAGCTACAGCAAGAACATGTGGGACAGGAAGCCTCAGCAAGTCCCCCAACAAAGAAGATAATTTGTTGAACACTTTGTTGGGTACAGATTCTGAGGAGGAAGATTGTAATGAAAACACTGACCAGGGTGGGGATGGAGAAAATGAGGCGGTGAGGAAAGAAGTACTGTTGTATTTTGGGGAAGCCCCTATTCCAAGGGCTAATGACCCCCTTACATGGTGGAAGAATAATGCAACAAGATTCCCCACACTGGCTACTTTAGCCAAATCATATCTGGCAGTAGCTGCCACATCAACACCATCTGAAAGGCTTTTTTCAGTTGCTGGAAACACCAAAAAAAGGGCAAGCCTGACTTCTGAGCATGTAGAAATGCTAACATTTCTCCACTCCAATGCATAACTACTTCAATGTGATGAACGTGATTGAACACACACACAGAAATGGAAGAGAAGGCAGCAAAATGGATATTTTGTTAATGAAGAGCACTTTTTTTGCAGAGAGCAAACTGAATGTTAAGTTTTATTTGTTCAAAGACGCCATTGCTGCTGTTTATATTTTATTATTATTTTTTGCTATGATTTCCTTTATTCATATTTGTTTTGCACAACATTTAATTTTTTGTTAAAAACAGAAGATTGTACTACAATTTTATTGTGGATTTTGTTTTTATTAAATCTCCAATTCATAACTACTTCATGTAATTAACATGATTGACGATTGAACTCACACACACAGAAATGTGAGAAACAGGAACAAAATGGATTTTGTTTTGTGAATGAAGAGCACTTTTTTGCAGAAAGCAAAGTGAATGTTACATTTTGTGTGTTTAAAGACACCATTGTTGCTAAATGTTTTGTTAACTTTTTCTTAATTTTATATGTTTGCACATTTCATTTCTTGTTAAATGCTATCTCTAATATAAGATGGTACGACTACTACAACTTTATTTTGCAATTTTTTTTATTAAAAGGTCTTCAAATTAAGAAATTTGTGTTTTCCATTGATATCCATAAATTAGTAAATGTGAAATTGCTATAAAAGTAAAATAATGTGGAAATAATTGATAATCAAATCAAATCGAAATCGAATCAGATTAAAAAATGAATTGTTAGATTAATCGATGCATCGAAAAATTAATCGCTAGATTCATCAATTAGGAAAATAATCGTTTTGCCCAGCCCTATATCCAACATGTTCACATGTTAACTGCAAAATGAACTGATGAAAGCAGTACAAAGGTTAAAGTACCACATGTGCTGTAGTGAAAGCTGCAGCTGTTTTATTGATAAATTTAAAGACAAAAAAACCCAAAAGGATTAATCACAGCTTCCGTTTTAAACACTTGATGTACTCAGCTGCATGAAAAGCACGTTTAAATTTTCTCTGACACAAATAAAACCTGATGAAGGTCAAAGGTCGTCACTTGTATGTTGAACTACAAACTTGTGATCTGGAATTCTTTCTTTTTGCAGATAGTGACAATATAATCTAGCCTAGAATATACATTGTGTGGAATTGAGAAGTGGTTATACTTTCTATCATTTGGGTGAAAGTCTCTCCACACGTCTAGTAGTCCAAAATTGTCCATAAAGTGCACCATTCTTCTTCCAATACTCCTCTGATCGCCTTTTCCATTTGAAGAGTCTAGTTTGGCATTTAATGTGATGTTAAAGTCACCACCGCAAATGAAAATTCCCTGACTCCTTGTTGTTGCCAAATTCAAAATCTGCCCATACAAGGACCAATCACTGCCTGGGGGAATTGTCATGGTCCTGGGTCGGTGACCCAGCGCTTTGAGTTTGTTATTAGTATTTTCTAGTTTATTCTGTTTTTGTATTGGTGGTTGGGGTTTGTAGTGTTTATTTTCCCTACCTGTGTCTCCCTTTGTGCTCTGTACAGGTCCCCGAGTTTTGTGTTGTAAAACAGTCTGTGTGTTTCCTGTTTTACTTTGTAGGTCTGTGTCTCGTTATGCCCATTAGTTCCAGCTGTGTCCCCTCCTGTGTGCCATTTCCTGATTACCTGGTGTGTGTATTTATAGTTGGTGTCTGCCTGTGCTTCTCGTCGCGTCGTCTGTGTTCATTCCCTGTGTTCATTTGTGTATCTGCTCCGCGTCTCTCTGCCCCTCGCTCCATGTCCTCCTTTTGTATTAGCTTTTCCAGTTTAGGTTTATGTTCAGTTCTGCCCACACCTTGGTTATTTGTGCACTGTAAATAAAACCCACTTGCACCTCCGCCACTGTCTGCTTTTGGATACTCCTTCCTCACCTCCACACGACTGCCGCCCCAGCCGTGACAGTACGACGCGACCACAAGATGGATCCAGCAGCTTTGTCCGGGGAGAGCGACCTCACACGCGCCCTACGCCTGGTGGACTGGGTAACCCACACCTCCAATGCACGAGCGAAGGTTGTGGGGATAAATGCCATTGAGGCTATCCTGGCCGGAAATCCCTATCTCCACCAGGTCCGGGGATTTACTGACTTAATCGCTGATCTACATAAAGCCCGGGAAGCGGTGCAAGCTTCGGAAGCTTCTGCCCCGCAACAACGGACAACGACCGCCACAAAGCAGCCGTCTCAGATTCACCCACCGGAGGTTTCACGGCCCGACCCCCCAGGGGTTTTTCCCTGCCTGTCGGAGCCGTCAGCGGTGGGGAGGAAACATTCGCGCCACCGGCGCTTCACCCCACAGCCGGATTCAGGGACCCCTGTGCGACCAGCTGTGGTGAGTTTTAAGGACGCTGGTGCTTCTGGGACTGTGTTTTCTGGGGCTGTTCATGGGGAGAGTAGAGACAGTTCACGGCGCTTACCTACCTTCGTGGTAACTGACCTCTCACAAGTTGGCATTTTCAAAACATCCAAAACAGTAACTGACTGGGTTTCATCCACTCCACTACCAACTCCAGTCTCACCTCAAACAGTACATCAGCCTTTAGCCAGTTCATTAGCCCAGCCTGCATCTATTCCATTAGCCCGGTCACTCGCTCCCTCCATACTGGAGGCTGTGTCTGTGCCACCCATTTTGAATCCCGTTCCTAGCACCCTTTTTAAGCGGAGAGACAAACCCAATAAAACCACTCTAGTTTCTCAGAAACTGGCTAATTTAGAGACTGTTATTCGCCCCAGGGCCTCCCCAGAGGCTGGGTTTCGGCCCCCAGCAGACTCTGGACCCCTGGAGGCTAAGAACCCAGCTGAGGACTGCACCCGGCTGTCGCTGCCTGAGCAGGGCCGGTGCTCCGCGCAGCTGCAGTCTGTTCTGTGCCCGCCAGAGGTCCCCGCACCTGCTGGTTCTGTTCTGTCTCTGCCAGAGGTCCCCGCACCTGCTGGTTCTGTTCTGTCCCTGCCAGAGGTCTCCGCACCTGCTGGTTCTGTTCTGTGCCCGCCAGAGGTCCCCGCACCTGCTGGTTCTGTTCTGCGCCCGCCAGAGGTCCCCGCACCTGCTGGTTCTGTTCTGTCCCTGCCAGAGGTCCCCGCACCTGCTGGTTCTGTTCTGTCCCTGCCAGGGGTCCCCGCACCTGCTGGTTCTGTTCTGTCTCTGCCAGAGGTCCCCGCACCTGCTGGTTCTGTTCTGTCTCTGCCAGAGGTCCCCGCACCTGCTGGTTCTGTCCTGTGTGTGCCAGAGGTCCCCGCACCTGCTGGTTCTGTCCTGTGTGTGCCAGAGGTCCCCGCACCTGCTGGTTCTGTCCTGTGTGTGCCAGGGGCTCCAGTGCCCACTGGTTCTGAGACTGTTTTCGCTGGGGGGCCCGAGGAGCCCGTCCAGCCCCAAGACTCGTCAGCTGGAGGGCCCGAAGAGCCCGTCCAGTCCCAAGACTCGTCAGCTGGAGGGCCCAAGGAGCCCGTCCAGCCCCAAGACTCGTCAGCTGGAGGTTCAGGAGAACCTAGCCAGCTTCCTGCTTCGCCAGCTGGAGGGCCCGAGGAGCCCCTAGCCAGCTTCCTGCTTCGCCAGCTGGAGGGCCCGAGGAGCCCGTCCGGCCTCCTGCTTCGCCAGCTGGGGGGCCCGAGGAGCCTGTCCAGCCACCAGCTGCTCCACCAGCGGCCGCATCCACGCCTGCAGCAGCAGCCACATCCACTGTTTCGTCCACGCTGCCGCCAGCTGCAGCCTCAGAGTCTCCACCCACGCCAGCTGCAGCCTCGGAGTCTCCACCCACGCCAGCTGCAGCCTCGGAGTCTCCACCCACGCCAGCTGCAGCCTCGGAGTGTCCACCATCATCGCCCACGCCAGCTGCAGCCTCGGAGTCTCCACCATCATCGCCCACGCCAGCTGCAGCCTCGGAGTCTCCACCACCATCGCCCACGCCAGCTGCAGCCTCGGAGTCTCCACCACCATCATCCACGCCGTCGCCTGGTCCGGCTTCACCACCATCATCCACGCCGTCGCCTGGTCCGGCTTCACCACCATCATCCACGCCGTCGCCTGGTCCGGCTTCACCACCATCAACTTCGCCGTCGCCTGGTCCGGCCTCTGCCTCATCTGCTTCGTCTGGTCCTGGTCCAGCTCCGCCTTCGTCTGGTCCAGCTCCGCCTTCGTTTGGTCCAGCTCCAGCTCCGCCTTCGTCTTTGTCTGGTCCGGTCTCAGCTCCACCCACGCCGTCGCCTGGTCCAGCGTCAGTGTCTCCACCCACGCCGTCGCCTGGTCCAGCCTCTGCCTCAGCTTCCGTCTCGTCTGGTCCAGCCTCTGCCTCAGCTTCCGTCTCGTCTGGTCCAGCCTCTGCCTCAGCTTCCGTCTCGTCTGGTCCAGCCTCAGCTTCTGTCGCGTCTGGTGCTGCGAAGGCCACGCAGCCTTCAGGTCCCCAACTGCCGCCTCAACACCGTCGGTCATCTGCCAGGCCGCATGTTGGGCATCTTCGTCACCGTGGCCGGCATCTTTGTCACCGTGGCCAGCCCCCGGACTTGCTTTCACGCCGCCGTCACCGTCCGCACGGTCGGCCCCCAGAACTGCTTCCTCGCCGCCGTCGCCGTCCGCACGGTCGGCCCCCAGAACTGCTTCCTCGCCGTCGCCGTTCGCACGGTTGGCCCCAGAACTGTTTCCACGCCACTGCCTCTGCCTCAGCTTCCGTCTCGTCTGGTCCAGCCTCAGCTTCCGTCTCGTCTGGTCCAGCCTCAGCTTCCGTCTCGTCTGGTCCAGCCTCAGCTTCCGTCTCGTCTGGTCCAGCCTCAGCTTCCGTCTCGTCTGGTGCTGCGAAGGCCACGCAGCCTTCAGGTCCCCAACTGCCGCCTCAACACCGTCGGTCATCTGCCAGGCCACATGTTGGGCATCTTCGTCACCGTGGCCGGCATCTTTGTCACCGTGGCCGGCCCCCGGACTTGCATTCCCGCCGCCGTCGCCGTCCACACGGTCGGCCCCCGGAACTGCACTGTTTTGGCCTCCGGCGCTGTCGGCCTCCGGGTCGGCCCCCTGAACTTGTCCGTCTGGGCCTTTTTGGACTCTGTCCCTCCGTCCTGGACCCCCGCCACCCGCCCTGGTCGGGTCGTTTTCCGTTTTTTGGTTTTTGGGGGGGGGGGGGGGGGGGGGGGGGGTTTGTGTTTCTGTTGGGCTGTCTGGAGCCAGCCCTTGAGGGGGGGGTACTGTCATGGTCCTGGGTCGGTGACCCAGCGCTTTGAGTTTGTTATTAGTATTTTCTAGTTTATTCTGTTTTTGTATTGGTGGTTGGGGTTTGTAGTGTTTATTTTCCCTACCTGTGTCTCCCTTTGTGCTCTGTACAGGTCCCCGAGTTTTGTGTTGTAAAACAGTCTGTGTATTTCCTGTTTTACTTTGTAGGTCTGTGTCTCGTTATGCCCATTAGTTCCAGCTGTGTCCCCTCCTGTGTGCCATTTCCTGATTACCTGGTGTGTGTATTTATAGTTGGTGTCTGCCTGTGCTTCTCGTCGCGTCGTCTGTGTTCATTCCCTGTGTTCATTTGTGTATCTGCTCTGCGTCTCTCTGCCCCTCGCTCCATGTCCTCCTTTTGTATTAGCTTTTCCAGTTTAGGTTTATGTTCAGTTCTGCCCACACCTTGGTTATTTGTGCACTGTAAATAAAACCCACTTGCACCTCCGCCACTGTCTGCTTTTGGATCCTCCTTCCTCACCTCCACACGACTGCCGCCCCAGCCGTGACAGGAATATACACATTTAAGAGAGTAATCATAATACCCTGAATTTTGCCCATTATCAATATATATCTGCCTTCTTTATCTTTATATTCCGAAATATGTTCATAGTTCAAAGTTGAGGATATCAAATTGCCACCCCCCTTCGCCTCCCAGAACTATGGGAGGAATAGAAGACATGTTTGAAACCTAATTTGTTAAGTTTTGCATGATCTTTGTCAGCTAGATGTGTTTCCTGCATCAGAACAATTTGGGCTTTGTCCCTTTTAAACTTGGATAAGGCTTTCCACCTTTTCACAGGACTATGTAAGCCATTGATATTAATTGACAAAATTTTTATTAACCTGCCACTCATCTAGATTGTATTTTCTATGACTATAATGCACAGTTAGGTTTGCTGCCTGCACACCCTTATAATTACTAAACATACAACTTATGAAAAAAAGTTTCATCAAAAAAGAGCAAAAATCAAAATAAAATCTTAACTTCCAAGGTAGAGGTCCCTGAACTGGACCCTGCTTCACCTCGAGAGGCAGCTTCCTCATCAGTCTGTGAAGGGAGGCTCTCGATTTTCGAGGCCTCTCGTTTAGGCCATAAAGAGCATTCATGATATGTGGATACCCTCAAATAGAAGCTGAGAGTCTACACATTATATTTATTTTCACTGTATAACTACAAGTGGAATGTTTCAGTAAACAGTTGAAAACTTGTGAGTGTTCAGATATATATGGACCTAACTGCATAGCATGCTTTGATTCTGCAGCTGGTATGGTGGATGTTTTAGGTATACATATTATTTAAGTGTCCAATGTGTTTATCAGCCTGTGGAAAAGAAGAAACTGTAGAGATATTAGCTTGTTTTGGCATACAGTGCTCTGTAGCACCTACCAGAGGGGAACAGAGTTGGAACAGTTTGTGTCCAGAGTATGATAGAATAGAATAGAATAGAATAGAAATACTGGGTCTGCAATGATGTTGGTTGCTCATTTCCTGACTTTGGATTTGTACAAATCATGGATCGAAGGCAAGTTGGCACAAATGATTTGTTCTGCAGACATCACTGTAGTCTGCCCTTGTTCTGTTTGATGGCTGATCCAAACCATAATCAGTGATAGATCAGCAGAGAATAGACTGGATTATTGCAGTGTAGAATTGGATCAAGTGTCCCTGAGGCAGGTTGAGCTTGGATTTTTCCAAATCAAATCAAATCAAATAACTTTTATTGTCACATCACATGTGCAGGTACACTGGTACAGTACATGTGAGTGAAATTGTTGTGTGCGAGCTTCACAAGCAACAGAGGTGTGCAAAGTACAATAACATAAGAACAAGCAAATATAAGAATGGCTAAATCTGAGAATTATATGAATAAATATATGTACAATATAAAAGTGTATGCATATTACTGATCGTGCATACTAAATATGTATGTCTACGTGTGTGTATATGTGTGTGTGTGTGTGTGTGTGTGTGTGTGTATACATATTTTACAAATTAAATAGAGTAAAATAAAATAAAATAAATAAAATATACAGAGGTTTGTAGTTGGATATTGTGCAAAACAGTGGCATTAATGTACAGTATGTAGTGCATAATGTTGAAATTCCAGTAGTGGAGGTGAGGTGTCTATGAAGTGTTCAGCAGTCTGATGGCCTGGTGGAAAAAGCTGTCTCTCAATCTGCTGGTTCAGGACCGGATGCTGCAGAACCTCCTTAATGATGGAAGTAGTCTGAACAGTTTATGGCTGGGGTGACTGGAGTCCTTGATGTTCCTCCCCGCTTTCCTCAGGCACCGCTTCCTGTAGATGTCTTGGAGGGAGGGAAGCTCACCTCCAATTATCCGTTCAGAGCACTGCACTACTCTCTGGAGAGCTTTGCTGTTGTAAGCGGTGCTATTGCCGTACCAGGTGGTGATGCATCCAGTGAGGATGCTCTCAATGGCACAACGATAGAAGGTCCTGAGGCTGCGGGGGCTCATGCCAGATCTTTTCAGTCTCCTGAGAAAGAAGAGGCGCTGCTGCGCCTTCTTCACTGTTTTGTTTATGTGTACTGACCATGTAAGATCCTCAGCCAGATGTACGCCAAGGAAGCAGAAGCTGCTCACTCTCTCCACAGCAGTGACATTGATGGTGATGGGGGTGTGTACTTCTCTGCACCTCCGGAAGTCCACTATCAACTCCTCTGTCTTTGTGACGTTGAGGGTGAGATGGTTGTCTTGACACCAGTGGGTCAGGGCGTTGACCTCCTCCCTGTAAGCCGTTGGTGATAAGACCCACCACTGTAGTGTCGTCCGCAAACTTCACAATGATGTTGGAGTTGCTAGTGGCCGTGCAGTCGTAGGTGTAGAGTGAGTACAGGAGAGGGCTCAGTACACACCCCTGTGGAGCACCAGTGTTCAGTGTGATGGGGGATGAGGTGGTGCTGCCCAGCCTGACCACTTGGCGTCTGTCAGACAGGAAGTTAAGGATCCAGCTGCAGAGGGAGCTGCTCAGTCCTAGATCCTGCAGTTTCCTGTCCAGCTTTGAGGGAACGATGGTGTTGAATGCTGAGCTGTAATCTACAAACAGCATTCTCACATGTGTCTCTCTTCTCCAGGTGTGACAGGGCAGAGTGTCAGGGCTATGGCATCATTAGTGGACCTGTTGTGGTGGTCTGCAAATTGTAGAGGGTCCAGTGAGTCGGGTAGTGCAGAGCAGATGAAGTCCCTGACCAGCTTCTCGAAGCATTTGCTCACGATGGGGGTCAGGGCTACAGGTCGCCAGTCGTTTAATGAGGAGATGGTGGAGGATTTGGGTACAGGGACGATGGTGGCCATTTTGAAGCAGGCTGGGACTACAGACAGAGAGAGGGAGAGGTTGAAGATGTGTGTAAACACTCCAGCCAGCTGAGCCGCGCATAACTTGAGAACGCGGCCGGGAATCCAGTAGTAGTAACCAGTAGCTTTGCGTGCGTTCACCTTCCTGAAGCACTTCCAGATGCTGGATGTGTTTTTCTTACTTGTTGCTTCCTTTCTGTCAGAAAGTTTATGATCCACTGACAGAGGGAAGCTGGGAAAATGAGCTGGGTTTATTTGGAGTGGATGAGTTCAGGGATGATTGCATATATCAGAAAGGGTTTTATTGCCAAATGTTGAGAAGGTTTACAATAAAACAAATTTCCCATGCATGGGACTAATAAAGGTTATCTTATCTTATCTTATCTTATCTTATCTTATCTTATCTTATCTTATCTTATCTTATCTTATCTTATCTTATCTTATCTTATCTTATCTTATTAGGAAATCTTATTATGAAATTGCTGTGGTACTTAGTGCAAAACATACTGTAACAACACCAGACGTTCAACCTCCCTCCTGTAGGCAGACTCATCCCCGTCCGAGATGAGTCCAATAACGGTGGTGTCATCTGCAAACTTGATTAGCTTGACAGACTGGTGGGTGGAGGTGCAGCAGTTAGTGTACACGGAGAAGAGCAGAGGAGAAAGAACACAGCCCTGAGGGGAGCCGGTGCTGATGAAGACATTCTTTCCCAGCCTCACGTGTTGCTTCCTCTCCATCAGGAAGTCAGTGATCCACCGGCAGATGGGATCAGGCACATTCATCTGGGAAAGCTTGCCTTTCAGATGGTCTGGAAGGATGGTGTTGAAGGCAGAGCTGAAGTCCACAAACAGGATCCTGGCGTAGGTTCCTGGGGAGTCCAGATGCTGCAGGATGAAGTGTAGAGCCATGTTGATAGCGTCATGTACAGACCTGTTGGCTCTGTATGCAAACTGCAGGGGGTCCAGGAGAGGATCTTGAGGTAGGAGAGGACCAGGCGTTCAAATGACTTCATGACCACAGATGTCAGAGCCAGGTCTGTAGTCATTTAGTCCAGTGATCCTTGGCTTCTTCAGGACAGGGACTGGTGGAGGACTTGAAGCTGGCAGGCACATGACGTGCCTGCAGTGAGGAGTTCAAATGCCAGAAAACACTGGGGCCAGCTCGTTTGCACAGTGTCTGAGAGTGGCAGTAGCTTTCCGAGCATTAAGGCTCTTAAACTGCTTCGTCACATCTGCTTCATGAATATGAAGGGTTGTAGTAGGAGAAGGTGGTGTGAAATCCTCCTTGATGAGGGGTGAGGAAGGGGTTGTTGTGGGTGAAGTGTTTGATGGTGGTGATAGCTCTGTGTTGGGGGGAGAGGGAGAGGTGGAGGAATGAGTGTCCAAAGTGTCTCTATTGTTGGGGCAGGTGGAGGTGTGAAGGCTGCTTGATGGCTCATCAAAACAGCAGTAAAAGTCATTGAGGGTGTTTGCCAAGAGCAAGTCATCAGTGCAGTGGGGGGTTTCAGACCTGTGGCTGGTGATATTCCTAAAACCTTTCAACACAGAGGCCGAGTCATTCTCTGAGATCTGCTGCTGCATCTTCTCAGAGTGCTGATGTTTAGCAATGTCCACTTCTTTACTGGACCTGTACTTGGCCTCTCTGTAGCAGTCCCTGTCTCCCCTTCTGAACGCCTTTCTCTTTTCCAGCCACAGCTTTTTGAGTTTAGGAGTAAACCAGGGTTTGTCATTGTTTTAACTCACCCTAGTGCGTGATGGCACAATGCTGTCCTTGCAGAAATGGATATAGGAGGTGACAGTCTCCGTAAACTCATTCAAACGGTTAGAAGCAGCCCTCATTTTGTCCCAGTCTGTAGATTCCAAACATGTGCTCATGGAGAGCATGATGTCCTTGCTAGGAATGGCTGATGGCAGATTCCTCTTCACTCACATCTTCCTCAGACAGTTGCCGGTGCGAGCTAGCCTCACCAACTCTGCGCTGCTGGCCGCGATGGAGTACAGCTTACTCGCAGAAGAAGATCGCATTCTCCTGGCTACTGGAAGCTTCGGCATCCAGGCGATAATCCCCGACTCACTGACTTCAATTCAGTTCAATTCAATTCAATTTTATTTATATGGCACCAAATCACAAAAACAGTCGCCTCAAGGCGCTTCATATTGTACAGTAGATCCTACAATAATAGATAAAGAGAAAAACCCACAGCAATAGTACATTCATGTAGTTGTAAAAAGCTTGATAACATATTAAGTAATCCAAAGTATTCAGAATACGTTACTCTCACTAAGTGACGTAACGGAATACGTTGCAAAATAAATTTTGGGGCATGTATTCTGTAATCTGTAGTGGAATACATTTTAAAAGTAACCTGCCCAACACTGCAAACCACATACATTCAGCCTGTTCATGAAATGACATTTATAAGGCTTTTCAATGAAGTGCATCCTGTTATGGTTAATAACAGTGTTCTTGTTGTGAGAACATGCTTGCTTTGTGCTTTGTGGTTAAGTGTGTCAGACTGCTTTGAAAGAAAATGGCAGCTTTGTGGTCGTCCATCACACAAACACCCCCACCCAAGTTTCATGTACTCACTTTTTGGTAATAATAAGAAAACTGAAAAGCTGCTACAGTTCATAAACCATATTACTTAATTTTGTTATGATGCAAAATTAAAAAAAAAAAAAAAAAATTGGCTATAGCAGAGATGTTGTTGTTGTACCTCAATCTGTTTTATTCCACAGAGACTGATTCAGCTGTGGTCTACTCAGCTGTGAGAAGTGAAGATGTCAGTTATTGTCAAACAACCATCAGAACAAGGAGGCCCAGGTACAGCTGCTCTTTATCTTTGACTTTGCATAGAGACAAGCTAGCTGCTAAACCTGTTTCCATCCATCATGCTAAGCTAAGCTGAACAAATGACATAATGACTCAACCTCAGAGCTCAGACTTGTGAATTACATCAACCCTAACCCTCTCTCTGTAATTTATTTTAAAGAGATACATAAAGCAGAATATAAGTTTGATTATAGAATTGCCTCCACACTTGCATTTAGACAAAAGTCTGATATTAAGTTTTTCTATGAATAAAATATAGTACCTTTTATGTACTAGCAATTTTAGAAGTCTTTTTCTAATAAATGTAAGTTTTTGTCAGAATAGGTGACAACAAATAAGGAATATTAAGCACAGTGGAAACAGCAGCCAGGTTTCAGTCGGATATATGCAAAGATAAAGCTAAAAATGTTTGCTCCATTGGTAAAGTGGACCCGTTCTGCTTTTCCTTATTTCATGTCATATGTTTCATATTTCAGTGGTGGCTATTCATAGTAAACATGGCCAGAGTTTTTTAAAATAATTTTAGTATCATCATCCAAAATTAATCTGAAGCCATTAATCCAAATGAAGAGCAACCCAAACTGAAACCAGAAATGGTGACACATGAATGAAACAAAACTGGGAACAGAGAGGAAACAATGTTTATTGAACTACAAAGCTTGTAATCATGTTTCTTGTTGTTTGAACTGTGTGTGTTTGTGTTCAGACTTTAAACCAGAGCCAGACATCGTCTACTCTTCACTGAAGTAGTCCACCAGTCCAACCACTGACGTCCAGCTGCTGGTCTGTAACTGGTCCCCCCAGCACCTCAGACCAGATGACATCCACATGTTCAACAGTTTAATATGTTTTATGTCTCTTGATCACTGAATTAGACTTTTATGACCCAGAACTACTTACTGACAATCAGCTAATTAATTTATTGGCATGCCGTTAGTGTATGTCATTTGTTTTACATATTTTCCTCGTGTGGTCCTGTGGGTTTCAAAGGTGCAAGTTGGAAATTTTGACTTGTTCTAGTTTGGTTGTGGCAAACTGACACGCTGCTCTCTTCAGAGCAGAAAGGAAACATTAAACTTCAAGCACAGACTAAAAACCGCAGGAGCATCATTCAGTGTGAAATGCTTCAGTGCAGGATGTGTGTGTTTG